>NW_012117376.1:11493482-11510849 GCF_000951035.1 Colobus angolensis palliatus
GGTCCCGGCGCTCCCCGGCGTCCGCCAGCTGACCCTTGACGATGAGCTCCGCGAAGTTGGAGACGCCCGCTCCGCGTGGGGCCTGGGACACACAGCGGTACAGGTCTTGCTCGGCGCGGCTCACGGCAGCCAGCGGGAAAGTGGCCAGGAAGCGCCGGTGGCTGATGTGCCGCACGCCCGCCGCCGGCACCAGCGCCCCGCTCTGCCGCTGCAGGGAAGAGAGAGGGTCAAGGGCGCCTCGAAGCGAGGGGTCCCGATCTCGCTGTGACCCAGGCCCCATTTAACCGTCCCTACTACACAGCACGGACATAGGTTCCTGGAGCCGCACTCTGACCTGGGGAATGGGGGCCCAAGAGAGTGCAGAGCGGAGCTAGGGGAGGGCCGGGACGCTGTGCGCGGAGCTGGAGTACAAAGCAGGGACTCAGCATCCTGCAGGGAGTCAGTGCCAGAAGCAGCCACCAACCCCACACCCTGCCCCCAGCCAAGGTCACCGCTCCCACTCACCTGCAGGAGGAAGCGTTCGGCCTCGGCCGCTCTGCCCGCCGCCATGCACTGGAACGACGCGTTCTGGCCCGCGTTGACCTCCACGTCGCCCAGGCGGGAGAAGTGTGGGGCCTTTGCTGTGGGGTTAGAGCCGCGTAGTGAGCTGGGCCTGCGCCCCCTGCAGGCAGGAGCCGCGGCCGCCCGCACCCCTTACCCCTGCGCCCCCAGGGGGCCAGGACTCACCGCAGGGGTAGCTGAGAAGCAGGATGTCGTCTAGGCCCATGTAGCCCCTGCGGTCTGGGGAGATGAGGGCCTCAAACAGCACCTGGGGGAGGCGGGAGGGCCCCTGTCATACTGACATCCCTCCAGCCTTGCCTGGGGAGGTGCCCACTTTCAGCTTGGCCTCAGCTTCCTCTGCCTCAACTAGCGCAGGTCAGCCCCGCTCACACTGACGCTCCCTCCCAAGCCAGCTAGTTGGAAGTGGGGTCCCAGCGCCCATAGTGAATAAGGTGGAGGCCAGAGTTTCTATCCAAATCCTGGACAGTTACCCTCAAGCAGCCACACAGGGTTTCCAGGTGAGCACTGTTCCAACTCACCCTTGACCTGGGCCCAGAGGCTATTCCTAGGAACAATGACCTCAGATGCTAAACCCAGACTGGCCCCAGACTGACCCCTGGCCTTGACCACAGGTTGCCTCTGATGCTGAATGCAGACACATTCTAACTTCAGCCACTCATCCACTCCGACCTCAAGCTGACATCCATCTGCCCCACCTCCAGGCACAGGCTGACCGCTGACTGAACCCAGCCCACCTGATATTCATTGGGCCAGAAAGTGCTGACAGCCAGCTCAGCCTGGTGCCACTGACGGCCATGGGATCCAGTCATATTCCAGACAGCACTGCCCAGGGGGCCCCCATTAACGCGCACGTAGACACCCAGGGTGCCCGGGCTGTGCCCGTCCCGGCTGTACAGGAAGTAGCTGAACTGCACACAGTGGGTGTCATTCTCGCTCAGGCTCTGGAAGATGACATGGGCTCGCTGGCCTGGGGCATGCTGGGAAGTGTTGACCATCAAGTAGGAGCCTGGAAAGAGAGGAGGAAGAGGCAGGAGCTGAGGAGACCTCAGGGGAGGGCCAGGGCCAGGGGGACACTGAGAAGGACTGCAGGCATCGGGACCCACCAGGAGTCAGGGATTCTGAGTTCTGGCCCCAGCTCCACCTTCCTGGGTGAGTCCCTTCACTTCCTAGCATCTGTTTCCCACAGGAGACCTGCAGCAGTAAAAAACACACAAACCTGACTTTGTCAAAACCATTTAAAGGCTAGGCGCGATGGCTCTCGCCTGTAATCCCAATGCTTTGAGAGGCTGAGGTGGGTGGATCACCTGAGGTCAGGAGTTTGAGACCAGCCTGACCAATATGGTGAAACCCTGTCTCTACTAAAAAAAAAAACAAAAATTAGCAGGGTGTGGTGGCATGCGCCTATAGTCCCAGCTACTCGGGAGGCTGAAAGAGGAGAATTGCTTGAACCTGGGAGGCAGAGGATGCAGTGAGCCAAGATCACGCCACTACACTCCAGCCTGGGTGACAGAGCAAAACTCAGTCTCAAAAAAAAAAAAAAAGGGTGCTCCTTACAATCTACAGGTCACAAAGCCCATGCCCGGCCTAACCACAGCTTTCCCCATGTTCTGAGCCATCCCTGGAGGCAGGGACTGGGTCATTCACCCCTGGAGTCAAGATCTTGGCACACGACAGTCCCTCAAAGGCCACCCCTTCCAAAGCCCTCCCTCCGCCTCCCACCAAGGGCTTCTCTCCTGGCCTCTGGGTCATTACTAAAGTGCCTGTCTGTCTCCCATCAGCCTGTGAGGTCTCAGGATGCAAGCTGAATCAATAGGTAGAATAGAGATTGAATGAAAGGATTCCAATTTCCTTCCAGACCCCATCCCTGAGTCTAAATTCCTGGGATACAAATCCCCTTGACTTCCAACCTGGAGAAAGGCAGCCTGTCCCTTCCCCAGAGACCCAGCCTGGGTACTGGGGGAGTAGAAGTGGACTAGGCTGGCTCAGGACCTGGCTGGAGGATTTGGGCTTCCCAAAGGGCACCTGAAACCACCCAGTGCTGCCTCCTCCCGGGCTTGGCTGCCAGCCAACACAAGCTCATTCAGATCCCCGCTCCAGGAGGGCTCCCTGGGGACACTGCTGGAGGGTATCTCATTCACCTCTGTAAGCTAGAAGGCCTATGGAGGCGGCTCCTGGATCAGTCCCAGCAGGGCAGTAGTAAACTAAACTCAAGTTCCCATCCCCATCCAGGAAGGGGCACTTCCCAACCCCCAATACACTCCCTCTTGGCCCACTCATGCTACTTCTCTCTCCTCTCCCTGCAAGCAGCTGTGTGCATCTTTCTCTCTCTTTCAATCTGACACTTTGTTCTTTCCTCCTCCTGCTCCCTCTGCCTCTCCCTCCGCTCACTGCATCCCTCCCCTTCTCTTTCATTTACTCCCTTTGTCCCTGTCGCTCTTGCTTCTCTTCTCTCCTGCTCTCCATCTCTGAGTGTGAATCTCCCTCCTTTCTTCTCCCTCCACCCCCAGCTCCATTTCCTAGAATGTGAGAACCAGGAGGACAAAGACTGTCCATATGGCTCACCACCACATCCTCAAGACCTAGCACAAGGCTCACACTAATTGCTAAATTCCCTTCTCCCCTTTCTCACTGGGTATATCTCTGCTTGTACGTGACAAGAGAGGTAGAGTGCACTCAGGGTGGTCAGGACTGTAAGAGGTGAATTCCAATCAGCTGCTTTGTACCTGAGTGCCAACCATGTATCAGACTGAGGCTGGGCCCTGGGAATATGGAGAGGCCCCCACGAGGTCCCTGCCATGGTGGGTACCTTTACAGATTATTTTCAGAGAAGTCAAACTGTGATACCCACTAACACCTGCAGAGGCAGAGATAAGTGCCCCAGGAAGGGCACAGTGTGAGCAAATGCACAGAAGGGGAGGGGCAGGGCAAGCTGTGAGAGTCTGCAGGAGGCACCTGTGCCAAGTCATGAAGGTCTTCTCTCCTAGTGGCTTCAAGTCCTGGCCCCATCACTGAGAATCTTCACTGCCCCTCCCTGACAACAGATGCAATCTCAGCCATGCTGTAAGCTGGGCAGTAAAGACCCTGGGCACTAGTGTGATGGGGCAAAGGGAGGGAGCTTTAGGCTATGGAATATGGGGATTCACTCAGAAAGCCTATTTGATACCCACACTATCTATGTCCTCTGACACAGCCCTTATCAGTAATAAAGTTGACAATTTGGCCTTTATTTGTCTCATTCTTTTTTAATTCCCAGTTGATTCTGCATCCAGTGAAGAGGAGTACTAATTGTACAATTCCTCTTCCCCAAAGGTCTTCCCCAAAGACCCTCAACAATAGCAACTAAATAACTGACTCCTGCATGCCACCCTTGTGCTCTGTACTTTATACGCATCATCTCATGACCCTCTGAAATGGAGTCCTGTTTGCCTCATTTTACAGTGAAGACAATGGAGGCTCACAGACGTTAAGTGGCTTGCCCAAGGTCACACTGCTGGTAAAGTGATGGAGCCAGGGTTTGAGCCCAGGTCTTCATGACTCTGGAATGAGTGCTCTAGGGGCCATGATGAAAGCAGGAAGTCAGTACTAGAATCCATATTATTAGTCTCCTAACTCCCAATCCAGAGCTCAGGATGACAAAGGTGCCCCATCTTGAAACAGGAACAGAGTAAGGTAGAAGTTGAGAAGGATCTGGGACTTCCAGGAGGAAGAGGGCAGAGGAAGGAAGGTTTTAAACACATCTAGTCCCAATGTTACTGCTCTTTCAGCATCTTCAAGTCCTGGAGAGATCAGGATTCAGGGGCTCCTTGGGAGAAAAGAATCTCTGAAGAGAGCCTCCCAAAGATGAAGGATTTAGGAAGAACTGAGAGGGGGAGTGGGCTGGATCCTGAGCTAGGCAGCAAGGGGAGTAACTGGAAGTGAGTTTTAACTCACAGCCATGAGGGCCTTTAATGGCTTGAACCTGCACTCATTTTACACATGAAACTACCTGACATGCACAATTAGACAGTGTCGAGAGAAAGCCACATTCAGTGTCACATATATTATTAAAGATGCAAATGCAGATGGGGCCCAGAGAGGTTAAGTAAAGTGCCCAAGGTCACACAGCAGGTGGGTAGAAGTGCCTCTGGAAGGAGAAGAAGGCGTAATGGCGATGGAGAGTAGACTTACCATGGGGCAGGTCCACAGGGGCCCGGGTGCCAGGGTGGATTCGCACTTGCTCCCACTGGAAGTCATCGTACTGGGCCTGGCTGTACTCGCAGGGCACTGCTGGGTCACTTGCCTCCTCAAAGGTGCAGCCAGCTATGAGAGCAGGGTCTGGTTAGCCCAGGCTAAGGCAGGACTACTGGCCAGCAGGATTCCTGGAGGGTAGCCCCCACCCTCCTCCCTTTCTTCAGGCCCTTCCCCACACTGCTCCCTCCCTCTACCCTCTAAAATTCTCCCTCCTCCACCCTCTCCCTCTACCATGGTCCCCCTCACTGTCCCCTCCCAATACCAAGATGTCCCTACATGCCTACTCCCCCAGTACTTCCCAGGACTGCCGCCCACCACCACCACCACCACTGGCTCAGCCATCCATCAAAGACCCTCCTCAATAAAAACTACTTATCAGGATTGCTATATTATTGGAACTTCACAACAACCCATAAGATCAGGAATAGAAGTATCTCCACTTTGTGGATAAGGAAACTGAGACCCCAAAAGTCTGAGTGACTTCATTAGGGTCACACAGCTCACTGGCGACGGAGATGGGGTTTGAACTGAGATCTCCTGATTGTTACCCAGTGTTCTGTCCCCTGCCCCTCTATCTTCCCATAGAGGACAGACAGTGGGCCCTGGGCCTGGCAGGACCATGCATGCCATAATCCAGCCCAATGAGATCTCCTTTAAAAATAACAATTGCCGGCCGGGTGCAGTGGCTCACACCTGTAATCCCAGCACTTTGGGAGGCCGAGGTGGGTGGATCACGAGGTCAGGAGATCAAGACCATCCTGGCTAACACGGTGAAACCCCGTCTCTACTAAAAATACAAAAAATTAGCCGGGCGTGGTGGCAGGCACCTGTAGTCCCAGCTACTCGGAGGCTGAGGCAGGAGAATGGCATGAACCCGGGAGGCGGAGCTTGCAGTGAGCCAAGATCGCCCCACTGCACTCCAGCCTGGGTGACAAAGCGAGACTCCGTCTCAAAAAAAAAAAAATAAAATAATAATAATGATAATTGCCACCAATCCACTCAAGCCGGGCACAATGCTAAATGGTGTAAGTACAGAGCCTCGTTCAGGCCACGCATTCTGAGTCAGGCACCCCTATTTTTCCTACTTGACAGATGTCGATGGGATTCAGACGTTGCCCAAAGTCAGTCAAGTTAGGTCTCTGCCTGCGGGAATGTGACATGCAAAAGCATAGTCATGTGTGGATGAGGCACATGTATGACTAGATGAAGCAACTTCCCATGATTTGCAACCAGTACTAACAGTTTAAATGAGAAAGGGGGAGGAAGTGGGGATTGAAATAGATGTGAGTCCTTTGGTTGGTAATGAGGTCTATATATCTCAGTGAGTTCATCAAAGCCCTAAGCTGGTTGCCTAATAAACTTGAGATCACTATTGGTTTAGAAAGGAACTGAAAGCTTCTCCCTGGCACTCACTCCAAAACCTTAGTGTTTGGAGCCCCATCAGGAGCCTGAGGCACCAGAAACCCAGGAAAATGCCCAAGCAAGTGGCGAGGAAGCAAGTGCAAACCATGCCAGAGCCTGTCCTGGGTGCCTGCTAGCCACTGGTACTCCTCCCAATTTGACAGATGACGTGACTGAGGTTCTGAGGAATGAAGGGATGTGTCCACCGCACCACATGGCGGATCAATGAGTGGGCTTTGGCATCACAGACTTGGGATCAAATCTTGACTGCAATTTGCCAACCCCTGTGACCAGGGGCAGGTGGCTTCTCTTTCTGAGCCTGTGTTTCCTTATCTGCACATAGGCTGGTTGAGGATTTGATGTAGTGGCCCATTTAGCACAACGCCTAGCATACGTAAGCACTTAGGAAATAGCAGCTCTTATATGTACCATGCAAGTCTACATAAGGAACAGAGGTGGGATTTGAACCCATGTGGGTCAGATGACGAAGTCCAGGCTTCCCTCAAAAAGAGGTTTCGATACCAGAAGAAGCAGACCTGAGCTGCTTCCCAATCTCAAGAAGAAGAGGGAGAGGTATAGATAGTTGTGATATTTACATATATTTGGTTGGTGCAAAAGTAATTGCAGTTTTTGCCATTTTTTTTTTTAAAGTAAAGGAAAAAATAGCAATTACTTTTGTACGACCTAACATATATTTATTTATATATAAAAAAAGCCTTTGTACAGTCTTATAATGTTGGGACACTTTAGGCCTCAGAAACAGGCTTCAGGAAACAAAATTTCTCTCTGACCTACTCCTGTCCTCCTTTCACCTGTCCAAGGCAGGGCTCTAATCTAATCACGGGTCATTCCAGAGAGGGTCCTGCCTGATACCCTAGAGGAAGGAATGCCACGGAAAGGCCAAAACAAGTTTAAGCAGACAGGCCTTGCTGGGTTTAGATCAGGCGCTTAATGTGCAATCACATTTGTCAATCATGCTTACATAAGGAAAACTCTGTAAAATACCCAAAAGGACAGGGTTCGGAGAGCTTCCAGACAGCGGAACACACGGAGCTTCTTGGAGGGTGATGGGTCCAGAGAGGGCAAGGAAGCTCCACGTGCCTTCCCCCATACCTCACCCTATGCATCTCTTCATCTGTATCCTTTGCAATATCCTTTATAATTAACCAGTTAATATGTTTCTGAGTTCTGTGAGCTGCTCCAGCAAATTAAACCCAAAGAGGGGGTCGTGGGAACCCCAACTTGCAGCTGGTCGGCCAGAAGTTCTGGAGGCCCAGACTTGCAACTGGTGTCTGGAGGAGGAGGCAGTCATGGGGACTGAGCCCTCAACCCATGGGATCTGACCCATGTGCTGGAACTGAATTGGAGGACACCCAGCTGGTCTCTGCTACAGAATTAATTGCTTGCTTGGTGGCGGGGAGAAGCCCCCACACATTTGGTCACAGAGGTCTCCTGTGTTGATGGCTGCTGCTGTGGCGGTGTGAGGGCAGAGGAAAAACACCGTTTGAGGGAGGTTTTCCCTAACAACAGTACTTGGAGAGTGAGTGCCACATGACATTTGAGGAAGCTTTTCCCAAATAACAGCACTTGGGGGATGAGTGCCATGTCACAGGCACAGTGCCATAGGCATCTTCACACACAGCAAGCGACTTCACTTAGGAGGCGCTACTGTTTCATCTGCAGCTGCAACTCCTCTAGGTTGTGATGCAGATGATGTGAAGTAGCACATGAAAAACACACCCAGGCCAGGCGCAGTGGCTCACGCCTGTAATCCCAACACTTTGGGAGGCCGAGGTGGGCGGATCGCCTGAGGTCAGGAGTTCGAGACCAGCCTGGCCAACATGGTGAAACCCCGCCTCTACTAAAAATAAAAAAATTAGCTGGGTGTGGTGGCGCTTGCCTGTAGTCCCAGTTACTTGGAAGGCAGAGGTAGGAGAATCACTTGAACCTGGGAGGCAGAGGTTGCAGTGAGCTGAGATGGTGCCACTGCACTCCAGTCAGGGTGACAGAGCATGACTCTGTGTCAAAAAAAAAAAAAAGAAAAGAAAAAGAAAAAAAAAGAAAGAAAAAAGAAAAACACACCCAGAAGAGCCAGGCACAAAGGGCTCCTCACTGCTGGGGGCTCCCTGTCTTCTCCTGAAATGGTGAGACGTAGGTATGAGGATGGCACCAAGCAGATGGGATGAAGTAACAGAATACTCTTTCCAGAGCTGGGGCAGGACCTTGGCTGAGCTTTTTGGCTCTTTGTTTGAAAAGCCATGGTCAGCATCATGCCCTGTTGACGGTGGGAGGTGGTTTTAACCCCATCTGTGCCTGGAGGGCCTCGGCTTCCCCTCTAGAAAAAGACCCACAGTGCAGCAGAGAGAGAGAACATGGCAAGTATAGAGAGAGAGCATAGTGGTCAGGGAGGACTTCCTGGAGGAGAAGGCCAGCTAACTTCAGCTTGAGCTGGGCCTGCCCTAAGGCTCTTAGCCAAGGCCTCCTTGAGATGGAAAGGTTGCCACAAAAGGAAGCCCAGGATCTAAAGCCCTGGCTGGGGTTCAGGCCTTTCCTGTTCCTTCACAAGTAACAAGGCCGCTGCCCCGGGTCTCACCCACCGCCCTGGGGAGAGCCTGGGAGTGCCAGCTCCTTGGCTTCCTCTTATTCATCCTGAGCCAGGTCACACGAACTGCCAGGACTCCCAGACTGACTAATCTGGTCAGAATGACACCCAGACCACCTGACCTCAGTCAGAGGAGCCCCCAGATAGACTGACACCAGTCCTATGATCCCCAGACAGACTGACCCAAGTTGGTGACCCCCAAATAGACTGACTTCAGCCAGCCTGGCTCCCAGCTGACTGTCCCTGTTGAAAGTGGCCTCAGCTTCATACAGATGACCCCCAGACTATCTCACTTCAGCCAGAATCATCACCAGACTGACTGACTGACCCCAGACCTGCCCACCCCAGCCACAATGACCCCTGACCTCTGCCAAATGACCCCTACAACTGACCCCGGCCAGGGTGACCTCCAAGGAGTCACTCTAGATGGGCTGACTGATTGACCCCATCCAGAGTGATTCCTTTTTTTTTTTTTTGAGATAGAGTCCCGTTCTGTCACCCAGGCTAGAGTGCAATAGCGTGATCTCAGCTCACTGCAACCTCCAGCTCCCAGGTTCAAGCTATTCTCGTGCCTCAGCCTCCAAAGTAGCTGGAATTTTAGGCACGTGCCACCGTACCCAGCTAATTTTTGTATTTTTAGTAGAGACGGGGTGTCGCCATGCTGGCCAGGCTGCTCTCAAACTCCTGGCCTCAAGCGATGCCCCCACCTTGGCCTCCCAAAGTGCTGGGATTACAGGCATGAGCCACCGCGCCCAGCCTCAGGGTAATTCCTTAACTGGACTGACTCTCTCTCCCTGACTCATGTCCATCTCTAGACCTGTGTCTCTGGACCAGGCCCAGTTCTAGCTCCAGCCCATAGTGGGTAACCTCTCTGGAGCCAGGCTCCCCAAGAAGCACCCCAACCTTACCCCTTCCCCTCGTCCCCTGAGATGGGAACGGTCAGCTAGGAGCCAAGAGCCCCAAAGCCAAGTCCCAGCTCTGCTAGAGACCCAACTCCTACTGGAGGCCACTAAATCTGAGTTTGAGTTCAGAGCAAGAATGGTAGCAAGGAATCCTTCCGGACTCCACTGACACAAACATGGGCACAGACATGCACATATACACATCAATACCTCTACGAGGGGCTGTGAATTACCACCATGACCACCTTGCCGGTGAATCCTCTTAGCAACTCAGAAGGTAGGCAGTATTATTTTTGTCTTATTGTTAGTTTATTAGGCACTATTATTATTCCTAATTTACAGATTAAAACAGACTCAGAGAGATACAGCTGCTTACTCAAGACCACACAGCTACGATGTGCAGAAGCTCAGACTTAAACCCTCTATTTTTATTCCAGGAGACTGGGCACAAACAAAACAAAACAAGGCCTGCCCTTCTGCTGGCCGGAAGTGTTAATTCAGCTTCATTCACGGGGGATTTGTTCCCCACCAGTACAAAGCAGGTCCCAGGCTGGCACTATTAGAGGTACAAGGATGATGAAGACTCCGCCCTGCCCTCAGGGACCTCCTAGTCCCACTGAGGGTGAGGAAGAGGGAATGAGGGAACAAGAAAAGGTTCAAGGCCACAAGAGGGGGTCCAGGGAGGGAGCCAGGTCGAGGGGGAAGGCCTCCTGGAAGAGGCGGCATCTAAGCAGAGCCAGGAAGGATGGGTAGAGATGGGTGGAAGGCATTTATGGCAAAGGACCCGGGGGAGCAAAGCAAGGCGGTGAATAAACACAGTTTGTCCAGGGCACAGAGAGAAGCCCAAGTTGGCTAAAGCCATGAGAGCTATGACTAGAGGGAGGGGAGGCTGAGGCCAATTCATGGAGGACCCTAAACACCAGGGTGAGGAGCTGGGCCTCATTTTGCATTGAGGAGCCACAGAAGGTGTCTGAGTAGGAAAGTGCCTGGATCCAGATGAGATAAACAATATATCCTATAAGCCATGAGTAGGGCAGGTGGTGTCTCCAGAGAGCACAGCAGGATCCAGAGGTAGCTTGGGAACAAGCCACCAAGGGGTCTAGAGTCAGATGTCAGAAACTGGTGAGGACAGGGGCCTCGAGTCCCCTTCCAGGATGCAAACAGCACACCCTCCAATCACACTCAGAGAGGTGCAGAGCACACAAGACACATATGCCCAGAGCCCCGCACTCAGTGTTCACACACACTTCCTTTCTGCAGCCTGGGCCAAGCCTGGGGATGCGGTCTCAGCTAGACTGGGAACAGGGAGAAAGCCTGTCCCTGGGCACCCCATATCTACGGAGGCCTCCCTGAGAGGGTGAACTGAATCAACCCAAGACCCCCAAGGGCTCCCCCAGCCTCAGCTCAAACTGGCCCAGCTACATTCCTCAGCTAATCTCCCCAATCTGGCAGGTGGTTGCCTGAGCAACCGTCAGCCACAATTTGGGAAGGCAGGGGGATGGTTTAGCCACATCCGGCTGGGCTCGGGATGGGGTGATGTAAGGGGCAGAGCTGCCTCTGGAAGGGTGTGGGAGGGGTCTCCCTGGTGGGAGGGGCTCTACATCTCCACACGCATGTTTCCACATGCAGGTGTGCAAGTGCAGGTGTGTGTGTGTGTGTATGTGTGTGTACACATGCACTCGTGGCTGTGAGATGACAGGACAGCCTGGTACTGAGTTTCAAGTATTCAAATGGCAGGCGGGAGACCTGGATCTTACTCCTGCTGAGCCTCTAAGTCCCTCTGTGACCTTGGGCAGGTGACTTGCCCTCTCTGAATCCTTACCTCCTCACCTGTAAAATGAGAATGGGGACCGCTAAGGTCAGATGACAGATTGCAGTTGCGTAAGTGTGCACGTGAGCAAGAGTCATCTGGGGCAGAGGTGCGTGAGGGTGAGCATGGATGTCAGAAAGGGGAGGTCTCCCGGGCAGGCGCTGTGAAGCCGCAGTTGTACAGACGTGCATTTACAAGCAAAGGTACGAGGGCACATTTAGTTGTAAGCTTGCACCTAAGGGGGAGGTGGGTATGTGCAGTAAGGTAGACGGGAGTTGTGCATACCTGTGGATGTGTGAGTGTGAACACCACAAGCACTGCACACCAGACTTTCCTCACACCAGACTTTCCTCACACCAGACAGGAAACAGCACTCCATGCCCAATGCGGTTGCAGCTGCAACCAGTATTTTCTGAAGATCCCTGGCAAACAGAGACTTTTGTGCCCTTTGGTTTGTCCACAGAACATCCAATTCCCAAGAGTGGTCCCGGGAGAAGCACAACTTCTCCCAACAGATTGCAAATTTAGGGGCTGGGATTTCACCCGAGCCCAGGTACACACCCAGTTGTGGGTGGGGGAACTCAAATACAACCCCAACAACAACAGTGGACTATTTCATCATCCAAGGTTGTACCCTTATTCTCAGCAGCCCAACCCAAGCCTGGAACCAACACTGGCCTCACCCCTGACTTTCTTGCCTAACCCAGCCCCATCCTGGGTTCTCCACCCCAACTACATCTTCATCTCAGGCCTGTCTAATCCTTACCTCCTCCCTGCCTGAGGTCAAGGACCATCTCTCATGTGTTTGAACCCCATCCCAAGCCCTGTGTACAGCCAACAGTGCCTGGACTTATTGACCCCATGATCCCAGCTAGTCTGACCTTCACCAACCACATCTAGCTCTAGAACCATGACTCCAGCCCAGAGGCCTGGCCCAGCCCACCTTGCTACTCTCCTTGCCCAAGTCAACTCATCTAGACCAAGGCTGAGGCTCCCAGAGCTGCCTGAAGAGCCCTGACGAACCGATGGGTCATTAACTGTAGTCAGGGCTGGGAGCAGTATGCCCATTTTCTAATCACCCAGGAGTCACCATAGCTGCAACCAGAAAGATCGCCCAGGGCTGGGCCACAGGGAAAGTTGAGCTAGCACCACCCACAGAGCCAACACACAGCCTGACAATGCCAACATCTTGCCATCTCCACTGAGAATGGAAGGAAACCAAGTACAGCGGGGGATCTTATGCCAGGCCCACTCCCCATCTCCCTGATCAATATGTGCTGCAAATCCCAGAGTTAGCAGTAGAGCTGCCACACTGGCAGTATGAGGGGAAGGCACAGGCCAGGGCTGGATGCCAGAGAGACAGAGGAAAAGGGCCGAATGGAGGACTATGTTGTGCAGTGGCACAGCGGGCAAAGAGTTCGCAGATCTATCCTGCAGACACCCTGCGTCATATGAAGACAGACTGCAGAGTAGAGGGGCATGGGGCTGTGCACAAACCTGAGCAGTGTGATGATCTGCACTTGATAAAGGTCCATGGAGAGAGGCCTCTGCAGTGCCACAGAGCAGGGTGTTGAGGGTGCAGTGCAGCAACTTCACGGTGTAGAGACAGAATACAGTTACACAATGCAGGGAGCAGAGCATACAGTGTGCACAGGCCTCATTACAGACATCTGGAACGGCATGGCAGAACTGGCCAGGGCCACGATGCAGCACGGAGGTGCCACATCCATCATGGGTATGACCCAGAGCTGCACAAGGCACACTGTGCCACTGCAGTGCATTTAGTGGTACACTGGGCTGGCACTCAGTGCTACACGATAGGTGTATGGAGGAACGCCGGCATGGTAAGTTTAAGCCTTACTAGTTCAAGCTTCACGTATTCTCAAGGGAAAGGTGTGTGCCCTGCATAGACATGCAGCACAGGCACACAGAACAACAGAGAGATACAGGAATGGGAAAGAGGCAGTGAGTGCAGAAGAAACCGCTGGGTGCGGCAACTCAGCCTAGAATATAAGCCCAATAAATACAGTCCCAAGGAACAGAGTAGGTGCAGACTCGAGGCAGGGGTAGGAAGTGGCACAAAATGGAGTACAATTAAGATAGTGTGTGAAGCTGGGCACAATAGCTTATGCCTGTAATCCCAGCACTTTGAAGAGGCCAAGGCAGGTGGATCACTTGAGGTCAGAAGTTTGAGACCAGCCTGGCCAACATGGTGAAACTTCGTCTCTAGTAAAAATACAAAAATTAGCTGGGTATGGTGGCGCATGCCTGTAATCCCAGCTACTCGGGAGATGGAGGCAGGAGAATCACTTGAACCCAGGGGGTGGAGGTGGCAGTGAACCCAGATTGCTCAATTGCACTCCGGCCTGAGCAACAGAGTGAGACTCCATCTTAAAAAAAAAAAAAAAAAAAAAAGGTTGCTGTGTGGAACCAATGGATTCAACGCAAGGGCTCTGGGTCCTACAATCTGGTGGAGTTCACACAACCCAACAACGAACAGGTTCATTGCAGGGTAGAGGCCCTGGCAGTAATCCTGTGCAGTGCACAAATGCAATGTCAGATACTGTGCAGTGGTGCTGCCTGTGCAAACCCAAGCCAGTCCTGAAGCCCAAGAAAGCGGTCCCACGCTGTACTACAGGTATAGACTCCCTGAGTCATGTGCAACGTGGGGCAGTGAGGACACTCAATGCAAAGATGTTGTTCACCTAGGGCTGACAACAAAAACCTGGAAAAGGACACCAGCCTACAGATACCTTGGTGGTAGGACAGTGAAAGGCCAGGACACCACAGGGGCAGTGTTTCAGCAGCAGTGGTGCAGTGCAAGGGTTGGGCCATGAAGCACATATCCAGTGCAGCAAAGCAGTGCACATGCACAGAAGTGCTATGTGGGGCAAAGTGCACTGTTGGTACAATGCAACCGTGGAATGCAGAGGGGCCATGCCCAGAAACTCAGGAAAAGTTCACAGTCCTGATGCAATACTGACGTCCATGCAATAGTGCAGTGCAGTACAGAGATGCCGTGTGATGCCGAGATGCAATGTTGTGGTAGCATGCCATCTGTTGGCACAGCACAGTGCTGCAATGAGAGGAGCGATGCCCAAACCCCAAAAGAGTCCACATGCCCAAGCACCAGTGAGGTACTGAGGTGCAGAATATAAACGCTGTATGATACAAACATGCAATGTGGCCACAGAAAACCACGTGTTGATCTCAGACAGTGGTGCAGTGTGAGGGGCTCCACCCAGAAATTCAGAAGAATCCACCTTCCCAACGCAACACTGACATCCAGCAGAGTGACACAGTATGCAAGAGAGCAGGAAAGACACACACATGGCAGGACCACGGCAGCACGGAGGCACAGTCCAATGGGACAATGCAGAGGCAGAGCATGCAGAAACTCAGGAGAACCCACACCCTCGATGCAATGCAGCAATCCCAGTGAAGTACAGGGCTGAGACACAGGGCAGTGCGAGGAGGCTGGACCCAGGAACCCCAGATAGCACATATCCAGAGCAGTCCAGAGCCTGGCACACCGCAAGAGTGTTGGTGGGAGGGTCGCGATGCGGAGAGGGGAGCTCAGATCCCTGGAAAACCCTCTACCTACAGCTCTGCCTGGCCATGCTGGCTCACCCCACAAGTTGGGGGCCAAAATCTCATCTGGTTTGTCCTCCTCCCTCTAACATCTTCCACCCCAGTAACTCTCCAAGAGTAAAGGATGAAGCCACTGCCAACCACAGGGTAGGCCATCTAGAATCGAGCACATTGTCCAGGTATTATAACTAAGCAGAGCCCCAGCATGCTAGCAGGAAAACAATGAATTCAAATTCTGCTGGTAAAGCTTTCGGACAATTAAAGTACAGCCCCTGGCCCCCAGCCCAGGCTATGACAGAGGAGAAATAGAAAGAAAGACCTACGGGATTAGGCCCTGGGACAGGGTGGGCCGGAAGTAGGACCAACAAGAGGTTAGCATGTCAGAGAAGAGCCAGAATCAATCAACCTGGCTAGTCACTCCCCAACCACCACCCTTATCCCCACCTCTATTACTCCCTCCCAGGCCTGGACTGCACCAGAAACCAAGAACAAACTTTTCCGGGCACACAGGATGCCCACACGCATGCACATACATACATCATAACAGTGAACACTTACACAGTGCTTACTACGTGCAGGACCTGTTCTAACCCACATAATCATAACCATAAAACATATCCTCATGACAAATGCATGCAGTGTGTTCTATTACTATCCCCATTCCACAAATGAGAACACTAAGCGCCCAGAGAGGTCAGTAACTTGCCAAAGTATCACACAGCTAGAAGTGGCGGGCCCAGGATTAGAACTCAGATGGTCTGGGCCCTGAACCTATGCTCTTAATCACCACACACTAGACAAACACATATTGACACGCCGCATGCACAGCCGCACATGCACAGCTGCAAGTCCACATGTACGCTCATGTAAACACACATACATACACATTCTGAGCAATGCATTTCCCACTCTCAGCTGAGATTCACCTGTCCTATCCACTAGGTTTCTGATACCTCCCAGTTGTCACCTCTTATCCCAGCTGTCCCACATCTCCCTGTTCTATCATCCACCTGTCCCCCAACCCTCAGTTGTTCCCCCAATACTGCCTGTCCCTTCACTGTCAGCTGTCCCATCCCCTAGGTCTATCTTTCCCACCAGTTATCTTCTATCCCCCAGTGGTCCCCCAGGCCCCAGCTGTCACCCAGCCCCAGTTTATCTTGCCCTGTCAAATATCCTCAGCACCGCCCCTTCCTAACAGCCCCATCTCAATCTTTCTCCCCAGCTCCTGCCCTCAAACTCCCAAACCTCAGCGGCCCTCCAAGCCCCCTTTCTCCTTGTCCCTTCTGAGTCATCACAAGGTCCTGTGGTTTGCATCCTGGGAATCTGCCCAAGACCTCCTGCATCATCTGGAAGCAGCATCTTCTGAGCTGTCCCCCTCAGGGGTCCTCCCACAGTCATTCTGCAGGCAATGGCAGCCCCCAACCCAGAGCCAGAGGAAGAGGCTGCACTGCAGAACCCCAGCTCCTGCCTTCACCCCTCCAAGTCTTCCCTGTGCACCCAGAGGCATCGAGATGCAGTCACTTAGTGTGCATCTGCCATGTATAAGCCCTGGGGACCACAGATGACAAAGACACAGCTCAGCCCCCAGGGGATCCCAGCCTAGTGGGAAAAGGAGACAGAAAACCGCAGCACATTGTCAGGCGTCCAGTATGGGAGAAATTAGACCAACTGCACCAGGAGAGGGCTGGGAAGGCTTCACTGCATCAGTGGCAATGGAGCTGAAATGTGAAGGCTGAACAAGTAGGTAGATCCGCCACCCCCACCACGAGGTGAGAAGTGGGGAAGGGCACAGTGTGTGCAAAGGTAGAGAGGTGTGAACCAGCATGGCAGGCTCCTGGATCAGCAATTTGCCTGGTGATTTGGAGCAGACAGCAGATAGGCAGGAGTGGGGTCAGGGGAGAAAGGCATCATGTGAAGCTGCTTCAGAAAGAAATGGCTGGTCACGCAGGGCCTCATCGCTATGCTAGCGTTTGGGTTTTGTCCTGAGTTCTGGGGAGCCTTCAGCTTGAGACAAAGGAGTGACAGCATCCTATGTCTGCCTTAGAAGCTTATTCTGGCCACAGGGTGGTGGAAGCACTAGAAACTGAAAGCCTGGGCCAGGCATGGTGGCTCACGCCTATAATCCCAGCACTTTGGGAGGCTGAGGCAGGCGGGTCACAAGGTCAGGAGATCGAGACCATCCTGGCTAACATAGTGAAACCCTGTCTCTACTAAAAATACAAAAAATTACCCTGGCTGGCTCAAGCCTGTAATCCCAGCACTTTGGGAGG
>NW_012117376.1:11510899-11516010 GCF_000951035.1 Colobus angolensis palliatus
AAATACAAAAAATTACCCTGGCGTGGTGGCATGTGCCTGTAGTCCCAGCTACTTGGGAGGCTGAGGCTGGAGACTTGCTTGAACCCAGGAGGTGGAGGTTGCAGTGAGCCAAGACAGTGCCACTGCACTCCAGCCTGGGTGACAGAGTGAGACTCCATCTCAAAAAAAAAAGAAACTGAGAGCGTGATGGCAGGCAGAGTAGAGGCCAAGAAGGCTACCAGGCTACTGCAATAGTCTAGGCAAGACCTAATAAGGCTACAGAGAAGGGGCCTGGATTGAACAAAACCTTCGTCAGCAGCCACTGAATCATGGTCCATCCAGACCAATTCCCTTCCCAGAGATGCCCAGGCCTCACTAAAGGTGCTGCAGGCCGCCTCATGCCTCTAGACCAGCGCTGTCTGCAGAACTTTCTGAGAGGATGGAAATGTCCTCTGCCTGCATTAACCAGTACAATGAGAGCCACTAGCAACATGTGACTCCTGAGGACTTGAAATCTGACTAGTGTAACTGAGGGATTAAATTTTTGTTTTAATTAATTTAAATGTAATAGCCATACATGACTCAGGAGCCACTGTATTGGAGGATACAGGTAGAGGACAATTTCCATCACCACAGAAAGTTCTATTGGATAATGCAGCTCTAGGCTGACCGTTGAAAAACAGAACTATTGAGGCCCCTTCTGAGGCTTGTGGCTTTGGAGTCTGAAGAGCGATCAGAAGGCAAGTCCCAGGGAAGGGGCCACCAGAGGTTGAGTTGGGTACAGCCACCAGGACATTCCCACCCAACACGTCCACACCCTCATGGACACATCCTGGATACACAGAC
The DNA here is from genome assembly GCF_000951035.1 of Colobus angolensis palliatus. Lineage (NCBI taxonomy): Eukaryota > Metazoa > Chordata > Mammalia > Primates > Cercopithecidae > Colobus > Colobus angolensis. The sequence goes on from NW_012117376.1 coordinate 11,511,725, forward strand.
ACCACCATAGGTCACAAGGGCACCTCCACAACTAAACAAACAAATAGACACAAGAGGCCAGGTGCAGGGGCTCACACCTGTAATTCCAGCACTTTGGGAGGCCGAAGCAGGTGGATCACCTGAGGTCACGATTTCGAGATGAGCCTGGCCAACATGGTGAAACCCCATCTCTACTAAAAATACAAAATTTAGCCGGGCATGGTGGCAGGTGCCTGTAATCCCAGCTACTCAGGAGGCTGAGGCAGGAGAATCGCTTGAACCCAGGAGGCAAAGGTTGCAGTGAGCCAAGATCGTACCATTGCACTCCAGCCTGGGTGACAAAGCCAGACTCCATCTCAAAAAGAAAAGAAGAAAAGGCTGTGTGCGGTGGTTCACGCCTGTAATCCCAGCACTTTGGAAGGCCAAGGCAGGCAGGTCCCAAGGTCAGAAGTTCAAGACCAGCCTGACCAACATGGTGAAACCCAGTCTCTACTAAAAATACAAAAATTAGCCAGATGTGGTGGTGTGCGCCTGTAATCCTAGCTACTCAAGAGGCTGAGGCAGGAGAATCGCTCGAACCCATGAGACAGAGGTTGCAATGAGCCAAGATCACGCCACTGCACTCTAGCCTGGGCGACAGAGTGAGACTCCATCTCAAAAAGAAAAAAGAAGAAGAAGAAAAAAAAAAAAATAGATACATGGCACCCCACACCCAGACTCACTAATACCTTGATACTTCAATGATTGGGTCCCTGTTGCTTCACACACAGACACCCCCACCCTCAGATACCCGGACACTTGGGGATCCCTACAACTGGACACTCAGGCACTTGGCCAGCCCCATACCTGGACACAACACAGAGACACTCCCCACTTAAATACCCACTAACCTGAGGACTCCCAGACACACGGATACACCCACCTCCAGACCCAGGGATGCTGGGATAGCCTCTGTCTGCACACCCTGATCCTCCCACACGCGGGTACTAGGATGTCCACACCTAGATACCAAGACACCACCCATCCAAATGGCTCTGCACCCAACTCCAGGAATGTGATACTTGAATAGCCAAACACCCTTAGCACCAGGTTCGACAGGGGTCAAAGCAGTTGGTTACCTCCCTCCTCCAAACTCAGATCCTGCCACACCACGATAACCAGACGGCTAGACACCCTAACAGGTCACATGTGTCCATGCGCCTAGTTACAATCCCTACACACCACCTACTCTGACTGCCCAGATACTGAGTCACATCTGCACACACCTCAGCCAGCCTCCCCAACCCCATCTGCCAGGGCCACCGCAGGACCCAGTTCTCCCTTCCCTCCAGCGCACAAGCGGTCAGAACAGAACAGAGGCTGTGACACCACCTGCCCACCCTAAGATCTAGAACTGAGGACTGAGGACTGAGGACTGAGGGAGGGTCTTCCAGGAAGCTTCCCTCCCACTCCTAACACAGGGCCCTGCGGGCTCCCTCCCTCCTCCCCAGCCACTCACACAGACCGTTGGGACTCAATGCCTCACCAACTGCCAGTCCCCTCACAAAAGGCTGAGACTGGGGGCTGGAAGGGCCCTGCCAGCTGCCAGGGGTGGGGCTGGAGCCTGGGGGAGGGGCTGGCAGGCAGGAGGCCCATTCCCTTCAGTCTCTTCCCAGGGACTTAACCTCCCCAACTCAAAGCTCCCAGATGACACTCTCATCATGGCCTTTTCACAACATAACACCATCCCCTACCCTCCAGGAATTTTCCAGATTCCTGGAGGGAAAACCTCGTTCTTCAATCTCTACCTTCAGTGGAATCAGTGCGCCCCCATCTGGCATCTCCACCTCTGAACTTGACTCCCTTAAACTTTATTCTTTCAGGCCATATATATTTATTCAGACCCGGTGGGCCAGGCCTTGTACCTGGCACTGAGGATTCAGAAGTAAACTAAAAACCCAGTCTCTGTCCTCAGCTCTCGGTCTGGTAAGGGAGACAGCACTAATAAACTGTAATTACAATAATTACAATGCTACGTAAAAATCCTATTGACCCCCACCCCCCACTTCCTAGGCTAGGACAGGGCATCACCAAGGAAGGCTTCAGGGAGTGGATGATGATTAGAGCTGAGAGCCGATCGGGTTGCAGGAGTTCACCAGCGAAGAGCTGGAGTTAGAAAGTTCTGCAGAGAAAGCACAGCTTGCCCAAAGGCCCAGAGAGGAGATGGCAGGCTGTGGGCATTTGAGTCTTTGGGAAGAAGGTCAGGCTGGCCAGATCATAGGATGCAAGGGGAAGTGACACAAAACAAGATGCAGCTGGACAGGTGGGCAGGCGCTAGAGTCAGCAACAGGGTCAAGGGATAAGGACTTCACCCTGAAGGCAATGGGGAGCCTTCAAAGGGTTTTAAACCCTTTGAGTTAAAACGTGTTTTACGAAGATCCCTGGCACCATGAGGGAAGGAGGGAAAGAGGCTGGAGCCTTCCTGCAGGTGAAAGATAGCTGAGGATGGACAGAAGGAGACACATTAAAGAGTCTCTGAGAGGGCAGACAGGACGTTCCAGTATGCAGGAGGGCGACTAGGAGGAGAAAAGGGGACAGCGGGAGGAAAGAGGAGCATAAGGCACCCCCTGCAACTCTGGCTAACCCAGGCCTGCATGGGAAGGCCACCCCACAGGCCCAGATTAGCTGATGAAAATCATGGAAGGATGGTGGCCTGTCTCCATCAAGCATGATGCTTGTCCTAGCGTTTTTTCTGACACCAGAGCTGGGCAGCAGGCTGTCCAGGAGCTCAGCGTCCCCACCCTGGCCACTGTCACTGCTTCCTGCTAAGTCCCCTCCCCAAGCCCCAGGTAAAATGGAGGAATGCCCAGACAAGCCTTTATTGCCTAACCTGAAACCACTGGGCAGCCGCTCCCTCATTCCTGCCGTCCACAACTCCTGCGACCAAAAGGACAAAATAGCAAGAACACAGCAGAATAAATAACTACCAGGTTTGCAAGGCTGAGAAGGCATGACACACCGCCCCTACCCGGAAGCTCCTCGGGCATTCAGGGAGCTGGGCTGACTCTGTCCAGACTGAAGACAAGGGGATATCACATCTATTCTACTTGGGCTTCTGAGTTCATCTCTAAGAGTAACAAAGGGGGCCAGGAACTTTAGAAATGAAGTGATTTGCCAGAAGTCACATGGACAGCAAGTAGCAGAGGCAGAATCCGAACCCCGGATGCCCCAGCTTTAAATCACAGCCTCTGGGGCTTTATAACAACTCTCAAATCCATTTTTTGTTCCCTGGCACTCACAGACATAGCCTTACTTTACAAGGTACTTGTTATCTACCAAAAGTGCCATACACCATTATCATGATGGCTATGAGGCAGAGAAGGAAACTGAGGCATCAAGAATGGGAGTAACCTGCTCTAGGCCTCACTCCCAAACTTCAGTTCCTGACAGTCCTCCTGTTGGCAGGGCTTGGGGCTTGTGAGTGTTCTTGAAACCAAAGCGAGGGTGGTAGGAGTGGGGGAGGGGCGCATACAGTACCCCGCGGGTTTGATCTCACGGTGGGAGGGGGAGGCAAAGTTGCTGCAGGGCATGGGAGAGAAGTTGGGGAGGATGGGGAGGGAGGTGGCCTTGGGCGTTCTTTCCGGAACGGGGGAGGTCAAAGCTAAAGCTTTACCCTATGGCCCCGGAGAGCTGCAGGGCGAGGCCCAAGCGCTGGCCACTACGCGGCAGCCACTGGAGTTCCGGCCCAAGACACCGGAGGCGGCAGTAGGGCCGCGAACGCGATCCCTGGGAGGTCAGTTGTCTGCGGCTGGCGACCGCGAGGAGGCGGCTCCGGTCCGGCACGTGTCTCGGCTCGGATCCCGCCCCGGGCGTCTCCCAGCTACCCGCAGCCCGCGGAGCAGCCCAGCCGGTGGCGAGGGTGGGGGAGGTCACCGGGAGCAGGGCCCCGAAACTCCGCGGGAAGGGGCCGTGGTCTAGGATCCCAGGCCTCAGGGTGGGATGTGGGACACGCGCACGCACACACACCCGACACACCGTCCACACTCCGACGAGCACACGGACCCACAAACACAGGCTCCGTATACATACATTCAGCTGCGCTAACACACACGCGCACGCACACCAAAAGACACCAGACTCCGAAACACACCCGGAGAATGCGACCACACAGCAGACAAGCGCGGACCCACACGCTCACACTCACACTCACGCACACACCTGGTGGTCCCGGCCGGCCGGGAGGCCGCCCAAAGTTGCGGGTTCCACCAAGGGAGTGTCCCGGGAGGCCCGGGCGTCCCCGCGAGTCCTGCGCGCCAAGGGAGGGGGCG
>NW_012117376.1:11516443-11517249 GCF_000951035.1 Colobus angolensis palliatus
CCGCCCCCTCGGGCGGCCCCGGGCCCAGGGCACACTCGCAGCCGCGGCCCAGGCGCGCTCCACACTCGCAACATTCCTGGACGCGCAGCCAGCACACACGAACACATTCGCTCACACTCACATCCGCTCCAGATTCGCTCCCACACACGCATTCCCGGCACACTTGGCATTCACTCGGACCCACGCGGCCCCCGGCGGCACACACCACATACCCCAGGCACTCTCCACACGTACACAGCGCACGGACACACACGTTCCGGACCCGTTCCCACGCCTTCACACATGTACACGGATCTCAAAAGCACACACGCCACACACGCGTTCCCGGATCCACACTCAGGCGGGATCCAGAGAGCACCCCCGGCCACAGGCATAACACAAACACACAACCCATTCTCAGACACAAAACAAACAGCACTCCCAGCCACTGCATGCAAAATACAAACAAATGCAACACATTAGCAGATACAACTCCCGCAACACAACCAAACTCAGATACACACACACACACACAACCCACTTGGCCACACAAACACTACACACTGGCAGACCTACAAGACACTCAGTGCACACCCAATGCCTCGATGCACACAACATTCACCCCCAACATACTCGCAGACACACATCACCTTTTCTTGCGCACAGAACTCACGGACACACAACATTCGCAGTCACGCAACATCCCGGGCACACAATCGCCCATCCTACGCTCAGACACACACAGGGAGCACGCTTGTAACGCCCGGTCACTCAACACTCACACTTTCTTCCGAGCTACGCCACGGGCCCCGAGGCTCGGCGGGGCA
>NW_012117376.1:11517783-11532276 GCF_000951035.1 Colobus angolensis palliatus
CCTCCCCGCCATGAGGCCCCGCGGCTGGGTGGGCCTGGACGCCCACGGACCTCTCCACGGACCGGGCACCAACACTGCCAGGCGAGCACCCTCATGGCCCACGCCTAGCTCTCGTACAGCGCTCTCAGGGACAGTGACCCAGGGACACTCGGCCTCTGTCCCATCCGATGCCTGAATCCCTTCTACCTTGGCTCCTTCAGATGCGTGTTCTACATACCTCCAGGAACACGGCGCTCATCACCTGCCAAGAGCGGTTGTTGGGGCTTTGGAAACGCCGGCTTTTAGAAAGTTTATCGTTTCAAGACGTGCAAGTCTACCACCCTCACTAACCCTCACTGCTCCTACTTGATCCTCAGGCTACACAGGTGAAATATATTTGGGCCTCCACCCAGAACAAGCCCTTGCACTATGATCTGCAAACTCGTTGCTCATTACTATGTAAGACCAGGTACCTTCTATGTGTTTTACCCACATGGACTCATTTAATCATCATATACTAGGTATGCAACAATTATATTGCATAGATACTGTTATGCAACAGTATTTGACAGCACCAAGATTTGAATCAAGGTTGTTTGGTTTGAAATAAATAGGGGCTGAGACCTGCCTCCCATCCAGACACCTATTCATTCAACAAATATTTACTGGGGTCTATTCATTTATTCAACAATTACTACAGGCTACGGTAGAGATATATGACAGACAAAAATTCCCTACTCTCATGGATCTTACATTCCAGTGGGAAAACAAGAAGAGTAAACAACTGAAAAAAAAAAAAAAGCGAACCCTCTGGTGTATGTCCCTTATCATTGTCTCATATACCAGGAAATTTGAGGGTGATGGGGGGACAGGGAAGGGAAGGGGAATTGTTGCCATCTCAAACAGAGCATGGGCTATATGATGAATACATTATGTCTCCATCTCTAGAAATAAGCTCCCTTGGGAAAAGACTCATCTTGTATTTCAGTGCCCAGTATCTGGCATTTATTTTATTTTACTTTATTTTATCTTATTTCGAGATGGAGTTTCACTCTTGTTGCCCAGGCTGGAGTGCAATGGCACGGTCTTGGCTCACTGCAACCTCCGTCTCCCAGACTCAAACGATTCTCCTGCCTCAGCCTCGCAAGTAACTGGGATTACAGGCAGCCACCACCACGCCTGGCTAATTTTTGTATTTTTAGTAGCGACAGGGTTTCACCATGTTGGCCAGGCTGGTCTGGAACTCCTGACCTCAGGTGATCCACCTGCCTCCGCCTCCCAAAGTGCTAGGATTACAGGCATGAGCCACTGTGCCCGGCCTCTGGCATGTAACTGATGCTCAGTAAATACTGAATGAATGGAATGAATGAAAGGGAAATAGTCCTAGCCTTCATGAAGCTTACATTCTAGTGGGAGAGCCCAACAGCAAACATGTACATAAATATATCATTACCATCTAATATATGCATGCTAAAGGAAACAAGGGAGTATAATGATAAAGAAGATAGGGAAGGGGCATCTCCTTTAAATAAGTGGTCCAAGAGGGCTTTGCTGTAGAAGTGACATGGTACCATTTGAACTGAGACCTGAAGTATGAGAGGGAGACGTGCAATCATGCAAATCAGTGGGGAGGAACCTCATGCAAATCAGTGGGGAGGAACATTGTAGTCAGAGGGGCCTGTGCAAAGGCAGGAGCTGGTGGGTACAAGCAGCTGCAAGGAAGCCAGGCAGCTGGCATGGAGCAAGTCGGGGGCAGAAGGGAGCCAGGTGCAGCTGAACAAGTCAGCAGGGTCTGTAGGTCAGGCAAGAAACTATGAGCAAGGAAGGAGCTTGAGGTTCAACCCTAAGAGCAACCAGTGGCCACTGAAGTGGAGTAATTAAGCAGAAGAGTAATAAGGAGTAATAAGTTCTGATCTCTGGGTTTTGTTTTGTTTTGTTTTGTTTTAAAAGCTCCAGCTATAAAGACTGCTGAAGTAGGGAAAGTCATGGGCAGATGGGTCTGACCCCTGGGCAGTGACACTGAACAGAGTGTAGGAGTTCAAGGTATATGTAGGCCCTCCCTGTGCCCTGCCCCCTCTCCTTGCTGGCTTCATGCTGAGATAGGCACACCTTGAAGCTGCCCTGGGGCTGGAGGAGGTAGAGTTGAGCTGAGAGTTCCTGGGCTCTTAGTCTCCTCTCTTGTGAGAGCTGATGAGCTCCACGCTGAATTAGGAAAGGGACCAAAAGACACAGAGCAGGCAAGAATCAGACACAGATAATTAAATAGGGAGAGGGAGGCAGAAGCAAGAAGAAATCAAGGGGAAACCTTAGGGAAGAAACTAAGATATAAAGATGCTGGAGCAGAAAGGAGCCAGAGGGGCCCATCCAGAAAAGGAAACTCAAGGAGAGAAAACCAGTGAACAGAAGAAACAACCAAGGGTGCTGTTTGCAGAGGACTCTCGAGGGAGCCTCATAACTGGAGTTTTACGAGTGATCCCATTTTACAGGTGTGGAAACTGAGGTTCAGAGAGCATATGACACTTGCCCAAGATCACACAGCTAGTAAAAGGAGGGTGGGCCCCAGGTTTGAACCCAGATCTGACTGATTCCACATTCCTTTGCTCTTTGCGTAGGAGAAAACGGCAGAGACTATAATGGAGGGAGAAAGAGAACACAAGCAACAGGTAGACAGATGAGAAGAGGACACTGCTTTACTTTAAAAAGACCACAAACTTCGGCCGGGCACAGTGGCTCATGCCTGTAATCCCAGCATTTTGGGAGGCAGAGGCGAGGTCAGGAGTTTGAGACCAGCCTGACTAACATGGTGAAACCCTGTCTCTACTAAAAAATAAATAAATAAATACAAAAATTAGCCGGACGTACTTGCGGGCACCTGTAATCCCAGCTACTCGGGAAGCTGAGGCAGGAGAACTGCTTGAACCTGGGAAGTGGAGGTTGCGGTGAGCCAAGATCATCCCATCGCACTCCAGCCTGGGCGACAAGAGTTAAACTCTGTCTCAAAAAATAAAAATAAAAACCCACAAACTTCTATAATCCTTGAAAGAAGAAGGAAATTCCTGGCCCAGAGTTACCAGCCCAAATCTAAGGAAAAGGAGATGGCACCACAGACAGTTCTAGGCCATGAGGAAATTCAATTACCTGCAATTCATGGAATATTTATGACACCTACCCTGTGCCAGGCTCATATCGGGTGCTGGTGTCATAGAGATAAAGCAAACATGGCTCCACTCTTGCCTGGAGCACGGAATAAATAAGAGACGATGTACTAAAGGCCATAACACAGCTCCAGAGAAAACAAAAAGGCAGCAGCAGATGACCTAGGGAGTTGTGAAACATCAAAGAAATGACATCTGAACCTGGAGTTTTCGAGGCAGGGAAGAGCATTTCAGGCAGAAGGAGTGGCCTGAAAAAAGGCACGAGACACACTGGGGAAGATGGGTATCAAATGCAGCTGGATCACAGGCTATGCACGGTCCAGCAGGAGAAGATGAAGCTGGAAACATAGCATGGGAGTCAGAGTGCAAAGAATCTTGAATGCAAGGCCAGGAAATTGGACTTGAACCCCTCAGTCAATAGTCCTCAAACTATGCCCCTGCGAGAACCCAGATGGCCTAGACTAAAAGTGAGGGCTATCGGGATGCATAGGAGGCTACAGTCCAGCCCCAAGGAGGAGGACTTGCTGGATGATTCTTCAGGCTTCCTGACTGGGCTTCCCAGAAATTCAGAGGAGCCAGTTTGGTGAAGAAGAGAATATCGACATCTCAATGTCACCTAGGGAGTCTTACAACAGAAGGTTATGTTGTACTTCCCAGCTCAAATAGGCCTATGTGTCACTGGGGAAAAGGATAAGCAGGACTGGTCATCGTGTGTGTGCTGGCCCATAAATGTGGGGCCAAGCCTTTCCCCACAATGGGACACCAACTTTCTCTAATAATCAAAACAAGTACAGACATTTAGTGAGCACAAACTATGAGCCAGACCCTAGTCTGAGAGTTTTATGTGTGATATTTCTCATTTAATCACAATAACCCCCGATAATATTTATCAAATGCTTCTATGTGCCAAGCATTGTACAAAATGCTTCAAGTGGATAATATCTCACTTGACCCTCACAACTATCTTGAAACAGATAACTAGTATTCCTTCCATTTTAAGAATAAGGAAATGAAGACACAGAGAGGCCTGGTGACTTGTCCGAAATCAAATGACTGGAAAATGACAGAGCTAGGACACAAAGCCAGGTTTGTCCGAATCTAGCTCACAGCACTTTGCTGTGCTCTCTTCCTCAGAGGAAAGGCTTGGAGATGGCAAGTTTCAAGTCAATAAAATCCAGAGAAAGGAACTCTTCCTTATCCTTCAAAGCCCTGGCTCAGTATCTTAAAACCTGTTTCCTGGGACACCTGCATCAGAATATTCTTGGGAGCTTGTAAGGATGTAGATTCCTGGAACCCCCATCCGCAAGATTCTAATTCAGTAGGTCTAAGATGGGACCTCGGATTATTTTTATGCACACAGAAGATTTTGAATCACAGGGCTGGCTCCAACAGCACCTCCTCCAAGAGCCCCCACTTCACCCCACTCCATCCCAGAGCACCTCTCTTCAGACTACAGCATTGCACTCTGGCACGAGCCACAGCTCATCTGGGGTTTTAGTAATGTTCATGTCTTCCCTACACCAAAAATAAGACTAGATCCTTCATGGGGCTACACCTTTTTACAAGCATTTCCAGTGTTCCACTTAATCCCTTTCTACACTGTGAGCATTTTGAGAGGGGGCCCTTCTCCTTGTGATTCCTGTCTTATATCTGAACAGAGTTTTTTACAATGCGTTCAGAGTTTCACTTGCCCATGGCAGCCAAGCTAGGAAGTGGCAGGGCTAGGATTTGAACCTAAGTTTTCTAACTCCAAGCCCCATATTCCTGCCTCCACAGCAGCTTTCCTGTACTCTCCTCAGTGTAGGGAAGTAAGCTTGGCCTCCCTATGCCGTTACATGGTAGTGGAGATTAAATTAGATTATACCTTAAAGAGCCTGGCTCGGTGAGCACTCAATATATTATGTGGAGAAGGGTAAACTGAGGCCAGGGAGAGTAAGTGATTTCCTCCAAATCAAACACCAAACTGCAGGGTGTAGACAGGGATATGGGCCAGCCCCAGACTCTCCTTGTTGAGAGAGCAGCTTTGGCGGCCTCGCAAGCTCCGCACCCCCGGACTCACACGCACTCTAGCGAGGCGCCACCACGTGGGCAGCGGAGGAAGGAAACGCCCTTCAAAGGGAGCGTTCGGGAGTGGTCACCCGGCGGGGCGGGGCGGGGCGCAGGCGCGCAGTCGCTGGAAGATGACGTAGCCGGGGGCGTCAGGCTCTGTGTTGGTTGGAGGGAGCATGTGGGTCTGCAGCAAGCTGTGGCGGGTGCGAACCGCCGCCCGGCAGTGGCGGCGGCTGCTCCCAGCTTCTGGCTGTCACGGACCTGCCGCCTCCTCCTACTCCGCATCCGCCGAGCCTGCCCGGGTCCGGGCGCTTGTCTATGGGCACCACGGGGATCCAGCCAAGGTCGTCGAGTAAGAGACAGCGCCGAAACCGGGGAAGGGGACTGGGGTTTCTGGAGGGCTTTAAGACGAGCTGTCGACTGGGAAGAGAGGGACAGGGTCCGAGGAAGGGGGCAGAGAATAGCAAGACGAAGCCGAAGCCCAGGGCGCTTTGGGTAGCTCAGAAAGACCGTACTTGAAGGTAGCTGAAGACCCGAGAAGCAATTATCAGGGTATGAATGGCTGATGTTTACTGATCGAGTATTGTGTCAGGCAATCGCTTGTTTAAATGAATGCTCTCATTTAATTGTCACAACAGTGTTTTGGGGTAGTTACTTGATTTATCCCCATTTTGCTGATGAAAACTGAGGCAGAAGAGGTAAAATCACTTGTCCAAGGTCACACAGCCAGTCAGCGACAAAGTCAGAATGTAAACCTATGTCTGACTGACTGACCTGCCTGAGTTCTTACTCTTCTATTATTTTTTGGAAGAAGTTTTCAGAATACTTTTACGTCCATTTGGATCTTCACTTGTCAGTAAAGAGTAGGTCATAGACCATTGTTTCCAGAGGGCAGGGTACTTGCCCAGAGTGATATCGCTAATAAGTGATTGGAACGGGACTGGAATCCATGGCTTCTGATTCCAAACTCATGTGAGTTTCTCTCCACTCCACCTTATATGCATCTTGGCTTATAAAAAGAGCTGCTTTGGTGCCATATAGACCCAAGTATCTATGTTTGGTCAAATACAGGCTCAACCTCTTACTAGCTGTTTGGTCTTAGAGAAGTCACTCAGCCTCTCGTTACTTTTATGACTTTGTCTTCCTAAAATTCTGTTGGATCTTATTTCATGCTTTTTGCATGTGGTTGATAAAAACAGTATGTCAGTTGCCAACCATTATAAATCTGCACATAAATAGCCATTCAGAAGGGCTATCGGGCCACTGAAGTGGAGCTAAGGCAAAAGCACAGGTCTGAGAATCAGAATACTTGGGGTCAAATCCTTGTCCTAGCTTTGCATTTGACAAGTTACTGAGGTTCTCTGAGCCTTGGTTTCATCATCTTTAAAAATGGAGACAGTACAGACAAAGTTCATAGTGGTAATCAGCTAAGATCTATGCAGTGCTCTCCACCAAAGAACACCTGCATACTCTTGTGCAGTACCTTCTTTTTAACTCTTTGATTCCCAGCAAATTGATTATTTTCCAAAGGATAGGCAAATGTGGCATTACTTTAATGGTTAAAATTCAGGCTAGAGCTGGTCACCGTGGCTCACACCTGTAATCCTAGCACTTAGGGAGGCTGAGGCGGGTGGATCACCTGAGGTCGGTGGATCACCTGAGGTCACGAGTTCTAGACCAGTCTGGCCAACGTGGCGAAACCCCATCTCTACTAAAAATACAAAAAAATTAGCCGAGCTTGGTGGTGGGTGCCTGTAATCGCCGCTGCTCAGGAGGCTGAGGTTGCAGTGAGCCGAGATTGCACCACTGCACTCCAGCCTGGGTGACAGAGCGAGACTCTATCTCAAAAAAAAAAAAAAAAAAATTCAAGCTAGATGTTTTGACAGGTGTGAGGATAAGCCTCAGATAAATTCAAGGTCATGCAATCAGCCTAGCCACGTCCAGCATTACAGAAATTGAAAAGAATGTCAAGAAGACACATCAGTCAGTAAACTCCAAATTGTGTGTTGATCGCAGGTAATAAAGCATTGTGTCAGGGAAGACGTCTCACTAAGGACTGTGTTGTAAGGAACTGGTACAGCTCTGATGAACACTCCTCCATTTCCAGGAACGTACACCAAATGAGAACAACATAGTGTCTCTCCCACGGACTTGTAGTTTGTGTCTGCAGCAGGACCTGCTACAAAACAGGTGCTCCTAAAATGTTAGTTCAATCTAAATCTAAATTTCCGGAAAAAGTGCACCTTTTATTAAGTTCTGCTGTGGTGATGAGGAAGGCCTGAGAAAGTTCAGCTGAATGCAGTTGCCTCCTAATTGATTCCCTCCTCTTGGAGAGCCAAAGAAACTGAAACAGACTGGTCTGTTTGCAGATGCCACTTGGGAAATAAATAAATAAATAAAAAGACAGCTTCTATTATTTCCTTCTGTGGAACTTTAGTGATTTCCCTCTAGTTCAAAACATGATACTTCCGGCCGGGCGCGGTGGCTCATGCCTGTAATCCCTGCACTTTGGGAGGCTGACGTGGGCAGATCATGGCGAAACCCTGTCTCTACTAAAAATACAAAAATTAGGCCGGGCGCGGTGGCTCAAGCCTGTAATCCCAGCACTTTAGGAGGCCGAGACGGGCGGATCACGAGGTCAGGAGATCGAGACCATCCTGGCTAACACGGTGAAACCCCGTCTCTACTAAAAAATACAAAAAACTAGCCGGGCGAGGTGGCGGGCGCCTGTAGTCCCAGCTACTCAGGAGGGTGAGGCAGGAGAATGGCGTAAACCCGGGAGGCGGAGCTTGCAGTGAGCTGAGATCCGGCCACTGCACTCCAGCCTGGGCGACAGAGCGAGACTCCGTCTCAAAAAAAAAAAAAAAAAAATTAGTTGGGTACAGTGGTGCATGCCTGTAGTCCCAGCTACTCGGGAGACTGAGGCAGGAGAATTGCCTGAACCAGGAGGCAGAGGTTGCAATGAGCTGAGATCGCACCATTGAACTTTAGCCTGGATGACAGAGCAAGACTTCCTCTCAAAAAAAAAAAAAAAAAAGATACTTCCACAAAGCATTATATTCAACTTTGGCTTCACAGCACAGTCACCATTTGTAGTGCTTTTATTTTTTTGTATTTGCCCACATAAAATATCAGACAGCTTTTATTTTTTATATATTTATTTATTTTGAGATGAGATCAAGCCATGTTGCCAAGGCTGGTCTTGAACTCCTGGGCTCAAGGGATCCTCCTGCCTCAGCCTCCTGAGTAGCAGGGATTGCAGGTGTGTACCACCACACCCAGCTTGACCTGTAGTGCTTTTAGAAACTACCGTACATATTCCTAGGCCCCACTCCTGAGGTACTTAGTAGGTCTGTGCTGGCTTGGAGCATCTGTTTTTTTCAAAGCTCTCCAGGTGTCTCTGCTGACCAGGCCAGGCTTGAGAACCACTGCCCTGTGGATAGATTGTCAGACAAGCAGTAATTCTCCCCGTGCTCCAGAAGGGCAACTTTCCTTTCTGACCCAGATTCAGGCGGCTTTACTTGTTCTCATATGGACTGAATCCAGAGACTGGGATTCTCTTTGTAGTCATGTCTTCGAGGTTTAGGGTAACCACACTGTCACAGAAAGAATCAGGTGTCCTTTACACATCCTAGTAACTAGGTGTCTGGGTCAGGTTACACCAGGTAGGGGTCATGGGACTACCTAGAGTCTGAACAGAGCATTCTCAGAACTAGTGTGGTTTGTGATGCTTGCGCTGTGGGCCGCACCTCTGCAAGCAGGAGGGAAGGAATGAGGAACAGCCTGCTGAGGTCTGACTTCTCAAAAGGAGGCCTCCAGGTTTCTCCTGTTCTCACGTCCCTGTTTTCATTCCTGTTGGCCTCCAAACATTGCAGCTGTTCTCTCCTAAGCCATTTTCCCCTGTTGCTTAATTTCTTTCCCTTTCTTCCAAAATGGGATCCCCTAAATAAGTATTTGGGCCTTTTTTATTTAAAAGATTAAACTGCGGATCGAAGTAAAGACTGTGCAGAAGAGTGACAAACATTCGAGAAATTTCAGAGTTCTCCATAGCCACTGTCCCTTGTGCAGAGTTCTAGATTCCCTATCAGATAGTTCCCAGAAACCCAGGGGCCATGCATGATGGCGCATGCCTGTAATCCCAGAACTTTAGGAGGCTGAGGCGGGCGGATCACCAGAGGTCAGGAGTTCGAGACCAACATATCAAAACCCTGTCTCTACTAAAAATACAAAAATTAGCTGGGCACAGTGGTGCGTGCCTGTAATCCTAGCTACTTGGGAGACTGAGGCAGGAGAATCGCTTGAACCCAGGAGGCGGAGGTTGCAGTGAGCTGAGATAGCACCACTGCACTCCAGCCTCGGCGACAGAGTGAGATTCTGTCTCAAAAAAAAAAAAAAGATAGTTCCCAGAAACCTTTAGTTCTTCTCTTGCCTTCTTTTTTTCCTGGAAGTCCCCTCAGAACTTTACCATTCTCTGGATCTTCTGGTGAAAACAGCTTTCATTTATTGAAAAGCTGTATAGCAAGCATTGGGCTAAATGCTGCCTATATATTATGGGGTTTTAAAATCACAACAATCCAGTTCGATTATTATTACTTCTACTTTACAGATAACGAAATTGAAGGTCAAGTAGATTGAAAGGCACTTATCCAAGATCATACAGCTAGGATGCCCCTTCTTTATTAAAAGTCCTTGATATAGACATAGGCCTGAGGAAACAATGGCCGTCACCCCAAATGATTTTTTAAATAAACTTTAAAAAATATATTAAATAAAATATATAGATGGGGTTTCACCATGTTGCCCAAGATGATCTCAAACGCCTGAGCTCAAGCGATCCTCCTGCCTCAACCTCCCAAGGTCTCAAATGATTTTTGAGAATGTGATGGACTATAAAACTGGGAAAAAGCTCAGAAGAGAAGGTGAAATTGTAGGTCATTCAGGTAACCCCAAGTTCCTATGCTATAGAAAGGGCAGCCCCAACCTTGGGAAACTTTAGAAATACCATTGTGTGTCTCTTCCCCTTTTCAGGATCCCAAGACTTTTGTAAAACAGCATCCTGATCATCTTGGCTTTCTCACCTGCCTGCTGCTAGTACAAAAATGAAAATGAGCTAGCAAACCCGTGGACGTATACCCATTCTGTCTTTTTGTTTTTGTTTCTTTTTTGAGATAGAGTCTGGCTCTGTCCCCCAGGCTGGAGTGCAGTGGTGCGATCTTGGCTCACTGCAACCTCCACCTCCCAAGTTCAAGTGATTCTCCTGCCTCAGCCTCCTGAGTAGCTGGGATTACAGGTGCGTGCCACCACGCCCAGCTAATTTTTTTTATTTTTAGTAGAGACGGGGTTTCGCCATGTTGGCCAGGCTGGTCTTGAACTCCTGACCTCAGGTGATCTGCCCACCTCAGCCTCCCAAAGTGCTGGGATTACAGGTGTGAGCCACTGCATCCAGCCTCCCCATTCTGCCTTAAGCCAGATGGACTTTGGAGGAGCAGGTGGTGGGGCCCCAGGCTGTCCATTCTCACTATAGGGCACTGTTTATTCTCAGGAATTTCTTCTTTTTACAGTTAATATAAAGCAAAACTGCAGGTGACTTGATTGTTAAACCCAAATTTTAGTACTTTGGAAAAAAAATCGCATTCTGGGTTCGGTGCTCTGTTTAGAGCCCTTTATTGTGGCCATGAATGGAGTGGGAACAGAAGGCATGGATGTGGTAAGTTGGCCAGCATGTATTCTTTGAGAGTTTACTGAGCACAAGCCACTGAGAGAGTTGAATCTGTTGTGGTCGTTGCCCTCAGAGCCTCACAGCCTAGTCCAGGAGAAAGGCCACCATCGTCCAGTGGTGTAAATGCTGTGATGGGATATGTTCAGAGTGCTGTGGACACCCAGAAGAGGGGTGCCTAACCCCCTCGGGGTAGTCAGAGTCTTCTCTGAAGAGACAGGGTGTAAACTGAGTGCCCCAGAGATCCAGTGAGCAGTATATGAGGAAAGTGGAAAAACGTCCCAAGCAGAGGAACCTACATGTGCAAAGACCCCGAGGGAAGAGAAAACATGGTGTGTCTGATCAGTCCGTATTTGTTGACTGCCCACTGTGCACTCATATGTAATCCTGTGAGAAAGGTGTCTGCTGAAACCAGCTCAGAGGAGACTATCCTCAGATCACAGGGCTCAAGCCTAAGCAGATTCCACATTCTCTAACTCGTACATTACCTTCCATCGGGCCTTCAGACTAGGCTATGGAGTTTAGGGCCAAGCCCTGCTACCCTGATTTTCTCATTGTTGCCGGTGAAGGTGAAAACTGCAGGCACACCCCCCAGGAATTACACAAAAGACTGGGGTTTTCCCTCCATCCAGAGAGTCCGGGAGGAAAGCTGCCCCTCGGTGCCACTCCAAGTTATCTCTTGCCCTCTCCTAGCAGCTCTCTGGGATGAACTGGCCTTTCCCACCCTGGGTGAGGTGGGAGGGGTCCTCATTTTAGAGAAGAAAAAGCAAAGATGACACGAGGTGAACCTGTGACTTGGGATGTTTCTTGCCTGTGTTCCAGTCCCACCTCTGCCACCAATTATGGCAGTAAGGAAATCACATTAGTCTCCAATTATCTTCAGTTACTCTTGATAAAATGAAGAATGACCAAGGTCAGCAGTGGTAAATACGGGTGTGTGTGCTGTCCCCACGCAGACCTTCACAGCTCCTTTCTATAGACCTCAAAATGTACACTCCTCTTTATCACATTCTCCGCAGACAACGCTCTTCCTGCCAAGACAAGATGGGCCCTCAACATCCTTTTCAGCATAACACTGCAGCCATGGAAGTTATCATGAGACATGAATCCTCTTTGCTCCAACAATTGTCCAGCTCTGACAATTCTATGAAAGTAGCGCAGGCATTGACTGCCTGCTCACCAGTGGTTGTTCCAGCAGCCTCCAGGGAGCAATGGTTTGACTTGAAATCTGGGATCCTGGCCGGGCGCAGTGGCTCAAGCCTGTAATCCCAGCCCTTTGGGAGGCCGAGACGGGCGGATCACGAGGTCAGGAGTTCGAGACCATCCTGGCTAGCACGGTGAAACCCCGTCTCTACTAAAAAATACAAAAAAACTAGCCAGGCGAGGTGGCTGGCACCTGTAGTCCCAGCTACTCGGGAGGCTGAGGCAGGAGAATGGTGTAAACCCAGGAAGCGGAGCTTGCAGTGAGCTGAGATCCGGCCACTGCACTCCAGCCCGGGCGACAGAGCGAGACTCCGTCTCAAAAAAAAAAAAAAGGAATCTGGGATCCTGGGCACAAGATTTCACCAGGGACCTTCCCTTGGCCCTTGGTTGGTTATACAATCAATAGCCGTCCCAGCCTCCAGCCAGACAGGAGCTGCATGGTTGTGTTTTTACCTGTCAAAGAGATCCAAGCAGCTTGCAGGCAGGCAGGGACTGTGCAAGCTGAGTGACAGATACTGCAACTCCCTTGTAGTGGAGTGTTGGCAGATGTAGAATATCATGGGGCCCGCAGACTTTCTGGTCCTCTTAGTTTAGGGAAAGTAGGGGATTGAGAAGGTTTCTTTGCTAACTGGGTAGAAACTTCCAGAAGTTGCCCTAAGTTTCTGATACCTTCAGTTCAAAATGATTGTGCTAAAGTGCCGAAAAATGAGTCCTGAATGGTGGGAGTCCTGGAAGCCGTAAGAGGTGCAGGGAGGGTGTGGTTGTGTCCAGCACACCAAACCACATGGAACAAAGGAGCTTTGCTCAGGTAAAGGAGCTCTCCCTGAGAGCCCAGGACTCCCTCATTTCCCAGGGAGCCAGGCCCTTACAAGCTGTGAGCTGAGGAACTTCATTCCTTCACAATTGCCTAGTTGTGCCCTGGTTATTAATTATTAGTCAAATCCCAGAACAATGTACCTAGCACACCAGGCATTTCACTGAATCACAGAAGGCAGCTTGGTGACCAGGGGACCGCAGACAGACTGGGGAGGACCACATGAGGGTCAGTTACATTCACCCAGTGCCCTGTGATGACACAAACGTTCTTGGTTCTGTACTAAGTAGATGACAAAGTCTCTGGCCAGTGACAGTTTCTCCCTACCTGTCCTTCCTGCTCGAAATGATATTGACCATTTGATGTGATTGAGTAAAAGATGAAAGATAAGTACAAATGATTGCTAATTAAATGTGGAACGCAGGAAAGATATCTCAGCAGAGCTAGCTAATGCCCACCTTACACAGCAAGTATAACTGTGCCAGTCTCCGGGGTACTGGCCTCTTTTCCCCCCTCTCAAAAGGCTCTTTCTTCTGCCTGCTTTTGTCTCCCTTGTACTTCGTATGGCATCACAGGTGTACAGCCTTGGCCTCAAAGGAGCCATTGTGACCTTATCCAGGCTGGGATCTGTTGATTGAGGACAGTGGCATCCCCTCAAGTTGCATGGCGCCATTACACTCACAGAGGGAGGACGTGAACGGTATGGGGGAAGCAATTTGAGATCTAGCCAGGCTGGGTTGGGTGCCTCATTTGTACTCCAAAACATAGCCACTGTTTCCTTTACTGACTTTTTTTTTTTTTTAAGAATGGGGAAGAAATTGCTGTTATTACACTAGAGGTTTAACTCTTGGAATTCAGACTTGGTCCCTGTTTTCCCTCCCGTCTCAGCAGAATGGTATCCTTGATGACGTGGTTAGCACTGTCTGTGGGAACAGCAGTATGTGTGGTATTGATGGCATTCCCTGGGGCAGGCCAAGGCTGGCCTCCCTGGTGAGTGGCAGCTGGACCCCCTGACCCCCAGGCTTGCAGCAAGTGTGGGGCCAGCCCCCGCCACCATCCACCTATGTTTGTAGCTTCAACTTAACTTCCCATCTCCTAGACCCTCACCCCTGCTTGGCCCTCTTCACTCTCCTTCCTCCCACTTCGGTGAATCTCAAATGACAGAGCTGCTGGGCTTCCCAGAAGACAAAGAAGAGAACCAGGGGCCCAGAGCATGGTTTCTCAAACTACTGTTTGGGGCAGGCTGCGCTGTGAAAATATTGTAGTGTTCCCAGCCCGCGTTAAATCTGGAAAGCTCTGGATGACACAGGCCACATGGGTTTCTTTATTTGGGGACTTCTCAGAGACTTTATGACTAACGTGTAGTCAGAATCTTAGAAAGGGGGCTTAGTAGGCAGCATTTCCCAAACGAATTGGATCCCAGGAAATACCTAACAGCCGGGCGTGGTGGCTAACGCCTGTAATCCCAGCACTTTGGGAGGCCGAGGCAGGTGGATCACGAGGTCAGGAGTTTGAGACCAGCCTGACCAACATGGTGAAACCCTGTCTCTACTAAAAATACAAAAATTAGCTGGGCA
>NW_012117376.1:11532341-11535477 GCF_000951035.1 Colobus angolensis palliatus
AAAAAAAAAGGTAGCTTGGGTCCACATGGGGTAAGGCCCTTCCCAAGCCAAGGTAATGAGCAGGATTTTCTTTCATAATAAGGAGTCATAGGTGAGTTTTATTTTTTAGCACTTAACAGTTTTCAAGGCACATCTGTTACACACATCGATCCTCACAGCAGCTACAAGAGGGAAGAAGGACATGTATTATCCACCCATTGGACATAAACTGAAGCTTGAGAAATAAAGCCCCGGCCCAAACTCAAACAGCAAAATGACAGTGCTCACTGGATTCTTTCTCCTGGGTTCCCACTACACACCAGTGTTATGATCTTCTGGGTTGTAACTTACAGCGACCCAGCTCAAACTTGCTGTTAAAAAAAGAAGTTGGGGCTGGGCGCGGTGGCTCACGCCTGTAATCCCAGCTGCTGGGGAGGCTGAGACAGGAGAATGGCATGAACCTGAGAGGTGGAGCTTGCAGTGAGCTGAGATTGCGCCACTGCACTCCAGCCTGGGTGACAGAGCAAGACTCTGTCTCAAAAAAAAAAAAAAAAGAAATACCTAACAGCATCTCCAAGGAAAATTCAGCACACACAGCGTGGTGAATGCTGGCGTAGTGTTCAACAGCCTGCATTTTGGAGTCTAGCTTAAGATCAAGACTCTTGAGCAAATTATTTCTCTGAGCCTCAGTTTCCTCTGCTTTAAATTTGGGTGATACCACCCTCCACATAGGCATTTTGAGGACTGAACGGCATCATGTATATAAAATGTTAAGCATACTCGGAGCTCAGTAAGCCACCAACATAAGTTGTCATTTCATTGTTGAGTGAAATCACCCAGAATAGGTTTTTCAACTCTCCTAGACTCCACCCACCCAGCCAACTCACAGTTGTATATGTCTAGCCCTGAGCACTCTCTGCTCTGTATCCGTACTGCAGGTCACCTGTGTCCCCTCTCCAAATCTACTCTTCCTTCCTCCCTAGCTCAGCATTCAGTTGTCCAAGCCAAAGGCCTGGGAGCCATCAAAGACTTCCCTTCCCTCCCGCCACATGGAACTGGTCACCAAGTGACATTAGTGTTGCTTATTTAAGAGATTTTACATTACTGAATCCTTCTCTCCATTCTCATGGCTCTTATGCATATTACACCTGTTGCCTGGTCTACTCCTGGGTCAGATTCTTTGTCATTCCCTCCGGCAGGAAAACCTTTTGTCTTTTCTCCATCCATCCTGTAAATGCCTATTTATCCTTCAGATTATAGTATCCTTTCTTCCAAAAACCCTTTTCGAATCTTCTGTTTTCTTCCTCCCACCAGGCTGGACACTGTCAGCCAACTTTAGCACCACAAGCCTCCTTCTGTTACAGCCCTTCTCCCAGTGTTTCCATGAATGCGTTCCCAGTCCATCAAGGCCCTGAGAAGGGGATTTATTTTATTTATTTATTTTTTCCTGAGACAGGGTCTCCTGTTGCCAAGGCTAGAGTGCAGTGATCAT
Source organism: Colobus angolensis palliatus (assembly GCF_000951035.1). NCBI lineage: Eukaryota > Metazoa > Chordata > Mammalia > Primates > Cercopithecidae > Colobus > Colobus angolensis. The sequence goes on from NW_012117376.1 coordinate 11,533,813, forward strand.
TCACAGGTGTGATGATGGTACACAATAGCCTTGAACTCCTAAGCACAAGCAACTCTCTTTCCTCAGCCTCCCAAGCAGCTGGGACTACAGATGCATGCTACCATGCCCACCTTTATTCATCATGAAGCCCCTTGGCACAGTATCTGGCACTTTGACTGTCAGTAAATATTTGTTGAATCACGTTTACTTGAATTTTCCAAAAAGTTGCTGTCTTCCTTTCAGTGACTCACTGATTCTTTTCAGAGGTATAACCAGGGAATTGTTTCAGAGGTATCCTTGGATATTCCTACAACTGATAACAGATGCCATTTCTTCAGCATCTACTGTGTAGGTACTACCATAAATGCTTTACATACATTAACTCATTTAATCCTGTGAACTGAGTTCTCGTGTTATCCCATTTTACAGGGGAATATTCTGAGGTTTATCTAGCTGATAAATGACCAAGGTAGGATTCAAACCCAAGGCTGCCTGCTTCACTCCAGATCCGTGCTCTACCCATCATCTGTGAACTGAGATCTACCTGTATTCTCATCTTGACCACAGTCATTCAGATTTTTAAGAAGTGCAGTCTCGCTGCACATGTGATGTGTATGCCTAGACTGAATGCCCTTAAGGATAATCTCCATCTTTATTTGAGCCCATCTTTCAGGAGTATTTTCATGAACAGCCTAGAAAGAGGAAGAGCAAGTACAAACAGCTAAGGCCCTTTGGTTTGGGCCCCGTCCCTGATTTCCTTAATGACTGGCACTTTTTTTTCTTTTGAGATGGAGTCTCACTTTGTTGCCCAGGTTGGAGTACAGTGGTGTGATCTCCACTTGTTGCAACCTCTGCCTCCCAGGTTCAAGCAGTTCTCCTGCCTCAGCCTCCCAAGTAGCTGGAACTACAGGAACACACCACCACGCCTGGCTAATTTTTGTATTTTTTTTTTTTTTAGTACAGACAGGGTTTTGCCATATTGGCCAGGCTGGTCTCCAACTCCTGACCTCAATTGATCCACCCACCTCGGCCTCCCAAAATGCTTGGATTACAGGCGTGAGCCACCACGCCTGGCCATGACTGGCACTTATGCCACATTTTCTCACTAGTTAGAAAAGTTTGATCCCAAACATTTATTCAACAGTGAGTTGAGACTAAAAGTTCTCTGCCCTCTGGGAGCTCACAGTCTAACAAGGAGACAGCACATACACACATATTCTGACTAATAAAACTAGGTGATAAGTAGAAAGAGCTCTAAACTCAGAGTCTGAAAGACCTGAATCCAAGTCTGCATTTGCATCTGCAGTTCCAAAATCCTGAAAGGTCTGGAAACTGACAGTTTTTTTCTATAATTTATTTGAAGGAAACCTGATCTAACATGAGGTTTTTATGTGGTCTTTATTCATCTCACTTAGCATGAGTATTCCTACATTTTGCTGCAGAAACATTCATGTGTCTGATCACAGGGTGCTGCAATAGCCCCCACTTGGTATGTAGATAATACATGGCCCCAAGAGTTTTGGAAAAGGGATTGTGAACCTATGTCTTCTCCTGATGAATTGACAAAAATGTGTGAAATGGCTTCACGAACTAAACATTAGTAAACTCATATGAGATAGTCTTAAACAGCATGATGTATAATTCTGTACAATGGGAGCACCGAGCAAGTGATTTTTTTTTTTTTTT
>NW_012117376.1:11535752-11539600 GCF_000951035.1 Colobus angolensis palliatus
CCAGGATGGTCTCGATCTCCTGACCTCGTGATCCGCCCGTCTCGGCCTCCCAAAGTGCTGGGATTACAGGCTTGAGCCACCGCACCCGGCCGAAAGATGTCTTAAGGGAAGTAAACTTTGAACTGGGCCTTGAAGGGTGAGTTGAATTCCTCACTTCATAGAGAAGCTGTGGAAGAAACATTCTGGACTGTAGGAAGAACGTATAGAAAATGTGTAGAAAAAATGTCTTTAAACAGCTTGAGCACATGAACTTTGTCAGTTTACAGAAAACCTCTGATGATCTGTGAAAATGGAGGAGAGAAGCACTGTGGATAATATAAAGGGGCAGCTAGTCCAAAATCCATTTGCTCTGGGCAGGATTTTTCTTTTGAATACAGACTTAATACACACATTGAGAGTGAAACATCACTATCTGGGCTGATGCCTCCTTGCTTCGTGCCCACCTGTTAGCGCTTCCCCCCTCTCCCCATAAGGCAACTGCAGCCGGTCCAGCCTGTGCTCATTTCACTGCCCTCTGCTTGGTGTGGGGTCAGCACCTTACCTGCTGGCTTCTCTAGATCACACTGCCAGGTTCAAATCAGGTCAGCCACTTGCTACTTTGTAGTGGCCGTGAGCAAGTTATTTACCTCTTGGAGCATTTGTTCCTCAGCTGTAAAAGCAGAACAATAGTATGAGAGCTACTGTAATAGGAAAGCTGGCAGGTAAAGCACTTAGCAGTATGCCTGACTGGTAAGCACTGAATAAACAGTACTTATTACTATTGCAAGGACTCCCCATCCTCCAGCTATGTGTAAATACATACATTCCTTAATTGAGTAGCTGGGACTACAGGCACGCACCACCACACCTGGCTAATTTTTGTATTTTTAGTAGAGATGGGGTTTCACTAGGTTGACCAGGCTGGTCTCGACCTCCTGACCTTGTCGTGATGCATCCACCTCAGCCTCCCAAAGTGCTGGGATTACAGGCGTGAGCCACCGCGCCCGGCTATTATTAAACATTTCTTGAAAATCACACTTTCACCACAAGATCAAGCCTGCGGTATAATTAAAAGGTCAGATTTCTGCAGGAAGTAGGTGGAATTACATCAGCTTAGTTTGGTGATACTGTTGCCTAATGCTAAGAACCTCTTGTTGGCAGTTTTTTGTGTCTTGGGTAAGTGAAAATGAATTATTACTTAATAAATGCATTTGGGCAGAGGGAAACATTACAAACATGAAATCTTAGGGGTGTGGAGAAAGAAAGAAAGCAGTCACTGGTGATTAAAAAGTCACAGGCCCCTTGGGTCTAGTACACTGACCAGTACTATCTGGTTGGCAGATCTCCTTTTTTAAAAAACTTTTTTGAAATAACAAAAGTAACACATGCACATTGCAACTTGGCCTCCTTCAAAAGCTTTCTTGCAGGTTTTGCCCATTAAGCAAAGTTTCAGTGGGATAAAGATGTTGCCACCATGGTGTCCAAGACCCACCACGAGCAGAGGGACTTACCACTGACTTAACATGGAAGAGGCTCCCAGAGGGGATCAGGTTCAAACCACTACTGCAACTCTGTTTTACAAATGGAGAAACAGAGGCCTAGAGCAGAGAAGAAACTTGCCCATGGTGACCCAGGCATCCTGCGGTTGAGCTTTACACCCAGGACCCTCAGCCCTCCACCCAGGGTCCTTTCTGCCAGACAAGAATCCTCCTCCAGAAGGGACATCACTCAGAGCGAATCATGGCCACCCAGGGAGTTCTTTGTGAACTACACAGGCCATCTCCCCATTACCCCCACACCCCGCAACTAACAGAGATATCTCCTCTCCCCTGTATATGTTAGGACCAAGAACAAAATCAAACAGGTGGAGGACGTGTCAGCTAGCCTGGGGTTTCCCAGGTATGCCTGTTGGTAAGAACTACTTGGGGTGCCCTCATCTGGAGATTCTGGCTCAGTAATTCAGAGGTAGGCCTGATAATTTATATCCATGAACATACCAGGTAATTCTTATAACCAAGCGAGTTTTGGGAAACACAGGGCTCATCTAGGCCAGCAGAAGTTTCCTGTCCCAGAGAGGGCAGTGGGGTTGAAAGGCCAGGCGCAGTGGCTCACACCTGTAATCTCAACACTTTAGGAGGCCAAGGCAGGCGGATCACAAGATCAGGAGTTCACGACCAGCCTGGCCAACATAGTGAAACCCCATCTCTACTAAAAATTAAAAAAAAAATTAGCTGGGCGTGGTGGCAAGCACCTGTAGTCCCAGCTTCTTGGGAGGCTGAGGCAGGAGAATCGCTTGAACCCAGGAGGCAGAGGTTGCAGTGAGCCGAGATTGCGCCATTGCACTCCAGCCTGGGCAACACAGTGAGACTCTGTCTTTAACAAAAAAAAAACACTGTAAATTTTCCACTTGCGGTTAATGAGAGTCAACCTGTATCCTATGTTGATTTCTTTTTTTTTTTTTTTTGAGACAAAGTCTTGCTTTGTCACCCAGGATGGATGGCACAATCTCAGCTCACTACACTCTCTGTCTCCCACATTCAAGCAATTATTCTGCCTCAACCACCCGAGTAGCTGGGATTACAGGTACCCACCACCATGCCCGGCTAATTTTTGTATTTTAGTAGAGACAGGTTTTCGCCATGTTGGCCAGGCTGGTCTTGAACTCCTGACCTCAGGTGATCCGCCTGTCTCGGCCTTCCAAAGTGCTGGGATTACAGGCATGAGCCACCACGCCCAGCCTTCTGTGTTGATTTCTTACGGTACCTCTCTTTTATAACAGAACCATAATTCCTGGGCACACATGGCAGCTCAGAAATGTTGCCTGACCTACTTTGGGGAGATGATTTGAGCAAAACACCCCATCTAGCCTGGATGACATGAACATCTCCGTTTGGCTTTGTGCTTAGACTCAAGAACCTGGAGCTAGCTGCTGTGGGAGGATCAGATGTCCGTGTGAAGATGCTGGCGGCCCCTATCAATCCATCTGACATAAATATGATCCAAGGTAACCTTGGTTTCTGTGGCTTATGTTAATTGGCTTTTTTGTTCAGCTGCCACCTCATTTTCATTCCTCCTCAGGTGTGGGTGTGAAATGCCTGTGATTAGCAGCAGCTGTTCTCCAGATGAGCCGTCTACAGGCTGTGTCAGCCCTGTCTGGCCTCCCTTTTCTGGAATGTGAGGATTTTTGAGAAGAAGATTGCAGTGGGGAGTAAACTAAACCTTGTGAAGTGCCTACTATATGCTGGTTTTATTTCGTATGTTATCTGATCTTCATAATAACCATGAACACTAAAGAATATCGTCCCCCTATACAGACAAGTAAGCTAAGGCTCAGAGGTTGGTTAGGCAGACAGTCCAAAGCAGAGCCCAGATCAGTCCTAGGATGGCATGGACTCAAGTCCATACTCTTTCACTGCCCAAACATCACTGGTTGACCCTTTAATGCTCTTCTTCCTCAGGAAACTACGGTCTCCTTCCCGAACTGCCAGCTGTTGGAGGGAACGAAGGTGTTGCACAGGTGGTAGCAGTGGGCAGCAGTGTGACCGGGCTGAAGCCAGGAGATTGGGTGATTCCAGCAAATGCTGGTTTGGGTGAGTTTCTCCAGGTGTCAGCTGCCTTTTCGTTCTTCCAGATCCTATTTCACCCACTCTGTAGACATCCACTGATTGGCTCAGTGTACCTGGGTAAGGCAGGTTTATTTTTATTTTATTTTATTTTATTATTGAGACCAAGTTTTGCTCTTATTGCCCAGGCTGGAGGGCAATGGTGCGATCTCGGCTCACCACAACCTCCGCCTCCCGGGTTCAAGCGATTCTCCTGCCTCAGCCTCCCAAGTAGCTGGGATTACAGGTGCCCACCACCACATCCAG
>NW_012117376.1:11545416-11550981 GCF_000951035.1 Colobus angolensis palliatus
AAGAGCGAGACAAAAAAAAAAAAAAAAAAAAACCACCTGAGTCAGCCTGCCCTGGATGAGAAGAATGAGGACTGTGTAGGAAAAAGGGGGCTTTCTCAGCTTCTCCTGCCCCAGTGGTAATATTACTACTGTCTTACCCTTAGATTGCAGCAGTTTGAGGTCATTAACTCCCTGCACGGTGACATTAGCTACATCTGATGGTAACTCAGAGAAGCAACCTCTCTGAGTTGCCCTTACAACAGTATTTGGCACTTTTTGTTTTGGTTTGCTTTTCGGTTTTTGGGTTTTTTTGAGACAGGGTCTTGCTGTGTCACCCAGGCTAGAGTGCAGTCACACAATCATAGCTCACTGTGTCCTTAAATTCCTGGGCTCAAGCAGTCCTCCCACCTCAGCCTCATGAGAGGCTGGGACTGCGGGGCATTATACCCAGCTAATTTTTTTTTTTTTTTTTTTGGAGAGACAAGGTCTCACTATGTTACCTCAGCTGGTCTTGAGCTCCTGGCCTCAAGCAGTCCTCCCACCTTGCCTCCCAAAGTGCTGAGATTATAGGCATGAGCCACTAGACCCCATTTTTATTACATGTTTAACATAAGAATAACTATCTAATTTGGGCCGGGCGCAGTGACTCACGTGTGTAATCCCAGCACTTTGGGAAGCTGATACAGGCGAATCACCTGAGACCAGGAGTTCAAGAGCAGCCTGAGCAACAAGGCAAAACTCTGTCTCTACTAAAAATAAATAAATTAGCCATATATGGTAGTGCACACCTGTAATCCCAGCGACTCAGGGGGCTGCGGCATGAGAATCACTTGAACCCAGGAGGCGGAAGTTGCAGTGAGCCGAGATCTCGCCACTGTACTCCAGCCTGGGCTACAGACAGAGACTCTGTCTCTAAAAAAAAAAAAAAAAAAAATTAAAAAAAATAACAATCTATTTTGCGTAATTATCATGAGGATTCAGACATTGAGAGGAACATCCAGATTTTCTTCTTTTTCTAAACATCCTGGATGCTGTCCTGGATGCTTCCAGTAGATGCTCTCCATTATCCTGGCTGCTCATTGGCCAAGGAGAGTGAGGTGGGGTTGAATGTGCACAGGGCTCCTTCCTTATGATCCTGATCTCATCCTCTGACTCAGGAACCTGGCGGACCGAGGCTGTGTTCAGCGAGGAAGCACTGATCCAAGTTCCGAGTGACATCCCTCTTCAGAGCGCTGCCACCCTGGGTGTCAATCCCTGCACAGCCTACAGGATGTTGATGGACTTCGAGCAACTGCAGCCAGGTAGGAACCCGGAGTTGGGGGAGCAGGCCAGGGTCTCCCAACTAGGGTGCCACTCACATCCTGACCCCAAGGCCAGGAGAACTTGCAAGGTGGAGGTTTTGACAGGGTGATGGACCTCCCACCTGGGTGAATGTTGTTTCTTTCACGTAGAAAGATGTTAGCTTGGTTCCTAGGAAACGTGCTGAAACCTCACGAGGAGTACACTCTCGAAAACTGCTGCAGGGTCACATTCCCTAGAGCTTGGGATTGAATTCTGTCATTCAGCAAAAATGTGTTGAGCTGTGTTAAGCTCTGGGATACAAAGCCAGACAAGATAGACACAGTCCCTGTGTTTTCAGTAAAACGCTGAACTTAGTGTTAATAATTCCACTCAGCGTTTACATAGCACTTTCCAGTTCACAGAAGTGCCTTGACAGGCATTATCCCCATTGAGTACATTAACTCTTCAAAGCGTTGCAGTGAGGTTGGTACCATCATTGGTTAAGAGCTCAAGCTTTGGGCAGATAACCTGGGTCTGACCCCAGGCTTCACCTTTCCCTGACTGTGAATCCGCCTCTCAAATCATCAGATTTTTCTTCTGTAAAATGGAGAATAAAGAACCTGGAGGGTGAAACACTACAGCATACCACTTCACACAGTGCTGGGCATACAGTGCAGAGACTGTATTTATTCCACTGTTTTTATTCATCTTCCCTTTCATAAATGGGAAAACTGAGGTCCAGAGAGGTAAACTATTTGCATGAGATCAGCCAGCAAGTAAATGACCAAGCCAAGTGTTTTATTTGGGTTTCCCTGAAAGCGGAGCCTAAGACCAGGACTGGGTGCAGACAGTTTGTTTCGGAAGCAGAAATGAGGGGGAGTGGGGAGAGTGAGACAGAGATAGAGGCAAAGCCCATGAAGCCCGGTTACTGCTATGGGCAACTACTGCTCGGGCTGTTTTTTTTGAGACGGAATCTCACTCTGTCGCCCAGGCTGGAGTGCAGTGGCATGGGCTCACTGCAACCTCCACCTCCCGGTTTCGAGGGACTATAGGCCCCTGCCACCACACCTGGCTAATTTTTGAATTTTTAGTAGAAACAGGGTTTCACCATATTGGCCAGGCTCATCTTAAGCTCCTGACCTTGTGATCCGCCCACCTCAGTCTCCCAAAGTGCTGGGATTACAGGCGTGAGCCACGCCCCCCACTGGCCTGCTCAGTCTTACTGGGGGCCCTCTGAAGACTCTCATAGAACCCACCGCAGAATTAACCCTTAAGACTGGGCATGGTGGCGGCGCCTGTGATTCCAGCTACTCAGGAGGCTGAGGCAGGAGAATCGCTTGAACCCGGGAGACAGAGGTTGCAGTGAGCCGAGATTGTGCCACTGCACTCCAGCCTGGGTAACAGAGTGAGACTCCATCTCCAAAAAAAAAAAAAAAATAAGTTAAGGACAGGTGCAGTGGCTCATGCCTGTAATCCCAGCACTTTGGGAGACTGGGGCAGGCAGATCACCTGAGGTCGGGAGTTCAAGACCAGCCTGGCCAACATGGTAAAACCCGGTCTCTACTGAAAATACAAAAATTAACCAGGCATGGTGGCATGTACCTGTAGTCCCAGCTACTCGGGAAGCTGAGACAGGAGAATCACTTGATCCCAGGAGGCAGAGGTTACAGTGAGCCGAGATCGTGCCACTGTACTCCAACCTGGGTGACAGAGTGAGACTCCATCTCAAAAAAAAAAAGTTAATTGATCTGTGGAACTGGGAAGTGTAACAGCCTAAAAGCTTTGGGTTCAGCTGGATCTAAGAACCCCAGTACTATCAGAGTTGTGTCTCTCACTTGTTCTCAGATGGGATCTCCCCACATATTGATGTAATCAAACCAACAAATACTTATTGGACACTCTCTTTGTGCCAGGCACTACTCTAAGCACTTCATGTATATTAACTCAGTTGTTCCCACAACATGAGGTGGTTACTTCCTTCCCATTTTGCAGGGAATACAACAGTAAATGCAATGGAAAACTGTAAACTGTTGAGCAGTTTGTCCACGGTCACCCAGCCAAAAGTGATGGAGTTAGAATTCAGATCCACTCTGATACACACCTCTCGTAGATGGCCACCAGCAGCCTGAGGTTCATATCACCCTAAAAACAAACAAATGAGCACATCCTCCACAATTGTGTCCAGCACATCCCCCAGAAGGGCCCTGAATGGGCCTTGCCCATCCGTGAACCAGTCCCCTGGGGTGGGATAGGGCCACTCCGGTTGTGCTGATTGAGTCTCTCACCTTCCTCCATGGTACAGAAGGTGGGGCCTTGTGGTTGACAGCCCCAGAGATTAGAAAGGCACACTTGTAGAAAGAAAAAAAATACTAGGGGGAAAAAAACAGTAATAGGAGTCTACTACAAGCTCTTTGCTTCTCTAAGATCATGGAGGCTACCAAGAATGGCTCCACCGTCTCCTACACCCACCTGGCGGTGAAGGAGCTCAGCCATTTGAGCAAATTGAGAGCTGCGAGGATTCACTGGATCCTGATTCCAGTGCTTCGGGCCAGCCCCTGTGCTGAGTGAAGGTCCTATCAAGGTGAACAGACAGTTCCTGCCCTCAGAGTGCTCTTGGCTGGCAGTGGGAGGCCCAGGAATGGAAAAACAACACTTAATACAATACAGTATTACAAGCGCTATAATCACAGGATTGACACAAAGACAAGAGTCCTCTATCTTGGAAAGCCTTAAAAGAGGCTTCCCGGAGAAGTGATGCTTGAACCCAGTCTGGAAGAGCTGCTGGAAGTGCAGCCAGTGGGCTAGGTGAGGAGGGGCTTCCCAGGCAGGGAGTGCAGCGTGTGTGAACGTAAGTGATAAGAGAAGGCACAGCACTGGTGGGGAACTGCAGGTAGCTCAGGATGGCTGGCTCATGGGTGGGAGTGGAAGACAAGTGAGGTGGAGCTGGAAAGGTGGGCTGGGGCTGGGTCCTGGTGGGCCGGCATCCACAGTGCAAGGGGTACCAACGGAGAGTTAAGTAGAGGAATGATTTGTTAGGATTTGTGCAATGCAGAGAATGGTCTGGAAACCATTGGTCTGGAAAGGCAGAGGGTGGAGGCAGAAAGCCTGTGAGGAGGTGGGCAAACAAGTCAGGCTTCAGATGATGAAGGATGAGGGTCTGAATAAGACAGTGCCGTAGGGCTGGAGAAGAGGGTGTGGAGTCAAGAGCTAAAATAACAAGATTTGGCAATACTTTCAGTTTGGAAATGAGAAGAATAAAGGACGTCTGCCAGGTGTCTGGGTAATTGTACGTGTGGTGGTGGGGGTACCCAGAACAGGGATTCTTCCCTGGAGGAAAGGTGATTCTTTTTTTGTCTTGTTTTTCTTTTGAGACAGAGTCTCTCTGTGTTGCCCAGGCTGGCACAGTCTCAGCTTACTACAACCTACACCTCCTGGGTTCAAGCAATTCTCCTGCCTCAGCCTCCCGAGTACCTGGGACTACAGGCGCCCACCACCACGCCCGGCTAATTTTTGTACTTTTAGTAGAGATGGGGTTTTGTCTTGTTTGTCTTGTTGGTCAGGCTGGTCTTGAACTCCTGACCTCAGGTGATCTGCCCCCCTCAGCCTCCCAAAGTGTTGGGATTACAGGCATTGAGCCACCGCGCCGGGCCAAAAGGTGAGTCTTTTAAGCAAGGTGCCAGCCAGAGAGGATGAGGATTTTATAATTGTGAGTACTGCAATTAACTCAGTGTATTCAGTAAACATTTTGTGAGCATCTGCAGCATGCTGGACTCGAGGACACAGCAGTGAACGGACATGGTCTTTCTTCTCATGAAGACTGCCTTTTAGTAAGAGTGGCAACTATTAAACACATAAGTTCTCAGCTGGCCACAGCTTGGTCATTTTCCATGGTTCTGAGCTGCCCAGCTGTTGCTGAGCCCATAGCCAGCCTTTTCCCACGTGCAGCCAATCCCAGGGGAGACTAGACCAGATGGTGTAGATAGATCTTTGCCAACTGACTTTCTCCTTGGGAAATACGCAAAACCTTCCTGAGGAAGCACAGAGCCATAGAAAGAGCACTGGCTCTGGAATCAGGGGCAAGTTCTCTTTCTAGCTCCACTGTATGACCTGATTTAAGTCACAGCTACTTTGTGCCTCAGTTTTTTCATCTCGAAAATGGGACTAATAGTCACTGCCTAGCATGTCTCAGCAGACTCTTAATATAACTCGGCCGGGCGCGGTGGCTCAAGCCTGTAATCCCAGCACTTTGGGAGGCCGAGATGGGCGGATCATGAGGTCAGGAGATCAAGACCATCCTGGCTAACA
>NW_012117376.1:11554726-11570564 GCF_000951035.1 Colobus angolensis palliatus
TGCAGTGAGCCGAGATTGTGCCACTGCACTCCAGCCTGGGCGACAGAACAAAACCCATCTCAAAAAAGAAAAACTAACCCTTGAATGATGAGTTTTCCACTAATTCTCACACCCCATTGTTTAAGGGTCACCCTAAGGGCAGTAACTTCCTGGGCTGCCTCTGCACACCTTGCTCATCCATGAGGCGCAGCGGCTATAGAACTCACCCAAGCCACCTCTCATGCCAGTGAGGAAACTGAGGCCCAGAGCTGTTGGAGTGTGATGAAACATGGTGCCCAGCCAGTGTCCAAGGCCTGGCTGAAAGCCGATGCCAGTTCCCACAAAGAGAAATACAGGTTTCTCACAACTATGGCAGAGGAGTCCTGGGAGCGTTTGGTAGAGAAAAACAATGGCTGTGACCAGGAACCTTTGCTGGAGTCCTAGTGCCCAGACGCTTTGTTTGTCTGCGTCCCATGCCCTAAAGCCACCTCCCATTTGGGCTGCAGCTGTGGTAACAGATCTAGGAATTTCAACGCTGCCCACCCTAAGGACCCACTGTGCACCTCTCCACTTTCCTGCCTCAAGGCTGATGTGGCCAGAACTGTTGAGTAAACTTAGGATCTTGACAAATGGTGAGAATTACATTTTACATTGTGATCAGTTTATACAAATAGGGATATATATATATATATAATGGAAACCAAAGTTTCATGAAATACCCTTACTATGTGTGACATACTCTGTTATTTTTTATTCTCCTCTCAATTTTAACTTTAAAAAAATGCTGCTTACAGCCAACTAGATTGATTCATGATCCACTAGTGGGTGACAACCTTTACGTTGACCTCTGGTGAAGGAGAGTGGGCATTCTTCTTCCAGGAAGTCCTCTATCTCTAGTTTCAGCCCATTGTGTGACAGATCCCTGCTGTCTCTCAAAAACCAGAAAGCATTTCAAAGTCAACAAAGCACTTTCCTGGACACGATGCATTTGACTGTAATCAGGGGCACTTTTTTTTTTTTTTTTCATACAGAGAGTCTTGCTCTGTCGCCCAGGCTGGAGTACAGTGGCATGATCTTGGCTCACGGCAACCTCCGCCTCCCGGGTTCAAGCGATTCTCCTGCCTCAGCCTCTCTAGTAGCTGGGATTACATTTTAAGGGAAGGAAACTGAAGTTCACAGAGGTCATAACTTGCCCTGTCTGTTTAGTTACAATCATTGGTGAAACTGAGACTCATGCCCAGGTCCGTCTCATTCCAGAGCCCACATTTTTCCCAACATGCCACACTGCCTTCCCCAATGGCCAGGTCCAAAGCTAAACCTGGGCTTTGCCACAAAACTGTAGGACCCTGTTTCAGGGGCTTCCAATTTCTCCAGCACAGCTCTAATCCCATTTCAAGGCAGTACGCCTTTATTAAACACTGCAGAGGGGAATAGGACATGGTCCTTCCCTCTCAAGAAGCTACAAGCTGTTCATAGAAATGGACCTATATACAACAAAGTGTAAGACTAAGACAGGGCCGACCATGGTGTGTGCATTACTACAGAGGCCCACAGAGCACTGTGGGAGCACATAGAGGGAACAATCCAGGAAGGCTTCATGAAGGCTACACTTGAGCTGCACTTCAAAGGATCTACAGGATTTCAATAGGAAGGAAGAGAGAAGGAAGGAAATATTGCAAACCAAGGAAATAACCTAAGCAAAGACCTGAGGACATAAAAGTTGGGAGGATTATGAAGGCTATAAAATCTTTTCCATAGCAGGGCAGGGTCTAAATTATGTCCAGTGCAGATGCTGAGTTACCAAGTCCTGGGAGGCATCGTGAGTGTTGTGGAAGTTTAGGAGGCATTAGGGGAACAGTGAGAAAATGTAAGCTCTGAGAAGACTCAGCAGCCAGGTCCTGGGTCCCTGTTGAGCCTGAGGACTCCCTTGCCTACAGTAGGATCCCCGGCTGGAAGCCTTTGACCTATTGCAGATCTATACAGGGCTTGATTTGGTTCTCTTCCTGGCTCCACAGGGGATTCTGTCATCCAGAATGCATCCAACAGCGGAGTGGGGCAAGCGGTCATCCAGATCGCCGCAGCCCTGGGCCTAAGAACCATCAATGTGGTCCGAGACAGGTGCGTGGGGAGGAGGCTTCATCCCAGACAACTTCGGCCTTTCCCACCTCCCATCCCTGCGGTGCCCACTTGTACACCAGAGGGCGCCCTTGCATAAGCATAAACTGGCCTTAGGTGTCACTAACAGAGTTGGTGGCTGAAACAGATGAGTCAGCCCTAAGAAATAAAGCCCAGCTGGGTTTTGGCGATAGGATGAGTGAATCTGAAATGTAAAGAGAGGGCAGAAAGAAGGTGGAGACTGCCCTTACTGAACAGCTAAGACTTTCTGAGACTCTTGGCTTGTGATAACCTCATGTTTTCAAAATCCCAGTTCATATTTGGGAATGTTTTGAGGTGTATTATTCTTTCTATGAACCATCTAACCCAAGGCCCCTTTACCCTTGCTTTTGTGTGGTACTTGGAAGTGCACTAAATACAGACAGGAAGGAGACAGAGGCAGGTTTGTCATCTGTCTTTTACAGATGAGGAAACTGAAGTTTCAGAAAGCAGCTCGCCCTGGAAGACACAGCAAGTCAGTAACAGACTCAATTTCCTCACTCTCTTTCCATCGTATCGTCCAGTTTCTCTAAGCCTCAGTGTTCATGAATGTGGCCGTGGCGGTCATGGAAGCCCAGTCTTAGTATAATTGACACCAGCTTCAGTTCCTCACTTGTACTAACAAAATTCACTCCATTTGCCTTAACCAAAGAGACCCAGGACCACTCCCGGGCTAGAGTGTTTGTGCACAACACTCTGAAGGGCCCTTGAAAAGAGGGGGAAGTGGAGTTTGTCTTTTCAGAAGTTAAGTGACTTCTCCCTGGGCACAGATGGCTCCTGGCACTATGGAGCTGTCAGGGCCTGTGGAAACCACCCAGTCTCACTCTGTTTCCAGTGAGGAGACAGCCAAGAGCTATTGAAGCCAGATGAAATTAGGTGGCTGGTCCCTGCTCAAGCCTGGCTTAAACCTAACCCCAGCTTCCTGCAAAAAGAAGCATGGTTCTCCCAGCTGTGGCAGAGGGGTCCTGGGAGACTTTGGTGGAAAAAGCCAGCAGATGTGACCAGGGAACTATATTTGGTTTCCAGACCTGATATCCAGAAGCTGAGTGACAGACTGAAGAGTCTGGGGGCTGAGCATGTCATCACAGAAGAGGAGCTAAGAAGGCCCGAAATGAAAAACTTCTTTAAGGTACCTAGTAGGAGGGACATTGCCCCTCCAGTCCACGCACATCTCCCTGAAGAAAGTTGACATGCGTTAGAGAAGCTGGGGACTGGCACCATTGTTCCTCTCTGGAAACCTCCCTTTGCCTCTTCTTGGTTGGTTAAAGCTGGTTCTCCCAGCCAGGCGGCAAGCAGCATGCATTAAGTGCCCAGATGCTGGGAGGGAGGCACGAGAAACAGACACAGTTTAGGAAACCCAGTGTGACTTGCAGTTTTAAACATTTGTGGTGGGCCACGTCAGCCCACATGTGTGACTCTAAGAACTGGAGGACCTGAGGAAACAGAGACACAGAAAGAGAAAGGAAAGAAGTAACCTTTCCCAACTACCTGCCTTAATTTTATCTGATAATTTCTACAAAAGCTATTCAAAGGAACTGCTATCTGTTTTACTCAGAAAAGAGGAAGTGCTTAACCAAAATCATGCAGTTTATAAGGGGGAGAGTCACAGCTGGCCTCAGTCTCTCTGAACTTAAAGCCTCTTAACCTTCCAGAACCTCCACCCCACAACATGCCTAGTAAGTGACCAGACCCTCAGCCCCTTTTTACTGAACCATCTGGAGGATCCAAAGACACACACTCGCGAGCGTGCACTTCTTGCAAACATTTCTGAAGCAGTAGATCAGCATATATAATACTAGCTGAATCACAAGGACTGAGAAGGGGAGCACACAGGGAGCCGAAGCCCACCAAACTGCATGCAGATGCCCTCTGCCTATTCTTTCCCAGAGAAGATGAGTTCTGCCAGGTCCTAAAATGGACAACAGGATTAAGTTGCTACAGAAAAGGCCCTTCTTGGCCAGATGAGGTGGCTCATGGCTGTAATCCCAACACTTTGGGAGGCCGAGGCAGGCGGATTGCTTGAGTCTGAGAGTTTGAGACTAGCCTGAGCAACATAGTGAGACCTCTGTCTCTACAAAAAAATTTTTAATTTTTTTGTACTCGGGAGGCTGAGGTGGGAGGATTGCTTGAGCCTGGGAGGGTGAGGTAGCAGTGAGCCATGATTGCACCACTGCACTCCAGCCTGGGTAACAGAGCAAGACCCTGTCTTAGGAAGAAAAAGAAAAAAGAAAGAAAAGACCCTTCCTAAGCAGAGAAAAAGGTGAGTTCAAAGGCATAAACACATACACAGGTGCGTGCACGCAGACAAAGGCATAAACATCTCATTTTATTTACTCCCTCCTTCTAACACAGCACTTGGGCAAGCTTCAGACCCCACATGTAGAGGGGGGTCGCTCCCTCACTGCACTTCTGTTGCTTTCCAGGACATGCCCCAGCCACGGCTTGCTCTCAACTGTGTCGGTGGGAAAAGCTCCACAGAGCTGCTGCGGCAGTTAGCGTAAGTCCCTTGGGCCTGCAGGTCCAGCTCGCCGGCGGTCTTTAGCTGGGAGGACCATCAAGTGACCGAGTCCCAGTGGCCAGTTCAAGCCAAGACCAGGTCAGCACAATGCTGAGTGGAAACTAGGACCAAAGTCATCCAGCTATTTGGGCACTGCTTTCTCAGGCTCCTCCTTTGTAGATGACCAAAAGGCCTATCCAGCTTTATTTTTCCAAGGGACCCCAGAAGTAGACTGCTAAGCTGTCTGCCAGAGAGGAATAGTCAAGGATTTATAACCTAGGGATGTCTGAAAAAACCACTTAGTCCTAGTTTATTTAACCTTCCAAATTTGTACTAGCTTTTAAAATAGATTCTAATTTTAAAGGGAACATTATGCTTATTACAAAACATTTTGAAAACATGTAAAAGTGCAAAGGAAAACTTAAGCATAAAAGTTTCCTGTTGGCTGGGACTGTGGCTCATGCCTATTATCCCAGTACTTTGGGAGGCCAAGGAGAAAGCATCACTTGAGGCCAGGAGTTCGAGACCAGCCTGGGTAACACAGTGAGACCTGATCACTGTTAAAAAAAATTTTTGATTTTTTTTTTTAAGTTACCTGGCCAGGCATGGTGGTTCATGCTTATAAAATCCCAACAAGACGAGCAGATCACTTGAGGTCAGGAGTTTAAGACCAGCCTGGCCAACATGGCGAAACTCCATCCCTACTAAAAATACAAAAAAACTAGCTGGGTGTGGTGACAGGCACCTGTAATCCCAGCTAGTCAGGAGGCTAAGGCACAAGAATCATTTGAATCCAGGAGGTGGAGGTTGCATTGAGCTGAGATCACACCATTCTACTCCAGCCTGGGTGACAGAGGGAGATTCCATCTCAAAAAAGAAATAAAAGTTACCTATCACCCCACCACCAAGGGGGATAAGCCTTGTTGACAATATTAATGCATGTCCTTCCATTCTTCTTTCCTTTAATATAAGCTTCTAGGCCGGGCACGATGGCTCACGCCTGTAATCCCAGCACTTTGGGAGGCTGAGGCGGGCGGATCATGAGGTCAGGAGATCAAGACCATCCTGGCTAACACAGTAAAACCCCGTCTTTGCTAAAAATACAAAAAGTTAGCTGGGCGTGGTGGTGGGCGCCTGTAGTCCCAGCTGCTGGGGAGGCTGAGGCAGGAGAATGTCGTGAACCCAGGAGGCAGAGCTTGCAGTGGGCCGAGATCGCTCCACTGCACTCCAGCCTGGGCGACAGAGGGAGACTCCGTCTCAAAAATAAATAAATAAATAAAATAAGCTGCTTGAGCTAGAGTGTGCGTAAAAAGACACTTCCTGACTAAAGCAGGAACCCCCTCAGTAGCATGGATTCAGCTAGCACATACTTGCTGAGCACTTACTAGCTACCAGGCACAGAGAGGGCCGTGGCACTGATACGCCCTCTGAGATCTCACAGGCTAGATGAGCAGGTGAGTCACGTGGCCAGAGCGCTGTGGTGAGTATTCATCATGTACCAGACTGTGCAGTGCTTGACTTACCTCTCCCACAATCACCTAGACAGGGGGTGCAGTTCTTATCTCTGTTTTATACTTTTCAAAAATGAGGCCCAGGCCGGGTGCAGTGGCTCATGCATGTAAACCTAGCACTTTGGGAGGCCGAGGCAAGTGGATCACCTGAGGTCAAGAATTCGAGACCAGCCTGGCCAATATGGTGAAACCTCGTCTCTACTAAAAATACAAAAATTAGCCAGGCATGGTGGTAGGCACCTGTAATCCCAGCTACTTGGGAGGCTAAGGCAGGAAAATCGCTTGAACCCAGGAGGTGGAGGTTGCAGTGAGCCAAGATTGTGTCATTGCACTCCAGCCTGGGCTTCAGAGACAGACTGTGTCTCAAAAAAAAAAAAAAAAAAAAAAAAAAAAACGAGGCTCAAAGAGATCAAGTACCTGGCCCAAAGTCTAGTCAGCAGGAGAGCCAGGCTTGACCCCACATTTGAGCACACTGCTTCAGCCCTACACCTGACAGCCCCTATGGCAGACCTCAATCCCAATGTCATTGCAGGAGGAAGCGTTGTGCAGTGGTTATGAGTGTAGGCACTGGAGTCAGAATGACTGGGTTCAAGCCCCAGCTCTGTCTGTGACTTACTAGCTGTGGACCTGTGGAAAGTTAGGCAATACGTGAAAAGCAATCCAGGCCTCCGTCTCTTCATCTTTAAAATGGGGGTTTTATAAACCCTCTGCCTCTGAAGGGTAATGTAACACAGGGGCCCCCACGCCTCAAACCAGTGCCAGTTCATGGCCTGTTAGGAACCAGGTCACGCAGCAGGAGGTGAGCGGTGGGTGAGCGAGCATGGCTCCCTGAGCTCTGCCTCCTGACAGATCAGCGGCAACATTCGATTCTCATAGGCCTGTGAACCCTGTTGTGAACCACGCATGCAAGGGATCCAGGTCCCGTGCTTCTTATGAGAATCTAATGACTGAGGATCTGAGGTGGAACAGTTTCATCCCAAAACCATCTTTCCTCCTCCAGTCCATGGAAAAATTGTCTTCCATGAAACTGGTCCTGGTGCCAACAAGGTTAGGGACCACTGGTCTAAAGGACACTGGGTGATACACAAATTGCTGTATAAGTGATGGATGGGCTTCAGCTTTCTTGTCTCTAAAACAAGGTTGTTACGAGGATTCCCTGAGGCAGTACATGCAAAATGCTTAGAACTGTTCCTGGCACATAGTAGAAGCCTGGTAAGTGTTAGCTACTAGTCTGATTAGACCAAGTGCAGCAGGGATACAGAGGAGAGAGGGCTTGGCTCCCAGGAGCTACTTTCTACAGCAGGTGGCAGTCGAGGGGCACTTAAGACCAAACTACCCAGCAGCCTCAGGGACAGAAGTACCTGCCCTAGGACAGCAGCTCCTTCCATTTGGTAGTGTTCAAAGTCTACCTTGTGTTGTCCCCAAATGTGCTTGAGGTCATCCTTGATCAACAGACTCCTAGAAGAGCCAGGGAATGGGGAGGGGAACACAGGTTAAGTCAAGCATGTGAACTCCAGGCTTATTCACTTAGAAATTATATTAGCTTCACTCCTGTATGTCAGCTGACGTCGGGGTGTGGGTGTCAGACAGCAGGTACTGTGAAGGCACCTCCTGCAGTGAGAGGACGCTTGTCATTGTTCCCTCCACCATCCACATCGCTCCTTATCTGTAGATATCTGTAGAGCTGTTTCCTCACATTGATTCTTAGAATGAGCATTGACAGATGAAGAGATGAGGTCTGGGCCATTTTCACTGCATCACCCAAGGTCGCACACCTGTAGTGAGAGCAGAGCCAAGGCTGAACTCAGGCCTCGAGCTCATCTGGGGAGAGCAAGTTTCTTTTCAGCACTTAATCAAAACCTGACTGGTTGGGTTAGATCAGTGGATTCCCAACCCTGGCTAAACATCTAAGTCATCCAGATTGTGTGTGTGTGTGTCTGTGTGTGTGTGTGTGTTTAATATACATTCTTGTCTCCTGATTCACTGGGTCTGGGATTGGACCTAGGAATCTGGTTTCTTTGTTGTTTTGTTTTGTATTCAGACGGTCTCACTGTGTTGCCTAGGTTGGGGTGCAGCAGTGCAGTCTCAGCTCACTGCAGCCTCAACCTCCTAGTCTCAAGTGATCCTCCCACCTCAGCCTCCTGAGTGGGACCACAGGCATGTACCACCATGTGCAGCTAATTTTTCTTATTATTATTTGTAGATACAGGGTCTGACTATGTTGCCCAGGCTGGTCTCAAACTCCTGGGCTCAGGCAATCCTCCCACCTTGGCCTCCCAAAGCGCTGGTATTACAGGTGTGAGCTGCTATCCCCAGCATTCATTCATTTATTTATTTATTTATTTTCTGAGATAGAGTCTCACTCTGCTGCCCAGGCTAGGGTGCAGTAGTGTGATCAGGGCTCACTGCAGCCTCAATTTCATGCCCTCAAGTGATTCTCCCACCTCAGCCTCCCAAGAAGCTGAGACTACAGGCATGCCACCTTGCCTGGCTAATTTTTTGTACTTTTTTTGTAGAGATGGGGTCTCCTTTTGTTGCCCAAGCTGGTCTTGAACTCCTGGGCTCAAGTGATCCACCTGCCTCAGCCTCCCAAAGTGCTGGAATTATAGGCATGAGCCACTGCACCCAGGCGGAATCTGTATTTTTCAACCTTCCCCAGAGATTCTGAGAGCAGGGTTTAGGAACCAGGGTTGAAGTAGAAGCACCATGGCAGGTTCAGGGAGGGCTCTGTCTCTGCTTTGCACCCAGTCTTTGTTCTCTTTGGACTCCTTTAGGCGTGGAGGAACCATGGTAACCTATGGGGGGATGGCCAAGCAGCCCGTCATAGCCTCTGTGGTAAGCTGGGTCGGAGGGAGGCATGCCTGGAGCCGGGCCGGACACCTCAGCCAGGCCACATCCCCTGGCACGACAGCTGTCTTAACTTAGGCAATGCCCCGTCCCTGGAGGGGAGTCTGTACCCTTAAGCGATGCCTGAAGTTCTTGCCCTCAGAGCCTAGCATGTCCTTCCTGTGTCTGCAGAGCCTGCTCATTTTTAAGGATCTCAAACTTCGGGGCTTTTGGTTGTCCCAGTGGAAGAAGGACCACAGTCCAGGTGAGTGCACGGCCCAGTGCAAGGAGTCACAGATGAGGGCAGTGCCTAAAAATGGCAGCAGAAATGACCAGCTACTGAGCCCTGGAGGGGTGATTGGGTCCCCAGCCCCACAGAAGGATCAAAGAGAATAGCCTTAGGCCAGCTACTACAGTCAGCAAATTGTTATTGGACTAAACTAGGTTAGTCTTAGGGGCACAGAACAAAACAGACACTGCCCCCATCCTGAAGAGCTGACAGTGGGGAAAGATGGATAGCAAAGTAGAGAGAGTAGACTCTGGAGCCAGCCTGCCTGGGTTCAAATCTGCTTCCACACTACTGGGTAGAGGTTCTGCCTAGACAGTGGTGGGACCCTGGGCAAGTTACTTAATCTCTGCCTCAGTTTAAATTCATAAGTTTAAACTCTTGTTAGCCGTGTTTGACAGAGGAGGAAATCGAGGTTCAGAGTGGTTAAGTAGTATGCCCAAAGTCACCTCCCCATGGGGAGGGATGCAGCCAGGATGTGAACAGATCATCTCCTGTTCATCTCCTGGAGGACTGGCTCCCTAGAGTGGGATCTCCAAACTCAGGATGAAGAATAACATGGGATTATCCAAGTGAAGGGGAGGAAGGTGGTGGCGTGAATACAGTGTTTCAGGCAGAAAAAATCGAAAATCACATGTGCAACGGGGCACTGAAATGCTTCCGAGCGACCTGGAGTACTAGATCTGAGCTGGGGCTGAGAAATGGGGTGAGTGGGTTGTGACCAGGTTACAAAAGGCCTTATAAACCTGATTAAGGCATTCAGACTCACTGGGGTTTTTTTGTTGTTTTGGGGGTTATTTGTTTTGAGACAAGGTATCGCTCTGTTGTCCTGGCTGGAGTGCAGTGGTGTGTTCACAGCTCACTACAGCCTCAACCTCCTCGGCTCAGGTGATCCTCCCACCTCAGCCTCCCAAGTAGCTCGGACCACAGGCACATGCCACCATGTCCAGCTAGTTTTTGTATTTTTAGTAGAGATGGGGTTTCATCATGTTGCCCAGACTGATCTCAAACTCCTGGGCTCAAGGGATCCACCCACCTCAGCCTCCCAGAGTGCTGGGATTATAGGCATGAGTTACCGCGCCCAGCCAAGACTCACTCTTAAAGGCAACTGAGGAGCCACTGAAGTGTTTTAACCGGTAGATATGACTAGATTTGAAGGTTGAATGAATTTATATCTATGGAAAAACACTTCTCAGCCAAGACCTTCACTTCTCAACTTCCTGTACCATATAGGGTCCTTCACAGGAGGCAGGCCCAGGGAGGGGATGTTGGTGGCCTCAGGTCATGGGGTTCTGAGGGAGTCCTGGGCTCTCAGGGAGAGCTCCTTTTCCTGAGCAGAGCTCGACTATTCCACATCACTTGGCATGCCAGGCACACCCACTCCCTCCCCGGGCCTCCTCTGGCCTCCCTGCCTCCGCCATCCTTCTCCTCCCACCATTCAGTGCTCCTGGCTCCACTGTGGCTAGGTTCTGTGAGTCTGTGCCATCTTAATCACCACTCTGAAGAGTGGTCTCTGCCTGCCTGCCCCTCAGACCCTAGAGCCACTCCTATGTTCCTCTCTCCCCACCTGGACCTCACTGTCCTGAAGACAGGCAGGGACCAGGCTGCCTCCACAGCTACCCCTATCCTTGGCACAGCCAGGACTTAAGGCTTTATTGGAGCTCGGTGCCAGCTCCTGTCCATAGGGCAGCCCCGTGCCACATCTCACCAATCTCCAGCTGCTGTTCCTCTGTCTGATTTCCTCCAACCTCCCACAGACCAGTTCAAGGAGCTGATCCTCACACTGTGCGATCTCATCCGCCGAGGCCAACTCACAGCCCCTGCCTGCTCCCAGGTCCCGCTGCAGGACTACCAGTCTGCTTTGGAAGCCTCCATGAAGCCCTTCATGTCTTCAAAGCAGATTCTCACCATGTGATCATCCCAAAAGAGCCGGAGTGACGTGGGAGGGGAGGCGGATCTCAGGGGCTGGGTGCAGGCCCCTCAGTCGGGGTTCCCACCTTCCCCAGACTGCTCTCCTCACTGCCTCTTCCTATTAGGAGGATGGTGAAGCCAGCCGTGGTTTTCCCCAGGGCCAGACTTAAGGTATCTAATAAAGTCTGAACTCTCCCTTCCAAAAAGTAGAAGTCATCCCTGTCAAGAAGGACCGTCACTCTGCACTGGTCAGCTCACAGCACCAAAAGGCCCCCTTCCTGCTTTTCTGTCACGTGTTCCCCCAGTAATCATTTTCTGACCACCCTGAAAGCAAAGCCTGGGTGGGCACTGCCAGGGGAAAGACCAGTAGGCCACCATCCCTGGCTTCAAGCTGCACAAGCCCACAGAGGAGGGTCCTGTAGAACGAGCGCTTTGCTGTGCTTCTCAGGAGTGTGCGGCCCGGTCCAGGGCTTCGGGAAGATCAGCTGCACGGAAGAGTCAATGCCAGGCTGAGGTCATCAGAGCCCTGAGGAACGAGGATGTGGGGTCTCCATTCTCATGGAACTGCCGTTCTAACTGGAGACATAGACAATATACCAGTGGTTCTCAACCAGAGGCAATTTTACCCCCAGGAGACATATGACGATGTCTGGGAATATTTCTGGCAGTCACAGCTTGGGGAGGAGGTTGCTACTGGCATCTAGCAGGCAGAGTGAGTACTGCTGTTAAACCCACCACAGGACACACAACAGCCTCCTGCAACAAAGAATTACCTAAGGCCTGGCATGGTGGCTCACACCTGTAATACCAGTACTTTGGGTAGCCAAGGTGAGCAGATCACTTGAGCCCAGGAGTTCAAGGTCAGCCTAGGCAACATGGTGAAATGCCATCTCTATAAAAAATACAAACATTAGCCAGCCGTGGTGCTGTGCACCTGTAGTCTCAGCTACTCGGGAGGCTGAGGTGGGAGGATCACCTGAGCCTGGAAGGTCTAGACTGCAGTGAGCCATGATCATGCCACTGCACTCCAGAGCAAGACCCTATCTCAAAAAAAAAAAAAAAAAAATCAGCTCCCAAATGTTCAATGTTCATGAGGTCATTGATAAACCCTGCATTAAACAGTCTCACAGTAATTACCATAGTGACTAATGCTGTAAAGAAGATATGTGGGGTGCTGTAAGAGCAGAATGAAGATCTTGCCCTAGGCACCAGGGTCAGGGGTATGCTTCTGTGAAGTTTGAAGGTGGGCCCTGACAAATGAGTGAGCTTTATTCAGGCTGAGAGAAGAGCTTGACATATGACATGCTGGTATTTGCTTCACAATTCATTTGCTCAAAGCAAAGAACAGAGGCTTCAGGGTGTCTCCCTTATCACCTGGCCCTCTGTACCCAGTACTCAGAAGCCTCATTCAGGACTAATTTATTGAGTGCCTAGTGTGTGCCCAAAGCTAAGGATACCAATGAAAGAAGTGCTGCTGGCCTTTAGGTTGCTTAGCCTAGTGCAAGATTGACCAGTACAGTGTAATGATGATGTCACTGACATGGAGGTGTTCAGAGGGGCTTGGGAGGACACACAGGGGCCCCAGTTCTGCCTGAGGGTATCAAGGAAGGATTCCTAGAGGAGGTATCTTCCACAGCCAGTCTTGAATACCGAGCAAGAAACTGCATATCAAGTAAAGCCAACAGCACATATGAGAGTTCAGAGGCCTGAGAGCCTGGCACTCAGGGAACTGCAGTCAAGTGTAGCTGCTGCCTTAGACATGGGGGAAATGTGGGAACTGAGGTGGGAGACATGGGCGAGGGTCAGATCACAAAGGACCATGATGTCAGGACTTACCCTGAAGCCCTAGGGAGGCACCAAGGGATTTTAGGAGTGGAGCAATATGGAAAAAACTGGCTCAGAAGGTTTTATTTATTTATGTATTTATTTTATTTATTTATTTATTTATTTTTGAGACAAAGTCTTACCCTGTTGCCCGGGCTGGTGTGCAGTGGGGTGATCTCGGCTCTCTGCAGCCTCCGCCTCCCGGATTCAAGTGATTCTCCTACCTCAGCCTCCCGAGTGGCTGGGACTACAGGCCCATGCCACCACACCCAGCTAATTTTTGTATTTTTAGTAGAGACGGGGTTTTACCATGTTGGCCAGGCTGGTCTTGAACTCCTGACCTCGTGATCCACCCACCTTGGCCTCCCAAAGTGCTGGGATTACAGGCCTGAGCCCCCGCGCCTGGCCAGAAGTTTTAATTGCATGCCAGTTTGCACACAGACTCCCAGCATAATCATCTTTTCTTTGGGAGCATCTTGTGTGTCCGCTGGAAAAAAGGACTCAGCTTCAGCCTGGGGCTGGGAAAGGTCTGCATTGCCCTCTGGGGAAAATTTGCCACCTTCTGGGCTCAAGATAAGCTCCAACTCTTTCCTGTTCCCTGTCCTCTAAGTTAATGGGACAAGTGATTGTACAGATGATCAATGCAGGCAAGTGAAAAAAGCCTAAGAAGGAGGGAAGGCTGCCAGAGGCCACAGGAGTAAAATTAAGATCAGGTTCTTTTAGGCCGGGTGAGGTGCCTCACACCTATAATTAGCAGGGTGTGGTGGTGCGTGCCTGTAGTTCCAGCTACTCAGGAGGCTGAGGCAGGAGAATCACTTGAACCTGGAAGGCAGAGGTTGCAGTGAGCTGAGATCGTGCCACTGCACTCCAGCCTGGGCAAGAGAGAGAGACTCTGTCTCAAAAATATATATATATATATATATATATATATATATAGGATTATTCCAGGGGAATCCATAAGGTTGGGGTTTAGGGAGAGTGGTGAGCCTGAGTCCTGGTGAAGGAGCAGGCCCCTGGTGCCCATTCTAAGAGTAGGCATACAGGAATGTAAGTAACACCATGCTTCAAGATCTGGAGGAACATGCAGAATGTCCTGAGAACAGTGAAGGCAATGATTCCTCGTACCTTTAGGGGTCTGGAGGTGACACTTGGACTGATCTTTAAAGGATGATTATAATTTACTCAGGGAAGGGTGACAAGCATTACAGACTAAGAGACCAGATTAGGCAGTTATAGAAACAGGGCATTTATGTTAGAACTGTTTCATTTTCCCCATTCTCTTCCTGAGAATTAAAACCTACCACTTTTAGGTGGGTATATAGTAGGCCAGAACAAACACCGTGTCTCTGCATCCACTGCAGCTAACAAGATCTGCCCGAAGTGATGTAAGCAGAGGTGTTAGGTGTCAGTTTCTTAGGAACCTTTTTTTTTTTTTTTTGGAGAGGTGGGGTCTTGCTCTGTCACCTAGGTTAGAGTTCAGTGGCACAATCTCAGCTCACTGCAACTTCCACCTCCCAGGTCCAAGCGATTCTCCTGCTTCAGCCAAGTAGCTGGGATTACAGGTGCCGGCCACCACGCCCAGCTAGTTTTTGTATTTTTAGTAGAAACAGCGTTTCACCTTGTTGGAAAGGCTGGTCTCGAACTCCTGATCTTAGGTGATGATCCGCTGGCCTCTGCCTCCCAAAGTGCGGGATTACAGGTGTAAACCACTGTGCCCAGCCCAGGAACCTCTTTAAAATATAGCTGGCCTGCATCCTGTACCTTTTTATTCTCCTTCCCCTTCCACCTTCCTTATAGCTGGATACACAGACGTGATTCCTGGAGTTTACGCAGCCATCTTTGACTATGTTAAGAATGGGACAGCAGGTCAGGCGCAGTGGCTTATGCCTGTAATCCCAACACTTTGGGAGACCAAGGCGGGTGGATCATGAGGTCGAGAGATCAAGACTATCCTGGCCAAGATGGTGAAACCCCATCTCTATAAAAATACAAAAATTAGCCAGGCATGGTGGTGGGCACCTGTAATTTCAGCTACTTGGGAGGCTGAGGCAGGAGAATCACTTGAACCTGGGAGGTGGAGGTTGCAGGGAGCCAAGATCCCACCACTGCACTCCAGCCTGGTGACAGAGCAAGACTCCCTCTCAAAAAACAAAAAAAAAAAGGCCAGGCGTGGTGGCTCACGCCTGTAATCCCAGCACTTTGGGAGGCCTAGGTGGGCAGATCACTTGAGCCCAAGAGTTCGAGACCAGCATGGGCAACATGAGGAGACCCCATCTCTACAAAAATACAAAAATTGGGCATGGTGGCTCACACCTGTAACCCCAGCCCTTTGGGAAACTGAGACAGGCAGATCACCTGAGGTCAGTTCAAGACCACCCTGGCCAACATAGTGAAATCCCATCTATACTAAAAATATAAAAATTAGCCAGATGCAGTGGCTCACACCTATAATCCCAGCACTTTGGGAGGCCAAGGCAGGCAGATCACCTGAGGTCACTTCAAGACCACCCTGGCCAACATGGTGAAACCCCGTCTCTACTAAAACTACAAAACTTAGCTGGGAATGGTGGCGCATGCCTATAATCCCAGTTTTTCGGGAGGCTGAGGCAGGAGAATCACTTGAACTCAGCAGGTGGAGGTTGCAGTGAGTTGAGATCACGCCATTGCACTCCAACCTGGGCAACAAGAGTGAATCTCCTTCTCATACAAAAAACTTAAAATAAAATAAAATAAAAATTAGCCAGGCATGGTGGTGGGCGCCTGTAATCCCAGCTACTAAGGAGGCTGAGGCACAAGAATCGCTTGAACCTGGGAGGCGGAAGTTGCAGTGAGCTGAGATCTCACCACTGC
>NW_012117376.1:11571854-11574335 GCF_000951035.1 Colobus angolensis palliatus
TGAAACTGTGTCTCAAAAAAAAAAAAAAAAAGACAAATAGGCATTACCTGCTAAAACAAAGCTTGAGTGTTATCTGAAGCCCTGTGGCTTCATGACTTCTGGGACCATCCACCTGGTGACTACCTATAGTTGCTGCCATAATATTGGTAAATGGAAGCCAGGTGCAGTGGTTCATGCCTTTAATCCTAACACTTTAGGAGGCCAAGGCGGGCGGATAGCCTCAGGTCAGGAGTTCGAGACCAGCCTGAGCAACATGGAGAAACACTGTCTCTACTAAAAATACAAAATTAGCCGGGTGTGGTGGCGCATGCCTGTAATCCCAGGTACTCGGGCTGAGGCAGGAGAATCACTTGAACCTGGGAGGTGGAGGTTGCGGTGAGCCAAGATCACACCATTGCACTCCAGCAATGAACAAAACTCTGTCTCAAAAAAAAAGAAAAAATATATATATTGGTAAATGGAGGCCAGGTGTAGTGGTTCACGCCTGTAATCCCAACATTTTGGGAGGCCAAGGCAGGCGGATCATTTGAAGTCAGGAGTTTGAGACCAGCCTGGCTAAAATAGTTAAACTCCGTCTCTACTGAAAATACAAAAATTAGCCGGGCATGGTGGCAGGCACCTGTAATCCCAGCTCCTTGAGATGCTGAGGTAGGAGAATTGCTTGAACCCAGGAGGTAGAGGTTTCAGTGAGCCAAAATTGCACCGCTGCATTCCAGCCTGGGCAACAAAGTGAGACTCTGTTTCAAAAAAAAAAAAGTAAACTCCAAATCCTTCCCATGATCCTTGAGGCCCCTCAAGATCTGGTCTCTCCAGGAGTTCAAGGCTAACCTGGCCAATATGGCAAAACCCCATCTCTACTAAAAATACAAAACTTAGCCGGGCGTGGTGTTGTGCGTGTTTAGTCCCAGCTACTTGGGAGACTGAGGCAGGAGAATTGCTTGAACCCAAGAGGCAGAAGTTGCAGTGAGCCGAGATCGCACCACTGCACTCCAGCCTGGGCGACTCTGTCTCAAAAAAAAAAAAAAGAAAAGAAAAATTGATAAGTGTGTTCTGTCTTGGGAGATAAGATAATTACGCCCATTTTCCTCAGGGGAAGACTGAGGCCCAGAAGAATAAAGCTCTTGTGGCCAGGCATGGTGGCTCACGCCTGTAACCTAGCACTTTGGGAGGCCAAGGTGCACAGATCACCTGAGGTCAGGAGTTTGAGACCAGCCTGGCCAACATAGTGAAACCCAGTCTCTACTAAAAATACCAAAAAAAAAATTAGCCAGGCATGGTAGCTCATGCCTGTAGTCCCAGCTACTCGGGAGGCTGAGGCACAAGAATCACTTGAACCCGGAGGCAGAGGTTGCAGTAAGCCAAGATCTCACCACTGCACTCTAGCCTGGACAACAGAGTGAGACTTGGTCTCAAAAAAGAAAAGAAAAAAGCTCTTGCGTTAACCTGTGTGTGCCAGGCTGTACTTGTGCATGGAAACTCTCAGAACACCCACCAGCCCCACGCTTATTGTCAGGCACCATGCCCTGAGTGGAGCACTAGGCCAAGCCAGAGCAGCTGGAAATGGTGGAGAAGAGAAGGTCCAGTCCTGGTACAACATCTGCTTGCATCTGAAGGCAGGAACATTCCTGGTAAGACAGCAGGGCTAGCTGAAAGGTAAATGGAAAGGAGACATTGGCACCTTCTGAAAGAGAAAAAAGATTCTTACAACTTTCCTATGTCATTGAGGTATTAATGTCACCACTTTACAGAAGCAGCAACCTCAAGAGATGTGAAGTGAGTTGTTCCAGATCACACAGCAGGCAGCAGAGCTGGCACTAGAAGCCAGGTCCCCTGACCATATCTGGTCACTACAGCAGACAGTTCCAATTCTTTTGGCTCCACAGGTGGCCTTGGAGGTCACACTCTTCTCAAGACTCCTTGATTTTGTTCTTGACATGTCAACTGGAAGAGAGTTCAAATTTCCCTGAGTCTGTGTCTCATGGGGACGCATGAGAAAAAGACAGAATCAGGAGGCCACTGAAGTAGTCCAGGTAAGAGATTATTTATATATTCATTCAACAAGTATTTTAAACACTCTTTATGTGAAAGGCACTGTTGTTAGGTGCTAGGGATAGAGCAGAAAACAAAAAACATGGCCCCTGAGACCAACAAGCTTACATTCCAGTGGTGGAGAAAGACCATGCACCAGTAAATAAATAAACAAGGTAATTACAGACTGTGTAGTAAGTGTTGTGAAATATGACAGATAGCATTTGAGATAAGGTGGACAAGGAAGGCCTGAGGCCTGAATAAGTAGCCAGACATATTCCAGGCAGAGGGAGTAGCGCATATAAAAGCCCCGACTGTGAACAGTCTGATGAGGCCTGAACTAGTTTAAGAAGTGGGAACTGGCCGGGCGCGGTGGCTCAAGCCTGTAATCCCAGCACTTTGGGAGGCCGAGACGGGTGGATCACGAGGTCAGGAGATCGAGACCATCCTGGC
>NW_012117376.1:11578650-11582185 GCF_000951035.1 Colobus angolensis palliatus
TTAAACTCTGTCTCAAAAATATACATATAAAAATTAGCTTGGTGTGGTGGCACAGGCCTGTAGTCCCAGCTACCCAGAAGGCTGAGGCAGGAGAACCATGTGAACCCAGGAGGCATAGGTTGCAGTGAGTCAAGATCATGCCACTGCATTCCAGCCTGGGTGACAGAGCAAAACTCTGTCTCAAAAAATTAAATTTAATTTAAAAAATAATAAATTGGAGGTTGGGTGCAGTGGCTCACACCTGTAATCTCAATACTGGGAGGTCAAGAAGGGAGAATTGCTTGAGCCCAGTTGCTTGTTTGTTTCTTTTTTGAGACCAAGTTTCACTCTTGTTGCCCAGGCTGGAGTGCAATGGCATGATCTTGGCTCCCTGCAGCCTCTGCCTCCTGGGTTCAAGCTATTCTCCTGCCTCAGCCTCCCAAGTAGCTGGGATTACAGGCGCCTGCCACCATGTCCGGCTAATTTTTTGTATTTTTAATAGGGACGGGCGTTTCTCTATGTTGACCAGGCTGGTCTCGAACTCCTGACCTCAGGTGATCCACCCACCTCGGCCTCCCAAAGTGCTGGGATTACAGGTGTGAGCCACTGTGCCTGGCCTGAGCCCAGTAGTTTAAGACCAGGCAGGAAAACGACGAGACTCCATCTCTAAAAAAGCAGAATAGGCCAGGCGCTGTGGCCTGTTTTTGAGATGGAGTTTTGCTCTTGTCACCCAGGCTAGAGTGTGATGGCACGATCTCAGCTGACTGCAACCTCTGCCACCTGGGTTCAAGCAATTCTCCTGCCTCAGCCTCTTGAGTAGCTGAACTACAGGCCCACAAAATCACACCTGGCTAATTTTTTGTATTTTTAGTGGAGATGGGATTTCCCCATGTTGACCAGGCTGGTCTTGAACTCGTGACCTCAGGTGATCCTCCTGCCTCGACCTCCCAAAGCGCTGGGATTACAGGCGTGAGCCACCGCACCCAGCCACTAATTATTACTTTCAAAATAGATTTCTTGCCGGGAGTGATGGCTCACGCCACCTCACCTGAGGTCAGGAGTTTGAAACCAGCCTGGCCAATATGGTGAAACCTAGTCTCTACTAAAGATACAAAAAAAATTAGCCAGGCGTGGTGGTACATACCTGTAATCCCAGCTACTTGGGAGGCTGATGTAGGAGAATTGCTTGAACCCAGAGGCAGAGACTGCAGTGAGCCAAGATTGCACCACTACACACCAGACTGGGCGACAGAGCGAAATTCCATCTCAAAAAAAAAAAAAAGCCAGGTGCAGTGGCTCACACCTGCAGTCCCAGCACTCTAGGAGGCCGAGTCAGGAGATCAAGACCAGCCTGGCCAACATAGTAAAACCCCTTCTCTACTAAAAATACAAAAAAATTAACCGGGTGTGGTAGCAGGTGCCTGTAATCCCAGCTACTCTGGAGGCTGAGGAAGGAGAATGCTTGAACCCAGAAGGCACAGGTTGCAGTGAGCCGAGATCACGCCACTGCACTGCAGCCTGGGGGACAGTGCGAGACTCAGTCTCGGGAAAAAAAAAAAAAAAGTAGAATAAATAAAAATTTAAAAATAAAATCCAGAATCGAAGAAAAACAAAGGATGGATAAATTAATCCCATAAATATCTAATGTTTTTGCATGGCTAAAAAACACTCTTGGCAAAGTCAAAAGTCAACAAATGGAAAACATATTTGCAACTCATTTGACAAAGAGCTGACTTTCCTAATATATAGTGAGCACCTATGAATAAGAAAAATGGGGAAAGGATATACACAGACACAAACAGGAAAATATATCTCAAATATATGAAGAGAGATTCATGTCTCTGCAAAATATAGTATTTGCAAATTAAACCACTTGGAGATAACATTTTTCACCTCTCAGATTGGCAAAGATCAAAAAGTTTGATAACATGGTGTTGATGAGGATATGAGGAAACAGCCACTTAAGGGGAATTGAGCAATAACTATTAAAACTCTGACCCAAATATCCTACTTCTAGGAATAGATGCTATATATAGAGAGAGAGAGGGAGAGGGAGAGACAAATGCAAAGTTACTACAGCAGTGTAATAACAAAAGGTTGGAACTTATTCCAATGTCCTTCACTGGGGCACTGGCTAAATAAATTACTGTGTATAAAATGGTATGAGCCATAAAACGAGTCCTTTTATACTCTTATGGAATAATTTTCAAAATATGCTTTGTGCAGAACCATATGTATAGTATCCTACTATTTGGTTTATAAGGGTAAATTAACCTCCTAAAGGACATTTCAGAAACTGCCTCTGGGAAGAGAAACTAAGTGGCTGGTGGACAGCAAAGACTTTTCACTGTATATCATTTGAACCTTGAGTTATCCTTTCAAAATATTCAAAAAGCAAAAACAAGCAAAGAAACAAAACCCTTTGTGGTTCTAGGTACATGGAGTCAGTGAGAAGGGAACCAATATTTATTGAGCTCTTACCATGTTTCAGACACTGTTCCAAGTACTTTCACATATACTACCCCATTTAGTGACCTATGTAATCCTTGAGATGGGTATAAATTATCCTAATTTTACAGGTTAGAAAATAGATTGGATAGGCCAGGCGCAGTGGCTCACACCTGTAATCCCAGCACTTTGGGAGACCAAAGCGGGCGGATCACCTGAGGTCAGGAGTTCGAGACCAGCCTGACCAATATGGTGAAACGTCGTCTCTACTGAAAATACAAAAATTAGCTGGGCATGGTGGCGGGCGCCTGTAGTCCCAGCTACTTGGCAGGCTGAGGCAAGAGAATCGCTTGAACCTGGGAGGCGAAGGTTGCAGTGAGCTGAAATCACGCCACTGCACTTCGGCCTGGGCGACAGAGTGAAACTCCTCTGGGAGGGGGGGGGGAAATAGGTTGGATTGTGGTCAAGTAATTTGCTTGGTGTCATGCCTAGTCTAGCTCCAAAGCTCCAGCCTTCTCCGCTTCTCACACTGCTTCTATTTAAGCAGTGTCTTCTCTTAAAAATAATACTGGTCTCATTTATTGGATATTTGACATGACAAAACTAAGTGCTTTATATACGTATTCTCTCATAATTCTCAAGACAACTCTGGAAGGTAGGAACTACTCTCCCCCTTTTGCAGAAGATAAAGGAGGGTCCGAGACATCGCGCGTAACGAGCCCAAGGTCACGGGTACACAACCGTTTGGAAGCCAGGTTTGATTCCAAAGCTCCGGCTCCAAAATCCAAACCACACCCGGTTCAAAGGACAAAAGCAGGAACGCTCGCTCGCTCGCTCGGCTCTGGGAGGTGCGGGCACTTCCGGGGGAGGGGCGAAGCCAGCTGGCTGCGGAAGGCGGTGCAGGAACCCCTTTGGCGAGCTCGCTAGAGGACGTGCCGCAGCGCCGCCTGTCGATCACCTTGCCCCGCCTCACGTCGGCGCGCCCCCGGGCAAGCTCCTCCCCCAGTCCTGGCAGGGCGGGAAGCGAAAGCGCGCTCTCTCCGGTTACCCTCCGCCTAGGGGAAGGGTGGGGGAAGTGGAAGCGCGCGCTCGCGAGCTGCGTGCTCGC
>NW_012117376.1:11582259-11587757 GCF_000951035.1 Colobus angolensis palliatus
GGGGGGCTGGGGCCGGGGCCAGCCACCACTGCCGTTGCCGGGATGCCGCGGGTGTATATCGGCCGCCTGAGCTACCAGGCCCGGGAGCGCGATGTGGAGCGCTTCTTTAAGGGCTACGGGAAGATTCTGGAGGTGGATCTGAAGAACGGGTGAGGAGGACGAAAGAGGGTCCGGCCGGGCGGGGACAGACCCCAGAGACCCCAGCGGTGGTGGCGAGGCTGTGGGGACGGGAGAGGGACGCCTGGTCCGCGCGGAGCGGCTACCGGCCTGACCAGGCTCCGCCATAGTGGCGGCGCCTCGGGGGCGCGGGTAGGCCCCGATTCCCACTGCGCCTGCGCGGGTGGGGGTGGTAGAGGCATAATGGGAGCTGTGGTGAGGCCCTGAGTGGGACAGGGAGAAGGAAAGCCCGAGTGGGGCTGGTGCTCCGGGCAGGAGGGCACAGCTCCAGGGCGCCCGGGAGACCTGGGTTTTCCCTTCCTAGGCCCGGGACTGGGGCCTGGTTCGTTTCTGGGTAGAGACCAACCTTTCCCGCTCTGAGGATTACTGGAAATAAACAGGATTTCCTGCTCCCTTTCACCTCTTCCCCAGTCTCGTGGATCAGACGGTCACAGCGCGTCTTTCCCAGGGACTGGAGCGTTGAAGGGAGGCCCTTTTTAGCCATGTGCCACGCTCTTTTGGGCGGGAGACTCCAGTTTGAGTAGTCTAGTGACAGTTTCGAAAGTATCGTCTTGCCGTGCTGAAAGCCTTCACCGTTCCCTCTGCAAGAGTAAATTAAAGTCTTAGCTCCTTATCTTTAAGACTCCGTGCAGAGTTTCCACGCTGTGGTTTCCGTTCTCCAACTTACCGAAAAATTGCTTTGCCGTTTTAGAATTTGTTAGAATAGTGGCCACCCTGGCTAGTATCTGCGTCTCGTTAACGCAGACGGAGACGAAATTGTTCAGTTACTGCCTCCCCCAGAGTATGATCTATTGTATTCCTGATCTACTTCGGCAAAAATAGGGCCAGTATGAGCTACAGGTTTCAGGGAAAACTGTTAAGGAATAAGGTCTGGAGAAAATACTCAACTGGGAAAACTGGGAACCAGGAAATGTTAGATAGGGCTTGGAAGGCATGGATATAAAATTAAAAGGACTGGGATAACATTTTAGGGCACTAAACCTCGGGTGTCAGAGAACTCCCGACTTAAAAAAATACCTCTACTTTGCAACAGGTCTAATATAGCTACCGTTTACTCCCCAGGGTTATACTAGCAACTGACACCTGAAACGTTTTGAAAGTTGCCTAAGTATGTTTCACGTTTGAGACAAGTTGGTAGCTACCATATTCTCAAATGATTGTCTGGGTTTAAAAAGTCGTTTCAAATTAATCGTTAGGAAGAATCGTTTTCTGAGGACGTCTTTAGTAAAGTACTGATTTCTTTTACAGTCATAGGCTTAGAAAATTACTCCTTTTGTACAGTAAAACGTTCAGTTCTTAAGGATATATTGAAGTGGGGGCTGGATGTTATTGTATACATAATCATATATGTGAAAGTTAAAACTCCGGTTGTTTACAGAGCCCAACTAAATTGACAGTAACTAACTTTTGTGAGCAGAGTGTGGGCTTTGAAGCCAGCCAGTTCTAAGTCAAATCGTGGTTCCACCACTTACTACGTATGGGCAAGTTACTTCTCTGAACCTGGTTTCTCATTCATGTGGAAAAGGAAGATCAGAGATAATAAATATAAAGCATTTGGCTTAGGCAGTAAGTGGCAGCTATAATCAGAGGGATGAGGAAACATCTTTGCTTGTTGGTGTTTGATAACATAAAGCATGTTTGGTGAGGTCTGTTTTCTAAGGTTACTCAGGTGATAGTGTGCGGGAAATGACAAGACTTAATGGGAAACTGATTCATCAACCAAATGTATTGATAACCCATCAACAAAATGTCCACCACTGTGCTAAATGAATTGGGGGAGGAGGCAGAAAACAGTTCTGCTCTTGAATAAGTTAAGCATTATGACATGTGCACGTTGAATTAAGAAATGTTTGCTTTCGCTTTAAACTCTAACTAGTAAAACTTGGAATGATTTGCTTGAAAAGATGTGTTGAAATAGGCTTTGAAGAATAGATTAAGTAGAGCTTGAGGTGAAGAATTTAGGTGTCTGGGAATAGCGTATGTCGTAGTTGGGGCTCAGACATGGTGACTTGTGCCTGTAATCCCAGCTGAAGTGTGAGGATTACTTCAGGCCAGGAGTTTGAGACCAGCCTGACCCCATCTCTACAAAAAAAAATTTTTTAATTAGCCACGCGTGGTGGCACTCGCCTATAGTCCTAGCTGGTTCAGAGGATGAGGCAGGAGGATCACTTCAGCCTAGGATTTCAAGGCTACAGCAAGCTATGATTGTGACACTTCACTCCAGTCTGGGTAATAGCAAGACCCCCACCTCTAATAAAAGTACAATGATGACTTTTTTTGCTTTTTGATGAATAGGGAAAAAATATTTTTTAATGTCATAATTGGTGTTGAAGACATGGTCTTCAACAAAGAAGCAATTATGAGAAATAATAAATAATCTAGCATGGATTGAGCCTTATGAAGGATCTAGAAATTTAACAACATAAACCAGAAACAACGACTATTGAGATTTTACAGTAAAAATTCAAAATCAGTAAGTAGGAATTCAAAAGCTCTGGAAGGAAGAAGTGAGCAACCCAGAAGGAAGATGGAGCGATAAGAGGAAAGAGCCTTTCAGGACCCTAAATACCTGGGTGGTTTTTTAAGGAACTGTTCATTCTTACAGTCATGCTGCCAAACCATGATATGCATGAAATGTCATTGAAAGTCAAGGTTGAAATGAAGTCATTTTAGAGTTTCAAAGAGAAGTATGACGGTCACCAGACAGCACACAATATGACCTCCTGACATCATTGAGGAATCATTACAGAGGAAAACGACTTCAGGGAAGAAGACCAATGGTAAAGATGTATATCAAGCAAAAATTGCCTGTAAGCAAAAATGCTGGGGAGTCTGAAAGGAAGGAGTGAGTACAAAGGAAAAAGTATAACTTAGCTATATATGTAAGCTTATAGTTCCCAAACAGAAGGGCAGTGGATCTCCTTACTGATAAGCATGTTTGAACATATCTAGATTGTGATTAGTAATTGAAACTCAGAAACAGATTTTGGATGCTTTAGATAGGTCTTTGAAGAATTGCTGGAGTTCAGATTTGTAGAAGTGAGATGTATCAGTAGATATGTTAGGCTGAAGGGTTATAGGTTAAATTTAGAATTAAGGCATAAAATGCTTGTATAGACTGATCACAGTGGCTCACACCTGTAATCCCATCACTTTGGGAGGCCGAAGTAGGTGGATCACTTGAAGTCAGGGGTTTGAGACCAACCTGGCCAACATGGTGAAGCCCCATCTCTACTAAAAATACAAAGATTAGCCAGGCATGGTGGTGGGCACCTGTAATCCCAGCTCCTCTAGAGGCTAAGGCAGGAGAATTGCTTGAACCTGGGAGGTGGAAGTTGCAGTGAGCTGAGATTGCATCACTGCACTCCAACCTGGGCAACAGAGCAAGACTCTGTCTCCAAAAAAAAAAAAAAAAAAAAACTTATATAATAGGAAGATGACCAAATAAGGAAACAAATGAGTTCTTCAAAGGAGATTTAGTGTCCAGGAAAGAATTCTATGGACCCTGATAGGATTTGGAGAAGAGGTATGTAAGCAACAGTTCATTGCCTGCCATTTTATTATACCAGGCAATCATAATGTGGATTGCCACTGTTTTAGAGAACTTTTTGAAAGATGGTTTGGTACCACAAATACAACGAAGATCTCCCAGGATCGTATAGACCATTCCAGTTCCCATTAAGGTCTCCTGCATTTCTACCTGCCCCATAAACTTCATCGAGTCACTGCAAGGGCCAGGCACAGTGGCTCACACCTGTAATCACAGTACTTTGGGAGGCTAAGGCAGGCGGATCACACAAGGTCAGAAGTTCAAGACCAGCATGACCAACATGGAGAAACCCCTGTCTCTACTAAAAATACAACATTAGCCAGGCGTGGTGGCGTATGCCTGTAATCCCAGCTACTCAGGAGTCTGAGGCAGGAGAATCGCTTGAACCTGGGAGGCACGGGTTGCAGTGAGCGAGATCATGCCATTTCACTTCAGCTGGGCAACAAGAGCGAGACTTTGTCTCAAAAAGAAAAGAGTCACTGTAGGGAAGGGGAGGGGCAGGAATCCTAGACGCATGTCAGGGAAGCAACAATATTAGCAGCACCTGTTTATAGCTTTTCAGCTCTGTGGTAACTTTTGCTGGCTTTGATTGTAAATAGATTTTTTTTTTATAATAAGCCACTTCATGGAAAGTGTGCAAGAATTTTGAGTACACTAGTTGCCCTTTTGCCACAAAATCTTCTGGTTTTAGTCAGATCTTTATATCATAGCTTTTCCAAATTTTAGTTAATGAAGAAACTTACCACATGCTAAGATTATTTTGCCTGTCTGGTAGCTGGAAGGATAAACCCCCAGATCACTGAAATTTATAGTTTTATTTTTTAGTTAAAGTCATGAATTAAAACTCTCAAGGGAAACTTGGATTTAAACTTCAGAACCTGTGTTTCATGTAACAGTGAAATCATGAATAGCCTGAATTTTCAGGGGATGTTGTGGTCTGTTTAGTCAAGCTATCTAATTATTGCCAGAAAATTTTTGTTTTCATCCTTGTTTAATGCACTGTAATTTTTTTAATGCGGAGTTCAAGACTCTTCGAGTGAGGCAGGTCGTTGTTCTGTGTCACTGATCACTGGAGGGCATTATTAAGCCTTAGATACTGAGAGGAATCTCTGCCAACCCCAGCACCTACACAGGGATTTTTCTCTTTTGACTCCTGAATTCTTGAATTCTTGACAGATTAGGAAGTATATAGTTAATGTTCCAGGTTGCTGGTTTCTGGTTAGATGAGCTGTTGCAGTATTTTGTTTTTCTTTTTTTTTTTTTAAGTTTTTAGTTTTTAAGTCTTTCAAGGCTTCTCCCAAGGCCCTGTCATTCATCGTTACTGTATTCTTAATCATGAGAGGGATTATCTTCACCCACCACAAAGTGGCAGAGAAGTGCTTTATCATTTTTATGATAATGCTGTAACTAATAAGTGACAAAAATGACAAAAGAAAAAGCAAACACTTTCCCTTTAGGAATCCTACCACCTTTTTGTTTTTAAGCCCTTCTGCCAGCCTCGGAAGTAGCATCCCATTTGCAACGGCATATACAAAGCATTAGAGTCTTTGTTAAGAAAAGGAAGACATTTGGTTCTAGATTAATTTTAGGATTATCTAAGAAGAGATTAAAACAAGTTTTGTTTAAAAGCTTGTTTGAACAACTCTGTTTATGTATACTTAAAGACCCACTCTTAATTTTCAAAATAGCACATAAGTATGATTGGACTTTTTCTTTTTTTTGAGACGGAGTCTCTCTCTCTCTCTCTCTCTCTCTCTCTCTCTCTCTATCT
>NW_012117376.1:11587882-11609590 GCF_000951035.1 Colobus angolensis palliatus
TTCTCCTGCCTGAGCCTCACAAGTAGCTGGGAGTACAGGTGCATGCCACCACCCCTGGCTAATATTTGTATTAGTAGAAACAGGGTTTCACCATGTTGGCCAGGCTGGTTTTGAACTCCTGACCTCAAGTGATCCGCCTCGCAAAGTGCTGGGATTACAGGCATGAGCCACCGCACCTGGCCTATTATAATATATGGAGAAGGACCGAGAAAAGAAAGTCTGAAGATGAAACTCTTTGCATGTGGGATTTTTTAGTTTTGTTTTTTTTTTCGCATACAGGTACGGGCATGTGCGCACACACACACTCTGTCTCCCTTTTTTCTTAATTAGAAAACCCACCATCCGGTTGCGGTGGCTCATGCCTGTAATCCCAGCACTTTGGGAGGCTGAGGCGGGCAGATCACGAGGTCAAGAGATCGAGACCATCCTGGTTAACACGGTGAAAGCCCCTCTCTAAAAATACAAAAATTAGCTGGGCATGGTGGCGTACGCCTGTACTCCCAGCTACTGAGGAGTCTGAGGCAGAATTGCTTGAACAGGAGGTTGCAATGAGCCAATTTTGGGCCACTGCACTCCAGCCTGGTGACGGAGCGAGACTCCATCAAAAAAAAAAAAAAAAAAAAACTACCTCCTGCACAGTCTCTCCCTTTTCTTATGCCTCTCCCCGCTCCTTTTTTTATTTTTTATTTTTCAAACTTGGAATCATAAGTTATTTTATAATTTGCCTGTTTCACCCTAACGGCCTGATCCTTTTCCTTTGTCATTAAGTCTTCTCCTACAACCTAGTTTCTAATGGCTATATAGCACTCTTTCATACATGTGGTATTTAATGGACATAATTAGAACCGTGTTGCAAGGCATTTAGGTTATCTTTGTTTTTGTACTATTTTATGCATGTATAATACTGTTGAATATCTTTTATATGAATTTTTGTATACATTTCTTTTTACCTTAGGGCAGATTCCTGCAAGTAGACTTTGGGAGTCAAAGCATATACACGTTTTAATGCTTTTGCTAGCTATTCCATTACTTGGTAAACTATTTGTGTTTCCACCTGCTGTGTTTAAGAGCTCCTATTTTTCTTTTTTTCTTTTTTTTTGAGATGGAGTCTCGATCTGTCTCCTAAGCTGCAGTGCAGTGCAGTAGCACGATCTCGGCTCACTGCAACCTCTGCTTCCCGGGTTCAAGCAGTTCTCCTGCCTCAGCCTCTCAAGTAGCTGGGATTACAGACGCCTGCCACCACAGCCCGTTAATTTTTGTATTTTCAGTAGAGATGGGGTTTCACCATGTTGGCCAGGGTGTTCTGGAACTCCTGACCTCAGGTGATCCACCCACCTCATCCTCCCAAAGTGCTGAAATTACAGGCATGAGCCACCACACCTGGACAAGAGTTCCTACTTTTCTGAACAGTGCCCTTTGTTATAACTTTTTAAACTATTTTTTTCTAATTAAAATGTTTAGAATTATATATGAGGAAATCATCTGACAGTCTTTAAGGCTCGTCTATTTAGCCTATCAAGCATAACAAATTCAAGAACTTTTTGGACCAGGTGCGGTGGCTCACACCTGTAATCCCAGCACTTTGGGAAGCTGAGGTGGGCAGATCACTTGAGGTCAGGAGTTTGAGACCAGCCTGGCCAGCATGGTGAAACCCTGTCTGTACTGAAAATACAAAAGTTAGCTGGAGGCCGGGCGTGGTGGCTCACGCTTGTAATCCCAGCACTTTGGGAGGCAGGCCAAGGCAGGAGGATCACAAGGTCAGGAGATCGAGACCATCCTGGCTAACATGGTGAAGCCCCGTCTCTACTAAAAATACAAAAAAATTAGCTGGGCGTGGTGGCTGGTGCCTGTAGTCCCAGCTGCTCAGGAGACTGAGGCAGGAGAATGGCATGATCCCGGGAGGCGGAGCTTGCAGTGAGCCAAGATCGCGCCGCTGCACTCCAGCCAGTGGGACAGCGCGAGACTCCATCTCAAGAAAAAAAAAAAAATTAGCTGGGTGTGGTGGCACATGCTGTAATTCCAGCTACTCAGACCGAGGCAGGAGAATTGCTAGAACCTGGGAGCTGAGATTGCACCATTGCACTCCAACAGAATGAGACTCCATCTCCAAAAAAAAAAAAAAAAAGAGCTAGAAACAAAAACCTTTTGGGGCTGGGCACAGTGGCTCATACCTGTAATCCCAGCACTTTGAGAGGCCGAGGCGGGCGGATCATGAGACCAGGAGATCGGGACCATCCTGGCTAACATAGTGAAACACCCGTCCCTACTAAAAAAATACAAAAAAAATTAGCTAGGCGTGGTGGCAGGCGCCTTTAGTCCCAGCTACTCAGGATATTGAGGCAGGAGAATGACATGAACCCGGGAGGCAGAGTTTGCAGTGAGCGGAGATCGCACCGCTGCACTCCAGCCTGGGTGACAGAGCAAGACTCCATCTCAAAAAAAAAAAAAAAAAAA
Source organism: Colobus angolensis palliatus (assembly GCF_000951035.1). NCBI lineage: Eukaryota > Metazoa > Chordata > Mammalia > Primates > Cercopithecidae > Colobus > Colobus angolensis. The sequence goes on from NW_012117376.1 coordinate 11,590,337, forward strand.
AACTTTTTGACTCACTAGAGAATAAATATAGGTTAATTGTAGATCATTTAGATATTATGAAAGCATAAAGTGAAAAGCATAAGAATCTTTTTAAGATAGGTGAGGTCTTATGTGCAATTTTGTGTCACACTTTTTTTACTTAATTTATCTCATGTACTTTTTTCTATTACATTAAAGTCTTCCTTATTAATGACTTCATAAAATCCATTATATGGCCATATTATGATTTACCCAACCATTCCTCTTATATTGTCTACCCTTTTTTTTTGGTCTCCTAATTCTTGCTGTTATAAGTAACCCTGTGATGGGTATTATGTGCATAAAATTTCGTTTGCATTTTTATTATCCCTTAGTACATACAAATTCTATGAAATAAAATTCATGTGTCACAGCAGGAGTGAACATATTCAAGTATCTCAGTGCATTTAACCAAATAACTTTCCAGAAAAGCTGCACCAGTTAACACTTAACACCAGCAGTGTATGAGCATGCCCATGTGGCAGCCACCTCAACAGCATGGAGCATCCCTGTTGTGCTTGCTGGCGGGTCGTGGTGTCTCACATCTGTAATCCCAGCACTTTAGGAGGCCAAGGTGGGCAGATCTGAGGTCAGAAGTTCAAGACCAGCCTGACCAACATGATGAAACCCTGTCTCTACTAAAAATACAAAAATTAGCTGGACAATCCCAGCTACTCTGGAGGCTGAGGCAGGAGAATCACTTGAACCTGGGAGGCGGAAGTTGCAGTGTGAGATGACACCATTGCACTCCAACCTGGGTGACAGTGAGACTCTGTCTCAAAAATAAAAAATAAAAAAATGCTAATTTACCGAGTGAAAAATAATCAAGAAGTTTTTCTTGAATGAATAGTAAAGAATGAGAAATCGGACTATGGATTAAGTAGCATGCTATCATTGTTTTATTAGTAATATAACTATTACAAATGTGATCAAATTTTTTTTTAATTAAAAGTCACTTTTTGAAGTCAATTTACCCCCAAAAAAGTAAATTACTTTTTCGCCCCAAGACATGGGGGATTTAATTTTTTTCTGTCGTTTTGAAAATTCAATGCCAAGAGATAATACCATATTGAGATTTTTGACCAAATGTTACTAGCATAAATTGCCTTGGTTTAAGACCTCCACTCCTTGGTCCTTGGTCCCTTCAGTTTGTGGTGTGAATAAACATCATTTGTAATTATTTGACTAAGTCATTTAAAACCCCTGTTCTTCAGTTTAACATAATGTTTAGCTCCTCCCTTTCTCATTGAGGTATTGTATGAATTTAAGGGCCATGTGAAATATTTGTCCCTTCTTAAAAGATAGGCACAGGATATAGACTGGGTAATAAAATGTGGTTTGGGTTTCTAGTGTTTTTTATGCTTCCAGGTACCCAGAACCTCAAATTGTACTTTGAGCTCCTCAGAAGAAAGGTGCTCCAGGCATCTAAGAGAATACCATTGGGGTGATACTTACAAATTTGTAAGCTAACACTGAAATCTTAAAACTTTAAAAATATTAATGCATTTGTATGATTTATTTTTCAACTGAGTATATCAAAGCACTTTATAAACAAGTGTTGTTCGTAGTTTGTACTGATGGGAAAACTGAGGCATGGGGTGATAAGGTGACTGGCCCAAGGTTACAAAATGAGTTATTGACAACTCCAGAAATAGAAGATTTTTAAAATTCACATATTAGATATATGTGGGCATTGGCATTCAAAGCTTCCCTCATGCTATTTCCTTTAGTCCTGTCCTTTGAGGACTTGCCTTCAAGGGTGAGAGGGTAGGTCAGGTTTCCTGGCTTGTTCAGCCTTTAGTCTCTGTAGAGGCTTCCAGCAAGCTGACAAGTTACTGCCAAAAGTGAGACAGATGGTATTTTTTATGATGTTGTCCTTAGTTAGAGACTGTTAGTGATTCTTCTCCTCAGGCTACTCTTTGAAAAGCTGTAAGGTGGTATCAGCTTTATTGTGGTTGGCTGAGGAAGGATTTGTACAAGTAAATGTTCTCTGCCCTGTTGTCATTCCTAGGGTCATCTGGTCTTGGAGTATCCTGAAGTTGAGGGATTAGATTATGCTCTGAATTGGTATGCCCAAAGTTTGAGAAAATGTTTTACTTTTCTGTGTGTTGAGATGAAAGTCTCCCAGGCTAAAGATTTCTGAACTGCACATAAAGCCTGAAGAAACACTTGAAAGGCACTTTATTTCTCCCAGGTCCCCAACCATGGGTTTAGGCTTTTATGCCAGAAAGGGGACCTTCATGAACAAAGACCCCCAAGACCTAGAGAGAAGAGGAAGTCTGAAAGAGGGAGGTTTGAATTCAGCCTTCAGGAAAGAAGAGGGCAGAGCAGGAGGCTCAGGCAAGGGAGTCAGGAACCACAGACCAGAAGCATGGACTTGGAAAGGTTTTCATGTAATTGAAATGAAGCTATTGATTCATCCATTTTAAAAGAATTTGAAAAATTCATTAAAATATTAGCGGCATCCACTAATTAATAAAAGCATAGGGAGTGGCATCTTTAAAACCAAAAATGAAAATGAAGAAACAGACTCCAGCCCAGGGACCAGGGGCGATTATGAGGGACATGGTGCCTCATACAGCCAAGATGATCCAAGAGGCATCATCTTTATGAAGCTTTAACACCTGGCAGCCTGCTCATTGTGTTGTTTAAGAGGTAAGTATGAACTGGTTTTGTTTGTAGCTTTTGTGTGGAATCAGGTAGTGCTGTCTGCAGAGTGTAAACCTTTATTTCATTAAGTAGGAATAACAGACACGGTAATTCTGTATTAAATCCCAAGAGTTTTATTCTAAATTGGTAATGTGACTTTCATCTCTGGAGTTTTTTCAAATCGTTTTTAATTTGTGGTTGAGTCTCCATGAACTTTTAGTGTGTCATCAGGGAATAGTTGATTCCCCTTTTTTGAAACCTTTGAATTTCATTTACCCTTAGTGTTCAAAAGTATCAGAAAATTGAAATGGATGCAGATGATTGTATCTGCCCTCCCTTTCAGGAAAGCCATGTTGACTTTAAAATATCAAAAAAGTAAGTTCAGTTATGATTGCAGGGGGTAATGATAGTTTGATCTACAAACTATTTGCAGTGTAAAAGTGAAATACCTTAGCTGACTTAGTTCATTTTTGAAAGTTTTGGATAGCTAAAACAAAGTTGGCAAATAGGCTCATAGAGCAGTTACACAGTAAGACTAAATTCATATTTGATACGGATTCCTCTCTACCTCTCATTCTGGGAGGATTTAGTTTTACTGTTTGGTGTTTAGGATAATGATTGTTCTATTTTTCTCAACCCACTATGTGAATATGTTTTCTGTTAGAGATGGGTTGTTATCTGCAATGTGGACTTGAGTTTGGTTATTTCATCATTAGAGACTTTTTTTCAGCAGTTGGTTTACTTTATGAGAAAGGATCATGAGTTTAATTTTCCCAGTGATATATTTGTGTTCTCATTGTCAAGATATAAGTTTCTTAATGATTTGTTATCTTTTTCTATTTTCCTAGACTAGTATTAAAATTTTGATAGCATATGGGTTTGGTTCCACTTACAGAGAATAAATGTTCACACCTTACTGGTATTAGCACACATCACATGTAGAAATGGTGTTTTCTTGCCACTTACTCTTTCTCATGAGATGCTTATATTCCTGTGGGCATTTGTCTTCCACGCTACAGCACATAATTTGATGAAACATTTTCTGTGCAAGAGCTTGCGTTTCTCCAACTCTGGTTTTATGGACCACTTCTTTTCATTGGTGTATAGAAGGCGGTTAGAACGTGGTGGTAGAATGCAGGTTTTAGGTTACCTGGATGTGAAGAATCCCAGGTCTTTGGGGTAGCTTTGGAAGTTACTCAACTCTTCTAAGTTAGTTTCTTGATCTGTCAGATGACAGTAAACCTCAGAGTTGTGAAAATTAAATGGATATAATGTGTATAAAGCACTTAGCATAATGCTTTATACATTGTAAAATTTTCAAAAATAGGAGTAGTTATTACAAAGAAATTTGAAGAAGAGGCCTAGTGGGCTGCATGTTAATAATAGTTTGTAGTTAATGAAAATTAAATCACAGCATCTTAGATGTTTATCATCTGCATAGTACTTTCCTGGTTGCTGCTTTAATCTTTGTATAGTTGAAAGTCTGTAAACTTTCTAGTATTCTTTGATTTCTGGCCCATTTCCCCCCTACCATTCATACTTACATTTTTTGGTTCGAGTCACCATTTCTTGCAAAACTAATTAAATACATTCCTAAACACATGATATTGCCAATATTCATTCACATCCACCATGTCTAGGTCCAAGTCTTCATCTTCTTTATGCTAGTCTAATTTTTGCTGAGCCTTAGAACCAAAGACAGACTCCGGGGGTTGATATGGGACCTCCAGAATGGGGATTGCACAGAATAATCTTATTTTTCCTCTATTCTTCTAGTCTGTTATGTTCTGAACCCACACATGTTTTCGGAAGGACCAGATGGCTGACACTGGCTAATGGGAACCAAAAGACGAGTGAAAGTAACCTGGTTGTCACATACCCCCAGCTTAGAGGTGCTTCACCCTGCCCCAAGGTCAATTTCTATTTTCTCTAGAGACTTTATCCCATTATATCAAAAACCTTTACTACAGCCTGACTTATCTGAGGTTAGAGTATCATTAAGTCAAGCAGCAGCATTTGTTGAATGAAAAAAGATTGTACACAGGACTGGGAGAGAAGCATCTGCCTTTAAAATACAGTAGAAAGCCGGGCATGGTGGCTCACGCCTGTAATTCTGGCACTTTGGGAGGCTGAGGCAGGTGGATTGCCTGAGCTCAGGAGTTCGAGACCACCCTGGGCAACATGGTGAAATCCTGTCTCTCCTAAAAAAAAAAAAAAAAAGTACAAAAATTATCCGGGCATGGTGGTGCACACCTGTAGTCCCAGCCACGCTGAAGGCTGAGGTACAAGAATTGCTTGAGCCCAGAGTCAGAGGTTGCAGTGAGCGGAGATCACACCGCTGCGCTCCAGCCTGGGCGACAAGGTGAGACTATGTTTAAAAAAAGAAAAAAGGAAGTAGAAACTTGTGGTTTAGAGCTGGGGTTTTTAGAGTCATGGGTCTGGGTTCAAATCTAGCTCCTCCGCTCATGAGCTCCTTGACAATGAGCAAGTTGCTTAGCCTCTCCAAGCCTCAGTTTCTCATTGTAAAATGGGAAGAATAATAATACATTCTTCAAATTTGATATATGAATGAATGAAATATTATGGATAAATTATTTACTGTTCCAGGCACTGTGCTAAATAAGTAGCCAACAGATACTAGCCTTTGTTGTTCTTAGTGAAGAGGTCATAATCAAAAGAGAAGGTAAGCACAAAGACAAAAACAAGGCTTAAACTACAGAAACATGACTGGGTGCAGTGGCTCACTCCTGTAATCCCAGCACTTTGGAAGGCTGAGACAGCTGGATCACGAGGTCAGGAGTTCGAGACAAGCCTGACCAACATGGTGAAACCCCATCTCTACTAAAAATATAAGAATTAGCTGGGTGTGGTGGCATGCGCCTGTAATCCCAGCTATTCAGGAGGCTGACGCGGGAGAACTGCTTGAACCCGGGTGGCGGAGGTTGCAGTGAGCCGAGATCACACCATTGCACTCCAGCCTGGGCGACAAAGCGAGACTCCTTCTCAAAGAAAACAGAAACAAAAAAACATAAAATTGAATAGAAGTGCTAAAGCTAAAGAAAGTCCTAAAATAATTGGAATAGGCACGTTTTGTGAGGCTTCATGAAAGAGGTAATTCTCAAGCTTATGGAAGAAGATTGGTATAATACAACTTGTGTAGTCAAGGTGTTCCAGGTTTAGAGAGTGACATAAAGATACTTAGGAGTCATTATAGGCTTCTAAACAAAAAAATGATTTAGCAGCAGACTTTTCCTGATACAATACAAAAGACAAGTTGACTAAGTAAAAATAGCTCTAGCCTAGAATTATATAAATTAATCCAAATGGTAGAGACAGCCTTGAAGGCCCAGCAGATGAGAAAACTGCAGAATTTGGCAGTAGACCCAGTGGGTAACCAACCAATAAGGTATAGTCAGAAGTGATTACAAAGGTGTTGGGAGCAAATTAGATGGTCAAGGGATCTGGAAGAGAGACATCATGAGGTAGGTTTTCTTCTTTGAAGGTGGGGAAAGATCAAGTGCAGACTGAGCTGTGGCCAACGTTTGCAGACCAGGAATCCACACTAGCTCTAATCAGAGAGCCCTTGGTGTGCGGGAACTGCCAGTTTGCCGACGTGAAAAGAGTCCCAGACTGGGTAATGGTGAGCCCTGAAGTCGCACCCCAGCTCTGCCACTCAGTGAGCACGGGTAAGTCATCCACCTCCTCCAGGTGGCCTTGATGGCCCTCCCTCCTCTGAGACTAAAGAAAGAGAGGCCACGATGCCCAGAGCAGCCTCCTTCCTGTCTCAAGAAAGGAAAGGATCTCAGGAACCCATTTCATGTGGTAGCAGCTTTTAGTTGTGGGTTGTAAACAGCCCTCTGTTGCCAGGAAAATCAAATTGCAACCCTAATTACTGATCCTAAGCAGTAAATGTGACATTGGTTAATTCTTCTGTGAGGGCCTGAACGCTGGTTCCCTGGAATGTTGCAGACCTTTGGAATCGGGGCAGTTACACTGTTCTCATTCACAAGCTTTTCTCTGAGTTGTCCTCTTCTGAGCACTAGAGTTGGTTGCAGAAGTGTCTTTCTACAGTTGGCCAAGCACTTTTTGCAGACAGCAAGAATTGCCATTTTTTAGTACTGTCCTATCAGTGTGTCCTAACTTTTTACCTCATAAGACCAAGTTGGCTGAAGCATAGGACATCACTCAGTGCTTTGAAAGAAAGCTGTTTGATTCCTGTTCACTGAATGCCATTTCTTTCAGGGTAGATTTGAGGGCTTTACCCTTAAAGTACAGTGCTACTAACTCTAGATTGAGGGTTCAAGCCACCCCATGGGTTAACTTCAACAGATGAAAATTTTTCCTTGGCTACAGCAACATCCCTAATCCTGACCAGCCATGGAGAGGTTCGGTTCTTACAAGGAAAATGAGTGAATGTGGGAATGGCTCACCACATTGTGAAAACAAAACTCACATCCTGCTGATGGTTGGCTGAGGACTGTCATGTCCACATACAAAGAAAAGCATGTGGCACAGTTTTAGGACAAAGGTGAGCAGAGATCCACCGTGGAAAGGGGCATATTTTCTTATAGAGAGACCATCCAAGGCATGCCCCTCGGTAAGCAGTGTTGGTGGGTGACCGCGGTCACACGCATGGAGGCTTGCTTTCCCCTGCTCCTCATACCCACTCCCTAGCAGTTTCTGGTATTGAGCACCCCCTTAGTCATGCCTTGCCCAGTTAGCCATTGATCAGCCTGTTTCCAGAGCAAGTCATGGGCATCAGATTGCAGACAGGACTTTGTCTCCCTGTTCAGTGAAGATGTTTGGAAGACAAAAGTGACCCTAAGCTGTTCTGAAAAGGGTTGAGATAAATCCTCTTCAGTAGAACATGACAGAGCAAAGGGCAGACTTGATGGTGTTTGGGACCATTGGTATAGGCTGTTAGGATCAGAGAAAGCATATTTAGCAAGGATACAAACTCAGATGATAATTCTTGCCTGAAGAAGTGTGGTTAACGTTTCTAAATTTGAAGTCTTAGAGTACCTTAGTTTTAAAAATATGTCATTCCAGTTCTGCCTTTTCAGAATTCTGACTGATAACCTGAGCAGTACATCAGCTGTTGAATGAGGAAGATGAGTGCATTGGCAATGGGATAAGAATGGACTAAAGTTTAGAGCAGCCCATGTAATTCAGTGTGGCTTTTGTTTGTGGTATCCAGATACCTGTCCATACTTGGTAAAAATTATGGTGCCTGCCTTTTTTAGAGGGAAAATGACAGTAACTTCCCCTCATTCTTTTGACTAGGTTTGTCAGGATAGAATGTGACCAGAGGAAAATAGTTTTGGTAAAGACAACACAGTGCTTGGGATCAGATGAATTTTGGATTTCAGATTTTTTTTTGGATTTGGGAATGTTTGTATTGTACTTCATGGTTGAGCATTCCTAAAACTGAAAATCCAAAATGTTCTGGTGAGCGAATTTGAGCATCTTGCTGCTCAGAAAGTTTCGGATTTTAGAGCATTTCAGATTTTGGATTTTCAGATTCAGAATACTCAACCTATTGCAGAGAAACATTGAAGAAAGGAGTTTCTTCTCTTACTTGAAGGGTGTTGTATATTGAATAGTGATGTCATGGTTTTTATTCTTTCATATGCATAGGGGAGGAAGATTGGAAGTGTATTGCAGGGCTCTTTGTGTTTCTGTCAATCCATGCTGTGGAGGGGTTTTTGCATTTGTCTTAGATTCTTCTAAATTCCTGCATCCTATGAATTATTGAAAGATGTTATTTGTTTTTAATAGAGCAGAAGAGGAAGGATTTCTGCTGTTAGAATTAGAGTAATTTATCTCTTGGGTTGTTCTGTGAGGCTTACTCACAAGTCACACCAAAGATGTATGTACATATATGTACACACATACATACATATAATAGTATGTATACATGCATGTATGTATTTTATATTCCTTTTTACTCTGACAGGATTCAAAAGGAGATTCCTTTCTGAGACAGATTTGTTTCACATTACTTGCCGCAAAGCACAAAGGGAGTGTTAAGCTTGGCTTTAAAAGACTCTAGTGTTAGTTACCAGGAAGAGCTTTACTTTGTCGAAGGCACTAATTAATTCAGGAACAGTTGAAGTGCTTAAGCTAAAATTGGGACCTATACATAAAAGGTATTTTAGACGATAAAAATTTATCCCTTTTCACCTGTTGGTGTCTAGTGGTACCATCCTAGTCCAGGCATGTCAAATTTTAGAGTTTAAATTTTCCATTTTTGAAGCCCATCACAGTGGCATGTGCCTATAATCCCAGCTACTTGGGAGGCTGAAGCCGCAGGATCCGTTGATCCCAGGAGTTCAAGTCCAGCCTGGATAACATATTGAAACCCCATCTCCATTGTTAAACCAGAGGAGCACTAATTTTAACACTTAACCTGTCATACTTTTGATGTTAGTTATAGCCTTGGAGATATGCAGTAGCTCCCTCATTTCATGAATAAACTAAGACCCCAAAGAAATAAAATGATTTAAATTTGCTGTTCAAAGTTTATAGCAGAACCAAGACTAGAACCCAGGCCAGTTCTTGCTGCTTCAGTCTTAATAGTTAGGGAGTTTCAGCCCTGGTGTCAAACCACAGGTTTGAATGCCAGCTCGGCGGGGTTTTTTAATGCAAGTTATTTAATACTCTGTGCCTCGGTTTTTTCATGTGTAAAACAGAAATAATAGTACCTAGTTGAAGGGTGCTATGAATATTAGCTATGATACCATTGCTTAATATAGAGAGATTGTTTAGTCAGAGTTAGGTAACATTTTATTATCTAGTCTTCCTGTCTTAATTTATTTCTATCTTATTCACTCTATTTATTGAATGAAATTAAGTCATTCTTCAAGTAAAGCAGATTTAGTAGAAACAACCACACTGATCTGCTCTTTGCTTTATTCTCAGAACAAGAGTCCCTATCAGGTATGGTTTGTTGTATGGGAAGATGTTTGTTTTAATCTTCCAGACCCACTCAGCAGAGAGAAGTGACAGTCAGGTGCCTGATTTGATCCTTGAACTGAACTTTGATATGTTTCAAATAGATTTTTTTCACAGAATAGTAGCCAAAATTTTTCTGTAAAATAAATTTAATCTCAAGTCAGCTAATTTAATAAATGTTTTGGATACCCCCAAAACAGGCTTACCAAGTGACCCACTTGTTGGAACTTTTTAGAAGTAAATACTGGGGAAGGAAGGCTTGTAGGAATTTTTCTGTAACATTACCAATTGTCCCTGTAACTCAAGGAATTTGTATTGGCAAGATATGCCTTGCTTCATTCTCAGCTTGCAAAGAAAGATTTATCTGTCTTAACATTAATTTTTATTTTTAAATTATCCTGCCTCCACTGAACAGATTGTCACTGCTTTCTCTGAAAGGTCAGGATAAGTTCTGCATATGAGCCTTGGAACAGGGTGATCTTTGAGTCTGGCAGAATGTATGACCACATAGGTCTGACAGAAGCATCACTTGCCATCAGCAGCCACTGGGCTTTCTGTTTCAGTTGACCTGCAGAGCTTAAGGATGTTGCATTCTGTGACCGCCCACTCTGCCCAGTAGTTGTAACCCTTAACTATTTTAAGGAAAACAGTTGGTGATTTTCCTGTGGTTTGTTTAATCCTCAGGATTCTGTGGTGTCCTTCTAAGATCACATTAGATCAGTCCTGGTCATTGAACAGTGCCAAGCCAGAGTGTGACTCGAAGGGAGTGGAGGCCATTCCTTCATGCCCAGGCCGAATGTCCCTCCTCCCTCTGCATGGCGTCAGGCTCTCACATGCTGCCAAAAGCAGTGATGCTGTGGATAGAGCAGACTTGGGACAGAGCAGTCTTGACAATTAAATTCAGGAGGGCACTTTTGTTATTGTTACTGTTTTGAATCCATCTAGAGATAAACCAAAGTAGAAAATAGTTGAGTTGTTTTTTTTATTTGCCTTAAAAGAAAAATTTTCTCTGAAAATAATGTAGTGTTCCTAATGATCCATTCTATCTAAGAAAGGAAAAAGCAGCTACATTATATTATCTATTATAGGTTTTTAGTCACTGTTAAAGCACTTTTGTACATAGTAAGTCAGTGATTTGGAGAGGCTTTACTTGCCTTGTCTAAGATAACAGCATATTCAAAATCCTTCTTATTAAGCTGCTCAGCAATTCTAGCCTATGGAAGCGTGAAAGTATGTTTTAGAGACTTCACAGCCCATAAATTGAGCCAGGTGGCTTCTGAATTGTGTTACTGCAAGACACTTCCTGTTAAATAACTGGGTGTGTCTCTATTACATTTTTTTAATGGAGTTGACATTCAGTGCCAGGCAGACATTTCAACATAAAGAACCTCCAGCGTTGTTACCTACACATTGTAACCTAGCACATTGTCACCTTGAGAGACTTGTATGAAAGAAACTCTATAGTAAAGGAAAAATTTCGCAGTTCTGAGTTCTTACTTATTTAACATGTAACTGAGTACGGCATTACATTCTAAAGAAACTGGAGGCTGGGCGCAGTGGCTCACGCCTGTAATCCTAGCACTTTGGGAGGCCCAGGTGGGCGACTCACCTGAGGTTTTGAGACCAGCTTGGCCAACATGACAAAACCCTGTCTCTGCTAAAAATACAAAAATTAGCCAGGCGTGGTGGCGTGCGCCTGTAATCCCAGCTAGTTGGGAGGCTGAGCCAGGAGAACCGCTTGTACCCAGGAGGTGGAGGTTGCAGTGAGCCTAGATCACGCCACTACGCTCCAGCCTGGGCAATAGTGAGACTCCGTGTCAAAAAATAAAATAAATAAATAAATAAGTAAAGTGGAATCATTTTTTGTTAGCAGGCTGGGTGATCCTCTGACAAGTCCTGTAACCTGTTTGTAGTGTCAGTGTGTTTAAATGCAGAGGAACATTAGTCAGTGTGTCCCCGTGTACACACAGCCTTATTAGAGTTTAAATAAATTGCTTGTAACTTTCCTTTCTGGTTAGTTATGATCAATAAGATGGTTTTGGTTTTTAAATATAGGCAGTGGTCACAAAGCTGGACTTTTCACAGCTGTGTCAGACCAAACTAAATATTTTATGAAAACATAATTTACAGGGCATTTGTATAATCTTGCTTATAAGTATCTTTCAAATTTTGCACTTTAGTTATATAAATTGTACTCTTTAATAGGTATTAATAGGATGGGGGGATTCTTTTGGATATATGTTAAGCCACCAAACCTCTTGGCTGGAAAAGATATAGCAATACCATTTAAAGACGTTTGCACGAGGTGTATACAGATTTCAGAGAATTCCAACCTATTCTAAAACTTCATGGAAATGAATTTGGAATCTCACAGGGAAGTAAATAGCTCCAGTCTTTTTTTCACTGATAATCACATGTGACAGATGTGTTTTACGTAGAGTAACAGGAACCTTAAAAAAAAGTTTTTTTCTTTCACATGATTTAACAGTTATTACACAGTGCCTGAATATAGGTCTAATTGTTCTCTAAGATACCACTTTTAAAGCTAAAAAAGATGAGTTGTATGTGGTGTTTGAAAGAGCGTTATGTATCTTGTAGCATTATATATTTTGGATTCTTATACCAAGCATCCCTGTCTTTGCAGTTGCCACCAACTACTTGGGAAACATAAGAAGTGTCCTGTGTGTGTAGCCAGCCTCCTCCTAGAAAGATAGGAGTCTACTCTGAGAAGTCTCCCTACCTCTTGCAGTGCCTGTTGGCACAAAGCAAAGTGATTTCACCTAAAGAGAAGACAAAGCTGATCCTTAGTTTGCAAAATCCACCTAACCTTTGCTAAGCATGAACCTCATTGCTTTCTCTTTAATGTTAGTAAAGCTGGATGTCAAAATGGTACCAACCAGTATTTTCTTTGCTCTCTTCTAGATATGGTTTTGTGGAGTTTGATGATCTGCGTGATGCAGATGATGCTGTTTATGAACTGAACGGCAAAGACCTTTGTGGTGAGCGAGTAATTGTTGAGCATGCCCGCGGCCCACGGCGAGATGGCAGTTACGGTTCTGGACGCAGTAAGCATTCAAAGGGCATACTTGTATCAGTAACGTGCTTTTATTATCAAATGCTAATTATTTAAAGTAATTAATTGATATTGCATTTAAATGTATTGATGTTTAAGCTATTTTATAAATTATGTGTCTTTTTTAAAAAATGTAGAATTACAAATAAGCCTTTGATCATGTTTAATTTTAATTAAATTAATGACAATTTCTTGTTTGTAATACTTTATAAATATGTTTAATGATGTGTGTTTGTGTTGTTTTTTTTTTCTCTGTAATGCAATTGTTTAACATAGATTTAACAAAGACCTCAATGTTTTAATTAAAAGAATCCTTTGAGGCTAAGATGACTGCCTGTTCCATTTGCTGACCTTGGGTTACCTTTCCATGCGTGGCTCTTTGAACCATTGTGGCCCTTGGCTGACCAAAAACAGGAAGCCATGTGACGACCGCAACCTTTCCCCATTAGACCTGGGTGGTGAGGATCCCAAGGGTTAGACACAGATGAGATTAAACTGAAATAGGTGCCTGAAAATCTTTTTTTTTTTCATATAAAATATTCACAAAATTTTTAATCACTGTGAGTAACACCAGTAACTGATTAGTAATTTGGTTACTTATTTCTAAATTGTGAAATTGTTAATAGTTTTTAATTTATGCATGTTAATCTTAAATATAAATATTAATGAATATGTATACTTACAACTTTTTAAATTAAATGTTTATATTTAGCTGATTGCTTCTTTAAAAATCTATTTTAGAATTAAGGATGGGAATAGAGTTAAAACGTGCTATTGTTTGGGGTGGGGGTAAATAATATATTTAAGGGGGGGTGTGTGCTGTGTCATTTTTTTTCCTTTTCCTCCACTGAAATAATCTTATTTATTTGAACCTTCCAAAGGTGGTTATGGTTATAGAAGAAGTGGCCGAGATAAATATGGCCCTCCTACTCGCACAGAGTACAGACTTATTGTGGAGAATTTGTCAAGTCGGTGCAGCTGGCAAGACCTAAAGGTTTGGGCCCCATTAACCTTTTGGGGTAAGGTTGGGCAGGAGTTAAAGTTGGGAAACAGGTAAATTTGTGCAGGCCTAGGCATACCCAAAATACAATGTTATATGTGTGAAAGCCTGCACAGAGCTGGAAGTAATTAAAGGTTCCATATGAGTACAAAATATATCAGAATTGCACTTCTACTGAACATTGTGGGACCATCATTCTAAGGACACATCTGTGAGTTTGTTTGGTTTTGTTTTGTTTTTTGTTTGTTTTGTTCGAGACGGAGTCTCACTGTGTTGCCCAGGCTAGAGTGCAGTGGTGCCTTCTCGGCTCACTGCAACCTCCGTCTCCTGGGTTCAAGCAGTTCTCCATCTCAGCTTCTGGAGTAGCTGGGATAACTGGCACCCGCCACCCACCACGTCCGGCTAATTTTTTTTGTATTTTTAGTAGAGACGAGGTTTCACCATCTTGGCCGGGCTGGTCTTGAACTCCTGACCTTGTGATCCACCCGCCTCAGGCTCCCAAAGTGCTGGGATTACAGATGGGAGCCACCGCACCCAGCCTGATTTTGTTGTGAGACAGTCTCACTCTGTTGCCCAGGCTGGAGTGCAGAGGCACGATCATGGCTCAGAGATTGGTTGTCACTGTGTTACCTAGACTGGTCTCCAACTCCTGACCTCAAGTGATCCTCCAGCCTCAGCCTCGCCAACTGCTGACATGACAGAAACTTGGCCCAAATGTGTTATGTGAAATTTCCCTCTGTAAAGAATGTTTGCAACCCCGTCTCTACTTAAAAAGATAAAAAAATTAGCCAGGCATGGTGGTAGGCTGGGCACCTGTAGTCCCAGCTACTCGGGAGGCTAAGGCAGGAGAATTGCTTGAACCTGGGAGGTAGAGGTTGTAGTGAGCCAAGATCGTGCCACTGCACTACAGCCTGGGCAATAGAGCAGGACTCTGTCTCAAAAAAAAAAAAGTTGGCTGGGCACGGTGGCTCAAGCCTGTAATCCCAACACTTTGGGAGGCCGAGACGGGCGGATCACGAGGTCAGGAGATCAAGACCATCCTGGCTAACACGGTGAAACCCCGTCTCTACTAAAAAATACAAAAAACTAGCCGGGCGAGGTGGCGGGCGCCTGTAGTCCCAGCTACTCGGGAGGCTGAGGCAGGAGAATGGCGTAAACCCGGGAGGCGGAGCTTGCAGTGAGCTGAGATCCGGCCACTGCACTCCAGCCTGGGCGACAGAGCAAGACTCCGTCTCAAAAAAAAAAAAAAAAAAAAAAGTTATAGGAAGATGCCACTATAGCTACTCACCAGTCAGTAAAATGGTTGAAACCACCAGTGTTTACTGCAGCATTTGCTGTAATATGCAAATTCACATCAGCTTCAATGTGTATCCTTACTGGTGAAATTGACAGTCTGACCCATGTTCTTTCATAAGGTTTTTGATGGAATATTTGTCCTGAAAGAGTTTTGGTGTCAAAAATTAAGATTCACTGCTAATGTTGGCCATCCAGTGTAGTGATTCCAGCTTTTTTTAATTATTATTTTTTAGACAGAGTCTCACCGTTTCACCTAGGCTGGAGTGCAGTGGCCCCATCTCAGCTCACTGCAACCTCTGCCTAGGGTTCAAGTAGTTCTCCTACCTCAGCCTCCCAAGTAACTGGAATTACAGGCGCATGCCACCATGCCCAGCTAATTTTTGTATTTTAGTAGAGACCGGGTTTCGCCATGTTGGCCAGGCTGGTCTTGAGCTCCTGACCACAAGTGATCCACCTGCCTTGGCCTCCCAAAGTGCTGGGATTACAGGCGTGAGCTACCACATCCGGACCCATTTATTGACAACAGTGTTTTTAATCTCAATAGGGAAGAAAAATTTACTGAGCAGTATCATAATCTGAATGGTCTTAGGAGGATGCATGAAACAGGTGTTGTTTTGTCTCCCTTCTTGCTTTTTTTGGCCATATTTAAACATGTCATCTCTAGCAAAATGAGTGAGTGTATTTAGGTTCAGGAAAGAATAGTTAGGAATCCTTTACATTTGTACAGTTTTAATTTAAAGCACTTCTATTTTTCCCCCCCTTTTTAAAATTTAATCCCAGCAACCTTCAAGTAACAGATGCAGAAGAGCTGGAACCAGGACTCTTAACTCCCCGTTTTTTCAGGTGCATCATGCTTATTGTCAGCACCATAGTAGACCTTTACTGAATGTCTGCCAGCACGATTCTGCTTGCTGAAGGAATGACTCCAGTATTCTGAGAGTTAGGGATTGAACATCATGGATAGAAACTGGAAAGCTACTCTCTTCATCAGTAGAATGCTAACTCGTCATGTGGTGTCACTAAATGTAATAGTAAATTAACTTCATAGAAAACCTCTTAATTTTTTTGTTAAAACAGAGCCTAGTCACTGTTGGGGGAAAGGCTTCTGGGGTGCCTGTATAAACTGGCCATAAAAATATGGGACAATAAGTTGTGCAAAGCCACAAGAGGCCTCTTGTGGGAGGAGGAAAGCCTTATCGCCATTATGTTCCCAAGCTCTGAACAAGACTTGCTCTCTTACCCATAAACACTGTGTTCAAGGAGAAAGACACTCCTTTGAAGCATTGGAATGTGGCCAGACATGCAGCCTCCTAGTTAAGCCCGCTCCCACCAGCTACTCTGATAAGTTAAAGATACGCTGTTTGAGCACAAAGGAGATTCATTTAAACCGCCGCTGCTATAGATTATGCGTATGACACACTGCCTCCCTTTCACCGTTTTGCCCTAAACGTCGGCTTCTTAGATCTAAGTGATTGTACTCAATAAATAGTGTGGAGACCAGAACTCTGAGCCTTTTGCAGCCTTCATTTTGCAGTTGGCCACCTGGCCCCCACTCTTTATGCAGTCTTAACCTCTCTCTTCTCATTCCTTCATTGCCCCCAGACTTTGGCTGTCCTATGGGTGGTATTGAGGCTGGTCCCCCACAGTTATCACCCTTGGTTGGCTCTACACGTCTGTACCTTCAGGGAGTTCCATTCTCAGGAAATGAGAGTAACAGATAATTGAGCAGATTTCCTAGCTCTCAAGCTGGCCAGCCTAGATAGAATCCTGGCTCTGCCACTAAGGTCACTTACGTTACCCTTAGCAGGTTACTTAACGTCTTATGCCTCATATTCCTCAACTATAAAATGGAGTTAATATTAATTTCTACTCAAGGTTATTGAGATAATTTAGTGAATTTTATATATAAAAAGCCTAGAATAGTTTCTGGCACAATGTATGTTAGCTATTTATCAAGGAAATACAAAAAGAAAACAAATTAGGGGATATTAGTAGTTTAAAAAATAAATTTTTTTTTTTTTTTTTGAGATGAAGTCTTGCTCTGCCTGGGCTAGAGTGCAGTGGCATGATCTTGCTCACTGCAACTTCCACCTCCTGGGTTCAAGCGATTCTCCTGCCTCAGCCTCCCAAGTAGCTGGGATTACAAGCGCCTGCCACCACGCCTGGTTGATTTTTGTATTTTTAGTAGAGACAGGGTTTCACCAAGTTGCCAGGCTGGTCTTGAACTCCTGACCTCAGGGATCTGCCCACCTTGGCCTCCCAAAGTGCTGGGATTACAGGTGTGAGCCATTGCACCGGTCCTTATTTTTTTGTTTTGAGGCAGTGTCTTGCTCTTTACCCCAGGCTGTAGTGCAGTGGCACGATCACGGCTCACTGCAGCCTCAACCTGCCTGGGTTCAGATGATCCTTCCATCTCAGCCTACTGGGTAGCTGGGACTACAGGCATGTGCCACCACACCTGACTAATTTTTTAAATTTTTATAGAGATGGGGTCTTCCGTGTTGCCAAGGGTGGTCTCGAATTCCTGGAATCAAGCAATCCTCTGCCTCAGCCTGTCAAAGTGCTGGGATTACAGGCATGAGCCACCACATTTAGCCCCAAAACTTTATTTAAAGGAATAATTTAATGTGTATTTATTGTCTCTCCCACCCACCTAATATGGCTGGTGCTTTAAAGAACCTCAGTACATGATTGGTGGGTAGATGAATATATTTAACAGTAAACTATTCTGTGGAACGCTGGCATTTCTTAAGAAAAGAAAAGTTCACTCAGATCATTGCATTCGATATTTTAGCAAAACATAATATAGTCACGCTTTTTTTTTTTTTCAGGATTATATGCGTCAGGCAGGAGAAGTGACTTATGCAGATGCTCACAAGGGACGCAAAAATGAAGGGGTGATTGAATTTGTATCTTATTCTGATATGAAAAGAGCTTTGGAGAAGTTGGATGGAACTGAAGTCAATGGCAGAAAAATCAGATTAGTTGAAGACAAGCCAGGATCCAGACGACGCCGGTCCTACTCCAGAAGCCGGAGTCATTCAAGGTACTGTTGATGTCTTTTGTGTATTGTAGCTCACCATAAATTCATTATTGAGCACATAGATAATTTATTTACATATTCCTGTTGAGTTCTTAATAACATGATTCCATCTGGTTCAATAACTTAGAATTTTGAACTGAATATTTATTTGTAAAACTCTTGAACTCTTAGGTCATGAGTACAAATAGAAGTAAAGTCCCTTCTCTCAGAAATCAGAGGCCTTGTCGGGCGTGGTGGCTCACGCCTGTAATCTCAGCACTTTGGGAGGCCAAGGTGGGTGGATCACCTGATGTCAGGAGTTCGAGACCAGCCTCAACATGGAGAAACCCCCGTCTCTACTAAAAAATACAAAAAAATTAGCCAGGCGTGGTGGTGCATGCCTGTATTCCCAGCTACTTGGGAGGCTGAGGCAGGAGAATTGCTTGAACCTGGGAGGCAGAGGTTGCAGTGAGCCAAGATCGCGCCACTGCACTCCAGCCTGGGCGACAGAGTGAGACTCCGTCTCAAAAAAAAAAAAAAAAAAAAAAAAACAAAAAGGGAAATCAGAGGCCTCCTTTCACATTTCTTGGGATCCCTAGATCCTACTACCTTGGTTGAGGGCACACATGGAAACTTTGTCTTATTTAGCACCTGAACAGGCCAGGCACTGGGCTAAGCATTGGAAAGGCATTATAAAGAAGACAAATGGCCAGACGCAGTGGCTCACGCCTGTAATCCCAGCAGTTTGGGAGGCCAAGGCGAGTGGATCACCTGAGGTCAGGAGTTCAAGACCAGTCTGGCCAATGTGGTAAAACTCCATCTCTACTAAAAATACAAAAGTAAAAAGAATTAAGCAGGCGTGGTGGCACACGCCTGTGGTCCCAGCTACTAGGGAGGCTGAGGTAGGAGAATCGCTCAAACCCGAATCCGGGAGGCAAGGGTTGCAGTGAACAGAGATCATGCCACTGCACTCCAGCCTGGGCGACAGAGAGAGACTCCGTCTCAAAAAAAAAAAGACAAATATGGTCCTTGCCCCCCTGAAACTCAGTCTAGTGTGGAAGATGAGTATTGAATAAACCATGCCATTGTGACAAGGACATGCACACAGCACAACTAGTCTGAAGAGCTGGCAACAGCTGCCCTAAAGACATGCTATAGAACGGGAACGGAGCCCTGATGGATAAGACAGAGATGGTGAGCAGAAGAAAATGCCTTTTTTTTTTACTTTGAGACGGAGTTTCG
>NW_012117376.1:11609732-11615586 GCF_000951035.1 Colobus angolensis palliatus
CCTGCGACCTCGCCCGGCTAGTTTTTTTTTGTATTTTTAGTAGAGACGGGGTTTCACCGTTTAGCCAGGATGGTCTCGATCTCCTGACCTCGTGATCCACCCGTCTCAGCCTCCCGAAGTGCTGGGATTACAGGCTTGAGCCACCGCGCCTGGCTGGATCTCTTTATAGTTGGGTTTTTTCTTAATCAGAATCTAATCCAGTCATGTAGTACAAGGGGTTTTTAGTAGTAAAACCTCATGTAGTCACGCTTTTAGTCTGGAGCGATTCCCTTCATTACATGTATTTTGCTTAGGTTTGGGTTTGTTTGTTTGAGACAGGGACTCTTGCCTTGCTCTGTCACCCAGGTTGGAGTGCAATGGCGCCATCTCAGCTCATTGCAACCTCTGCGTCCCAGGTTTAAGCTATCCTCCTGCCTCAGCCTCCCACGTAGCTAGGATTACAGGCGTGAGCCACCACGCCTGGCTTATTTTTCTTAGTTTTTTAATAATATCTCACATTCTGTATTTATCTGTTTCTTCTTGGTATTATTGAACTTGTATCTTATCCCCTGAACTTCCTTATGCCTGTAATCCCAGCACTTTGGGAAGCCGAGGCAGGTGGATCACCTGAGGTTGGGAGTTCAAGACCAGCCTGACCAATATAGAGAAACCCCATCTCTACTAAATACAGAATTAGCCGGGCATGGTGGCAGACGCCTGTAATCCCAGCTACTCGGGTTTCTGACGCAGGAGAATCACTTAAACTCGGGAGATGGAGGTTGTGGTGAGCTGAGATCGTGCCGTTGCACTCCAGCCTGGACAACAGGAATGAAACTCCATCTAAAAATACATATATAGAGAGAGTATATATTGTACATATATATATATATATATGTCTTGATTGATGCTTATCAGCTAGACTCTTGTCAGCAAGTGTTAAAAAATATTTTCTCCCCCTAGGTCTCGCTCTCGAAGCAGACATTCCCGTAAGAGCAGAAGCCGAAGTGGGAGCAGCAAAAGCAGTCATTCTAAGAGTAGATCCCGGTCCAGGTATGTCTTCCATGGTATAAGTGGAGGTGGTCAGCAGGTAATGCCTGTACCCTGTCTCACTTTTTTTCTTTTTTCTTTTTTTTTTTTTTCAAAGAGACGGGGTTGGTCTCTGTCACCCAAGCTGGAGTCCAGTGGTACAATCATGGCTCACTGCAACCTCACCCCACTGGGCTCAAGTAAACTTCCACCTCAACCTCCCAAGTAGTTGGAACTACAGGCACATACCACCACACTCAGCTAACTTTTTAAATTTTGTAGAGATGGGATCTCACTGTGTTGCCCAGGCTGATCTTAAACTCATGACCTCAAATAGTCCTCCCAGACTACTGCAATTACAGACATGAGCCACTGTGCACAGCCTCACTTAGATTTCAATCATGTGACCAGTCTTCCTTCACCTCTGCTTTTCCAACTCCCCCCGAGCCCCCAAGACAGAGTCTCGCTCTGTCACCCAGGCTGGAGTGCAGTGGTGCGATCTCTGCTCACTGCAACCTCTGCCTCCCAGATTCAAGCGATTTTCCTGCCTCAGCCTCCTGAGTAGCTCGGATTACAGGCGTGCGCCACCACAGCCCGCTAATGTTTGGTATTTTTTAGTAGAGACAGGGTTTCAGCATGTTGGCCAGGCTGGTCTTGAAATCCTGACCTCGCGATCTGCCTGCCTTGGCCTCCCAAAATGCTGGGATTACAGGCGCAAGCCACCGCACCTGGCCAGTTTTTCCAGCTTCTGATTGGCATTGTGGGGGTTCGGAAAGCAATCCTCAGCCAGTGCCAGCCATGCCTTATATTGGGGGGATGTAACTCCACATGTATGCCCTTTGATCTTTTTATCTTCTGATTAGCATGAAGTCACATGTGACAAACAGTATCCCATGTCTCCTCAGGTCAGGCTCCCGCTCCCGGAGCAAGAGCCGGAGCCGGAGCCAGAGTCGGAGCCGGAGCAAGAAGGAGAAAAGCAGGAGCCCCAGCAAAGACAAGAGCCGCAGCCGCAGCCGTAGCGCTGGCAAGAGCCGTAGCAAGAGCAAAGACCAAGCTGAAGAGAAGATCCAAAACAATGACAATGCCGGGAAACCCAAGAGCCGGAGTCCTAGCCGGCATAAAAGTAAGAGCAAAAGCCGGAGCAGGAGTCAGGAGAGGAGAGTGGAGGAGGAGAAGCGAGGGAGTGTGAGCAGGGGCAGGAGCCAGGAGAAGAGCCTCCGCCAGAGTCGGAGCCGGAGCCGGAGCAAAGGGGGCAGCAGGAGCCGGAGCAGGAGCCGCAGCAAGAGCAAGGACAAGAGGAAGGGCAGGAAGAGAAGCAGGGAGGAAAGCCGTAGTCGCAGCCGCAGCCGCAGCAAGAGTGAGAGGAGCAGAAAGCGAGGCAGCAAGCGAGACAGCAAGGCGGGCAGCAGCAAGAAGAAGAAGAAGGAAGACACTGACCGCTCCCAGTCCAGATCTCCATCCCGCTCCATGTCAAAGGAGCGGGAACATGCCAAGTCTGAATCCAGCCAGAGGGAAGGTCGAGGGGAGAGTGAGAATGCTGGCACCAATCAGGAGACCCGGTCCAGGTCGAGATCCAATTCCAAATCGAAACCAAACCTTCCGTCAGAATCACGCTCCAGATCAAAGTCAGCTTCGAAAACCCGATCTCGGTCCAAGTCTAGATCCAGGTCTGCTTCCAGATCACCCTCCCGATCTAGATCTAGGTCCCACTCAAGGTCCTAACTGGCTACGGCCACAGCTGGAACTACCCGAGAAATCTTTTGTACATGTTTGGTAGCCGTAGCACAAGTGATTGGAGTAGAACATGTCACTGCTGTACATTTTTAACTCCCCTAATGGTGTGTCTATAATTGTTAAATCTAAGTGCTTCCTTTCAGTAAAGCCTCCCGGCGCCAGGCCTTCCTGCTCGACTGAGAAAAATTTTCTCTTTGAAAATCCCCTTTTACTCATGGCCCACGGTAGAATCCAAAACGCCTTGGCTTTCAGGCCTGGCCTTTCCTACAGGGAGCTCAGTAACCTGGACGGCTCTAAGGCTGGAATGACCACGTAGGTAGGTATGGTGAGTTCAACCATTTTTGCTCTTGAATTGATGCCCTTCGATGTATGCCATTTAGTGAAAGTGCTAAGTCTTAAGTTTCCTACCACTTTGGTTTCATATTTTTGGACTTAACAAAGTTGTGAATAGCACAGTCGAGGAAAATTGATACCTGCAGTAACCCATAGGAAATAAACTGTAGAGTTCCATATTCTGGTATTGTGATTATATTGTTTTATATTAAAAAAGAAAAGAGAAGAATTTTTTTTAATTTTATTTTTCCCCGTCTTGCAAAGTATAGTGACCCCTGTTTCCATTAAATTTGAATAAAGACTATTTTTGCTTGACAAAATTTCATGGTGCTTGAATTGAAGTTGTACTTTATGATGTATCTTGATATGTCTTTTCTTAGCGTAAAAAGTTCATGTGTAGGCCAGGGGCGGTGGCTCACGCCTGTAATCCCAATACTTTGGGGGACGGATGGATCACAGGGTCAGGAGTTCAAGACCAGCCTGACCAACATGGTGAAACCCCATCTCTACTAAAAATACAAAAATTAGCTGGGCACACGCTGGTGGCACACGCCGATAATCCCAGCTACTCGGGAAGCTGAGGTAGGAGGGTCACTTGAACCCGGGAGGTGGAGGTTGCAGTGAGCTGACATCATGCCACTGTACTCCAACCTGGGCAACAGAGCAAGACTCCATCTCAAAAAAAAAAAAAAAGTTCATGTGTAATGACTGTTCTCTTCCTTGGGATCACTCATCTTAGGGAACCAACACGTTCCTAAAGGATTTTTCTCACCCAACAGAATAAAGGCAGGTTTCCGAGGAATTTATCATCCTTTAAGAAACTTATGGCCAGGCTGATGAGGAATGAATCAGTTTGGAAACTTGGAGCATTACCAGATGAGTTATTCATGAATATAGAGTTCTGCGCTGTTTGTCAAAATTGCCATGAATCTGCAGTGTCATGATCTCATCACCTTAAGATCTGAACTAAAAAACCAGGGGAAAAAACAATACTGGCCTTTTTTTTTTTTGAGGTGGAGTTACGCTCTTGTTGCCCAGGCTGGAGTGCAGTGACGCGGTCTCAGCTCACTACAACCTCCACCTCCCAGGTTCAAGTAATTCTCCTGTCTCAGCCTCCTGAGTAGCTGGAATTACAGGTACATGCCACCACGCCCGGCTAATTTTTGTATTTTTAGTAGAGACGGAGTTTCATCATGTTGGTCAGGCCGGTCTCGAACTCCTGACCTCAGGTCATCTGCCCGCTTCAGCCTCCCAAAGTGTTGGGATTACAGGCATGAGCCACCGCACCTGGCCTACTGGATTACTTTTGTCCTAATTATTCTTCCACAGCTTGTTTGGCCTAGCCCTCTAGGAGGCACCAGAAGTACAGGGGTTCCAATCTGGTCTCAGCCCTTGAGGGACTGTTGAGGGACATCAAAGCAGGGAGGAAGCTTGAGGGCTTTCATTACATGCTGCACCAAAATCTTGGGAAGGAGATTGACTTGACTGCTGCCTGTGAATTTGTTAGGGGCTGTCCCTAGGCTTAAAACAACTGTCCCGGCCGGGCGCGGTGGCTCACGCCTGTAATCCCAGCACTTTGGGAGGCCAAGGTGGGCGGATCACGAGGTCAGGAGATCGAGACCATCCTGGCTAACACGGTGAAACCCCATCTCTACTAAAAATACAAAAAAAATTAACCGGGCGTAGCAGCGGGCGCCTGTAGTCCCAGCTACTCGGGAGGCTGAGGCAGGAGAATGGCGTGAACCCGGGAGGCGGAGCTTGCAGTGAGCCAAGATCGCGCCACTGCACTCCAGCCTGGGGACAGAGCGAGACTCCATCTCAAAAAAGAAAAAAAAAAACTGTCCCGTTGCTTCCGATAAACCAAAATCTTAGAATTCACTGGAAATACAAAAGCAGAGTGTCTCTTGCCCTCCTGGAGTTTGTGATCTGGTTGCTAATGATGAAGGCAAAGTGGATGTTCAGAGAAGAGTCAGAACTTCATCTAGGATCAGAGATAGCACTTAAGCTGAACCTTTTGGGGATGTAAGGTGGGATGCATTCCTATTGAAAGTCTGTGAGCAAAGCCATGCAGTTGGGAAAGCACAGGGCACTGTGCCCAGGGAACAAGGAGTTTGATACCGGAGATTTAGGGTTTAACAAAATGGATTGTGTCATAGAGGGCCATAGATAACCAGGAAGAGGAATTTGACCTTTATCCTGTAAGCACTGGGTAACATTGAAAGTATTTGAATAGGAGGGTGTAGGGAATAGGGTTATGCCTCTAGACCTGACAGCAGTGTGAAGGATTGGATGCAGGGAACCCAGCAGTTCAGGGCATGCAACCCCAGATGATACCCGGCCTGCTTGATCAAAGCTGTGATAGGAGGGAGCAGAGGAGGCAAGATCAGCAAGACGTGGCAGATGTCCTAGCACAGGAGCTGCCGGAAGCAGTCACAAGATGATGAGGCATCATCTGAGGAATGGGGAAGATGACGGGGGAAATTCAGTTTTGAAAACGTGTAGTTTCAGAAGCAGACTAGGCAGCCAAACCAAGGAACCTCACTCACTCTCCAGAAACCTCTGTTTCTGGAGAGTTTCCCAAATCATTTTCTGGACCCATTCTTGTGTCATGACAAGGTGATGAACCCAACCACTAAAATTCCCACTGCCTCAGTGGATCTCATGCTGGTCTCCAGTGATGACAGTAATTTATTCCGATTTTATCTCTATAAGGATAGGGATTTTCGTTGGGGCATTTTGTTTCTTTCACTTTTTTTTTTTTTTTTTTGAGACGGAGTCTTGC
>NW_012117376.1:11624345-11625587 GCF_000951035.1 Colobus angolensis palliatus
TCCGACTCCTGGTTTAAGCGATTCTCCTGCCTCAGCCCGCCAAGTAGCTGGGACTACAGGCGCCCGCCATCATGCCCAGCTAATGTTTTCTATTTTCAGTAGAGACGTGTTTCACCGTGTTAGCCAGGATGGTCTCGATCTCCTGACCTTGTGATCCGCCCGCCTCGGCCTCCCACAGTGCTGGGGTTACAGGCTTGAGCCACCGCGCCCAGCCCCCAGCAATTTTTGAATCCTTTTTTGTTGGATTCTGAATGAAAAGAGGATAAATCAACAAGAAAGATGGAAACTCTCATCTGTTTAATTCTGAATGTGCACTGGAGAGAGAACACTGGGTATTTTCATGTTCGTTTTTCATTTTGTTTTCACAGCTCCCTGTCTGTGTTCAGTATTGCTGGGCCCAGTTGCAAATGAGACTAGAACAATGTCCCGCCACCCCCCAACGTTATATTTCCACTTGGAGTGCCTTCTGTGTAGGCCAAGCACTGTTCTAGCCTCTGGGATAAGGTATGAACAGCAAGGCTCCCTTCCCATGGAATGTATGTGTTACTTGTAGGACTGGTGTCACAGGGATTAGTCCATGATAATCTCAGTACTGAACACCTGTGAACCAGATAGCGCTTGGTGAGCATCAGTCAGTGCTTACTGTGTAGCAAATCACTGCGAGGGACTCTCCTGCCACCTCCCTCTTAGCCATTCACAGTCCAATGAAAGACCTTGGAAAAACAAAAGGAAGACCCTAAATTTGATTGATTTGCCTACCAGCACCTACTATGAGCAAGTTGCTTTTATGTACGTTACATTATCCCATTTTAAAAGATGAAGACCAAAGCTCAGAAGTGGAGTGATTTGGGACCGGGCACAGTGGCTCAATGCCTGTAATCCCAGCGCTTTGGGAGGCCAAGGTGGGAGGATCACGAGGTCAGGACATTTGAGACCAACCTGGCTAACACAGTGAAACCCCGTCTCCATTAAAAATACAGAAAATTAGCCAGGCATGGTGGCGGGCGCCTGCAGCCCCACCTACTCGGGAGGAAGAAGTGTGATTTGGTCGGGCAAGGTGGCTCACGCCTGTAATCCCAGCACTTTGGGAGGCCAAGGCAGGTGGATCACCTGAGGTCAGGAGTTCAAGACCAGCCTGGCCAACATGGTGTGGAGTAACATTTGTGGCAATAAAACCAGAAGCTAATCAGCAGTATTTAGATAAGGGGAAAATTGTGAAACCTTTTTTTTTTTTTTTTTTTA
>NW_012117376.1:11629388-11632290 GCF_000951035.1 Colobus angolensis palliatus
GGGAGGTGGAGGTTGTGGTGAGACAGGGTGCCAGCCTGGGCAACAAGCGAAACTCCATCTCAAAAAAAAAAAGTGTGATTTAATCAATGTCGCACCGCTAGTGACAATGTGGGATACATCTCTAGATTTTTCTGATTCTCTCCTAAAATCTAATTATTTGTGATAGTTACAGGAAGACATTTGAAGTCTCACAAGTGAGTTAATAACAGCTAAGATTTGAACCCCGATTGAAGTCAAGCAGGATTTCTACAGGACGGAGTCTGCTTTCTTCAAGAAAAATATCTTCAAGTTGCTGCAGAATAATGCCACTAGCCCACTGCTGTAAATACGTTTTAATTGTTACATCATCATCTGATCAAGACTCAAAGGTCTGCCTGGGAGTGCCAGAAGAGTGAAGAAAAGGAGGTTGGCTCAATTTAATTTCCTCAGTGGAAAACGATGCATTGATACTTCACTGTTTGTGTGAAAATACACACAATAGGAAATTTCCCAAAAATAGGAAGCAGCCAGAGAAATATAAAAGTTCACTACAATCTACCCTTTTGGGTGCTCAAAATCTACACGTACCCTTCTCCCCATAATTAACCATCTGCCCTCCAAAATGCAAGGCAAAAGTAGAAACAAAAACAATGAAAACAGTAACAAATGTAAATATTGGGCTGTTTCTTTCATTGCTAAATGTCAATGGCCTAAATAAAAGACTGTCAGAGTAGGGTTTGTTTTTTGTTGTTTGTTTTTGTTTTTTATGAGTTGGAGCCTCGCTCTGTTGCTCCCGGGCTGCAGTGCAGTGGCATGATCTTGGCTCACTGCAACCTCTGCCTCCTGGATTCAAGCAATTCTCTTGCCTCAGCCTCGCAAGTAGCTGGGATAACAGGCACCCACCAACATACCCAGCTAATTTGTTTGTATTTTTAGTACAGACGGGGGAGGGGGTTTCAACAGGTTGGTCAGGCTGGTCTCGAACTCCTGACCTCAGGTAATCCGCCTGCCTTGGCCTCCCAAAGCACTGGGATTACTGCTGTGAGCCACTGTGCCTGGCTAGAGTAGATATTGAAAAGCAAGACCTGGCCTGGCGTGGTGGCTCACGTCCGTAATCCCAACACTTTGGGAGGCTGAGATGGGCAGATCATGAGGTCAGGAGATCAAGACCATCTGGCTAACACAGTGAAACCTGGTCTCTACTAAAAATACAAAAAATTAGCCGGGCGTGGTGGCCCGAAGGTTTTACTTTTAAAAAGTAAAAACCCACTTGTACACAGAAATGGGCCAAAAGTAAGGGGCTAGAGAAAGACATACCATGAAGATAATCAAAAGAAACTTGAAAGGGCCTGGGGCGCGGTGGCTCACGACTGTAATTCCAGCACTTTGGGAGGCTGAGGCAGACGGATCACCAGGTCAGGAGTTCGAGACCAGCCTGGCCAACATGGTGAAACCCCATCTCTACTAAAAATACAAAAATTAGCCGGGTGTGGCGGTGGGCGCCTATAATCGAAGCTACTCTTGAGGCTGAGGCAGGAGAATTGTTTGAACCTGGGCGGTGGGGGTTGCAGTGAGCTAAGATAGTGCCACTGCACTCCAGTCTGGGGACAGAGAAAAACCCCGTCCCGAGAAAAAAAAAAGGCTGGGCGCGGTGGCTCACGCCTGTAATTTCAGCACTTTGGGAGGCCGAGGCGGGCGGATCAAGAGGTCAGGAGATTGAGGCCATCCTGGCTAACATGGTGAAACCCCGTCTCTACTAAAAATACAAAAAAGTAGCCAGGCATGGTAGCAGGCACCTGTAGTCCCAGCTACTTGGGAGGCTGAGGCAGGAGAAAGGCATGAACCTGGGAGGTGGAGCTTGCAGTGAGCCAAGATCGCGCTGCTGCACTCCAGCCTGGGCGACAGAGCAAGACTCCATCTCAAAAAAAGAAAAGAAAAGAAAGAAACTTGGAGTAGCTATATTTCAGAAAAAGCCAATTCAGAGGAATGAAAATTGCCAGGAATAGAGTGGCATTACATAACGGTAGAGGTGTCAGTTGTCAAAGAAGACAGAAAAATTGCCAGGCCCAGTGGCTCACACCTATAATCCCAGCACTTTGGGGAGGCCGAGGCGGGTGGATCACCTGAGGTCAGAAGTTTGAGACCAGCCTGACCAACATGGTGAAACGCCGTCTCTACTAAAAACACAAAAAGTAGCCAAACGTGGTGGCGTATGCCTGTAATCCCAGCTACTCGGGAGGCTGAGGCACGAGAATCACTTGAACCCAGGAGGCAGAGGTTGCAGTGAGCCCGGATCATGCTACTGCACTCCAGCTTGGGTGACACAGTGAGACTCAGTCTCCGAAAAAAAAAAAAAAAGATAAGAAAATCTTCAATTAGTATATGTGCCTACAGCAAAGCATCAAATATGTAAGGCAGAAACAGACTAGCAAAAAGAAACATTCACTGGTGCTTCAACACCTTATATCAGTAATTGACAGAGGCAGCAGGCAGAAAATTAGTAAGGACATAGTTGAACTGAACAGTGCCGTCAACCAAATAGATTTTTCTTTTTTTTTTTTTTGAGACAGTCTCACTCTGTCACCCAGGCTGGAGTGCAGTGGCACAATCTCAGCTCACTGCAACTTCCGACTCCTGGTTTAAGCGATTCTCCTGCCTCAGCCTCCCAAGTAGCTGGGACTACAGGCACCCACCACCACCCTGGCTAATTTTTGTTTTTTTGTTTTGTTTTTTTGAGACAGAGTCTTGCCCTGTCGCCCAGGCTGGAGTGCAGTGGCACGATATCAGCTCACTGCAAACTCTGCTTCCTAGGTTCATGCCATTCTCCTGCCTCAGCCTCCTGAGTAGCTAGGGTTACAGGCACCTGCCACCACGCCAGCCTAATTTTTTTGTACTTTTAGTAGAGATGGGGTTTCACCATGTT
>NW_012117376.1:11632340-11633104 GCF_000951035.1 Colobus angolensis palliatus
AAAAAAAAAAAAAAACAAAAACAAAAACAGATGCTTTCCTCCTAAGGTAGGAACAAGGTAAGGGTGTCCTCTCTTACCCTCCTATTCAACATCAGAGTGGAAGTCCCAGCTAATGTAATAAAACAAGGAGAGGGAAAGCAGGTATACACATTGGAAAGGAATAAATAAAATTGTCTTTGTTTATGGATAACATGATCATCTTTGTAGAAAATCCAAAGAGGCTGGGCTCAGTCACTCACACCTGCAATCACAGCACTTTGGGAAGCTGACGCAGGCTGATTGCTTGAGCCTAGGTGTTTGAGACCAGACTGGGCAACATGGTGAAGCCCCATCTCTACAAAAAATACAAAAATTAGCTGGCCATGGTGACACCCACCTGTAATTCCAGCTACTCAGGATGCTGAGGTGGGAGGATTGCTTGAGCCCAGGAGACTGAAGCTGCAGTAAGCCAAGATCACGCCAGTATACTCCAGCCTGGGTGACAGAGTAAAACCTTGTCTCAAAAAAAACCAAAACAAACAAACAAAAAAAACCTTGAAAAATCGCACACACAAGACGAGTGAAAGACAAGAAAACCCAGCAACTGCACCTCTTGGTGTAGACCTACTAGAAGTGTGTAGGCCACATTGGGCACCACTGACTCGAGCACAACAACATATCCTGACCACCAAACCAAAAACAACCTGTAAGTCTTTTCTTTCTTTTTTTTTTTTTTTTTTTTTTTGAGACAGAGTCTCACTCTGTCGCCCAGGCTGGAGTGCAGT
>NW_012117376.1:11633808-11646287 GCF_000951035.1 Colobus angolensis palliatus
CTCAGGAGGTTGAGACAGGAGAATCGCTTGAACCCGGGAGGTGGAAGTTGCAGTGAGCCAAGATCGTGCTATCACACTCCAGCATGGGCAACAAGATGGAAACTCCATCTCAAAAAAACAAAAGGCTGGGCACAGTGGCTCACACCTGTAATCCCAGCACTTCGGGAGGCTGAGGCGGGTGGATTGCGAGGTCAGGAGACCAAGACCAACTTGGCTAACACAGTAAAACCCCGTTCCTACTGAAAATACAAAATTAGCCAGGGGTGGTGGCGGGCACCCATAGTCCAAGCTACTTGGGAGGCTGAGGCAGGAGAATGGTGTAAACCCGGGAGGCAGAGCTTGCAGTGAGCTGAGATCACACCACTGCACTCCAGCCTGGGCAACAGAGCAGATTCGGTCAAGAAAAAAAAAAAAGAATGGACAATTGTGGTGTATTTATACAACAAAATACTATGTATTATAGCAATGGAAATGAACAAACTTCAGATACATGAAGGAACATGGGTGAATTTCACAGACATGAAGAGGTCAGACACAAGCACAGCTCCACACATAGAAAGTTCAAATGGCAAAACTGTATGACAGCTGGTTAAAAAACCAAATGAGGGGCCGGGCACAGTGGCTCACACCTGTAATCTCAGTGCTTTGGGAGGCCTAGGCCAGAGGATCACCTGAGACCAGGAGTTCTAGACCAGCCTGGGCAACAAAGCAAGACACTGTCTCACTTTTCCTTCTTCTCTTTTCTCTTCTCTTCTCTTCTCTTCTCTTCTCTTCTCTTCTCTTCTCTTCTCCTCTTCTCTTCTCTTCTCTTCTTCTCCTCTCCCCTCCCCTCCCCTTCCCTTTTTTCTTTTCTTTTCTTTTTTTTTTTGAGACAGTGTCTCGCTCTGTAACCCAGGTTGGAGTTCAGTGGCCGGATCTCAGCTCACTGCAAGCTCCTCCTCCCAGGTTCACACCATTCTCCTGCCTCAGCCTCCCGAGTAGCTGGGACTACAGGCACCCACCACCACATCAGGCTAATTTTTTGTATTTTTAGTAGAGACGGGGTTTCACCATGGTCTCAGTCTCCTGACCTCGTGATCCGCCCGTCTCGGCCTCCCAAAGTGCTGGGATTACAGGCTTGAGCCACCGCGCCCGAACTTCTTTTCTTTTCTTTTTTCCTTTTTTTGACGGTCTTGCTTATCACCCAGGCTGGAGTGCAGAGGTGTGATCTCACCTCACTCCAATCTCTGCCTCCCAGGTTCAAGCTATCCTCTCACTTTAGCCTCCTGAGTAGCTGGGACTATAGGCGCCTGCCACCACGCCCGGCTAATTGTTGTATTTTTAGTGCAGATGGGGTTTCACTATGTTGCCCAGGCTGGTCTCCAACTCTTCGACTCAAGTCATCTACCCACGTCGGCCTCCCAAAGTGCTGGGATTACAGGCATGAGCCAACAGGCTCGGCCAAGACCCTGTATCTTTAAACTGTGGTATTAGAATCAGAATAGCACATACTTCTGGATAGAGGGAAGAGGTGGCACTTGGAAAGGGACATGGCGGGGGCTTTCTGGGGGTGCTGGCAGTGTTCTAGTCTTTGCCTGGTGGGGTTCATACAGTTGAACTTCATGATAGTTTAATCAGCTTCATGATAGTTTAATCAGCCAGACCAGGCAGGTGGATCACCTGAGGTTTGAGTTTGAGGCCAGCCTGGTCAACATGGCAAAACCCCATCTGTACTACAAATACAAGCATTAGCATGGTGGCGGGCACCTGTAATCCCAGCTACTCTAGGGGAGGCTGAGGCAGGAGAATCGCTTGCACTCAGGAGGCGGAGGTTGCAGTGAGCCTAGATGGCGCCACGGCACTCCAGCCTGGGCAACAGAGCAAGACTCTGTCTCAAAACATAATAATAATAAAAATATCAGCTGAACATTCAAGTTTTATGTAATTTCCTGGAGGTGTATTATATTCACAATAAAAGAGTTCCAGGCCGGGCGCGGTGGCTCAAGCCTGTAATCCCAGCTACTCGGGAGGCTGAGGCACGAGACGGGCGGATCACGAGGTCAGGAGATCGAGACCATCCTGGCTAATACGGTGAAACCCCGTCTCTACTAAAAATACAAAAAAACTAGCCGGGTGAGGTGGCGGGCGCCTGTAGTCCCAGCTACTCCGGAGGCTGAGGCAGGAGAATGGCGTAAACCCGGGAGGCGGAGCTTGCAGTGAGCTGAGATCCGGCCACTGCACTCCAGCTCGGGCGACAGAGCAAGACTCCTGTCTCAAAAAAAAAAAAAAAAAAAAGAGTTCCAAAGTGGGGTACAGTGGTGCACTCCTATAGTCAGAACAACACAGGAGACTGAGACAGGAGGATCACTTGAACCCACTTCAGCCTCCCAAAGTGCTGGGATTATAGGTGTGAGCCACCGCACCCGGCCCTTTTTTTTTTTTAATTAGATACAATATTTGTCCTTAATTCACACTTTCCAGGAAACCCTGGTGTTTCTTAGAGAGTCTGTTAAGAACTCTGGGATAGTCCTAAGGAAATGCAAATTAGGACAACCCTGCAGTATCACGTTACACCTGGTATCTATTATGAAACCCAGCGCACAGCCAGCCTGTGGCTGTGAACTCCACTCCCACGCTGCTGCCGCGGCCAGAAATCACTGGCAGGAGCTGCAGAAGAACTCCCACTCCTGGGCATCTATCCTGAGGTGACAAAGAAAAGCGCTCCAAGTACAAAGGTGTTTAAACTGGTGTTATTTATAACAGCAAGAAAAGTGGAACCACCCAAGCCCAACACCAGGGCAGGCTGATGGATCCCCAGGGAGCCGCTCCACAGCCGCCGGGGTTCACACGCAGCAGTTCCTTTTCTCTATTCCTGAATTTATTTCCAACTGCATACATCAGCAACTACAACGTGGACAACAAAACATTGTCATTTAGCTACCACTAAATTGGACTGTAGATTCTTGTTTTTTTTTTAGACGGCGTTTCGCTCTTATTGCCCAGGCTGGAGTACAGTGGCGCGATCTCGGCTCACTGCAACCTCTGCCTCCTGGGTTCCAGTGAATCTCTTGTCTCAGCCTCCAAAGTAGCTGGGATTACAGGCTCCTGCCACCACGCCCAGCTAATTATTATTATTATTATTATTATTTGTATTTTTAATAGAGATGGGGTTTTACCATGTTGATCAGGCTGGTCTTGAACTCCTGACCTCAGGTGATTCACCCGTCTTGGCCTCCCAAAGTGTTGGCATTACAGGCGTCAGCCACCGCGCCCAGACTGTAGATTCTTTCAATGATCTTTCATTCATGTTAATTTTTCCTCTCAAGCATCTCTTGGCAAGAGGAATTAGCAAAGAGGTTTGAAAGGTCTCTAGGGGCATCACTGGCAGTTCTCCCAAACCAGCAATGTTCGAGGACCAAGTGATGAACAGAAACACGTTGAACAAGCACTTCAGGAAGGGGGTTTCGCCTCAGCGATCAGAGGTGCTGGCGTCCCTGGGAAGAAAATCTTCTGAGGACCTCCAACCATCTGAGGACATTTTCTCCACATCCTTTCGGCTGTCTCTCCTGACTGGAATATGATTAGAGACATAAAATGTCTTTCAAAATAGCTGTAGGAGACCAAACGAAGGCTCTACCATGGACCATGCACCGAGCATGCGCCAGGCGTGAGGAGGGAGTTTCACACATTGAGTTGTGCAGTCCTCACCTGCACACCTGAGTGCAGGTGAGGACACTGGAGATTCTAGGAGTGGTATGGTGGTCTCTGTTTTCTAGCTGTGTGACTTTGGACAAGTTACTTAAACTCTCCGGGCCATTGCTTCCTCACCTGTAAAATGGGAATAATTCATACCTTTATCTTCCAGCTCTGTGTAGAGAGGGCTCTGGAGTCAGATGCTTTGGCCTATAGTCCTGATGCTGCTACATACTCTGTGTGATGTTAGTAGGGGGTCATTTCACCCCCTAGCCTGGAAGCGGAAGGTAGCTCTGTACCTGCTTCACCTGCAGGAGGTAAGGCCAGTGGCTTTGTGCAAGGCTGGCTTAGAGAGAGTGAGTGACAACTCCTGCCTGCTCCAGGCTGCCCAAGTGCCTTTCCTGCCTCTTTCAGGTTCATCCACACCAGCTCCTCCGCTGCCGCTGCCTCCTGAGGCCCCCAGCTCCCTCCTCAGAGCCTTCACACTGGAGATGGAGGCACCACCTTGGGGACCCTGACTGCAGCCTGCTGCCTCCTTGGTCACCTCGTCTGTAAAATGACCCGCCAAGTTACACTGATGCTCAGGCCACCGTGCAGGCGGGGGCAGCTGGCCACTGGGTCTGGCTGCTTTCTGCGCCTCCCAGGAGGCGGTTTGTAAATGAGGGGGCTCCCTGGGCCTCCTGTCCCCCTTTACAATGGCAAAGCAGTCATCACAAATGTCCAAAAACATGTGACCTGATAAAGAAGCAAATTTCTTTTTTTTTTTTTTTTTGAGACGGAGTCTCGCTCTGTTGCCTGGGCTGGAGTGCAGTGGCCGGATCTCAGCTCACTGCAAGCTCCGCCTCCCGGGTCCACGCCATTCTCCTGCCTCAGCCTCCGGAGTAGCTGGGACTACAGGCGCTCGCCACCTCGCCCGGCTAGTTTTTTTGTATTTTTTTAGTAGAGACGGGGTTTCACCGTGTTAGCCAGGATGGTCTCGATCTCCTGACCTTGTGATCCGCCCGTCTTGGCCTCCCAAAGTGCTGGGATTACAGGCTTGAGCCACCGCGCCCGGCCAAGAAGCAAATTTCTATAGGCCTGGGCTGGACACTCACGCTAAGAAGCAGGCCAGGCAAGCTCCGGCCTTGGAGTGTGCAGCGCACCGTTGCAGCTGTAGGGCCGGATTTGGGTTTAGACTCAGGGAGTCCTGGGTTCGAGCCTGGCTCTGCCATTTCCCGTCTGGTTAAGTCCTTTGGTATGTGTCCCTGTCCTGTCCATGGGGTAGGGACAAAGGCAGTGCTGCCCTCACTGGGCGTTAGAGGAGTACTCGGGACCTTGTTGGAGCCACACCCAGCAGGGTAAATTTCACTGGACTCCCACCGCACGCCCGGATCGGGCTTGGGGACCATGCGGTGTAGCCACAGGGTTTTCTGGGGCCTCACCCCGACCGCCCCCAGGGGAATTATTTCTGTTGCAGGCCAGGGACTGTTGGCAAGAGGGTGCATTCATGAGTCCCGAGGCCCAGAGGGGAACACGTGAGCGGCCCAGGGTCCCCGAGTGGGGAGGCGGCGGAGAGCTGCACGGGATCCCCGCTTCCCTGCGCTGAACGCGGCGGGGCGCGGCCTCACGGCCAGGTGTTGGTCCCGCCCGGGGAGGAGCCCATTCGCCGCCTCCCGCCTCCGCCGCCTGTCCTTTGGGCCTGGCTGCCTCCCCTGGGCCTGGATACCCAGCCCTCTGCACGGCTCTGAGACCAGGGTCGCCCCCTAGACCTGGGGCCTGCCCTGCAGGTTTCTCACCGGAATCCCAGAGGTCCAGCCTCTGTTTTCCTTCCCAGCGACATGCAGCTCAGTATCTCACCAGCAGTGCGATTTGTCACCAAATGGAAGAGCCCTGTCCCCGTGGTGTCTGTGGCAGACTCTGAGTTGTCTCCCACGTGGCCACGCACCCTAGCTGAGACAAAGGGTGTGCTGGATGAGCGTTCTGGGTGTGCACTGGCTGCCTTGCAACGCGGGGCTCCTAAACCCCCTTCTCCCTGGATGGTCTGCAAATTCGGAGAGGGAACAGCAAGTGTCTTCAACCACCAGACAGGGAGACTGCCACACCAGAGGGAGGGCAGAGCAACAGGAAGGAGAGGGCCAGGGTCTCCCTGCCCACTCCGGACAGCTACTGCTCCAGCTGCAAGTGAAGACGAACTCCCTTCTCTCTTGCTCCAGCAAGTCCCTGCTCTCAAACTCTACTCTGGTAAGCATGAGCCAGGCCCATTGTTCTGTAACTGGCAATCGTCCCATTTCTGACTATTTAACAAGGGCTTACTACGGCCACGAGTACCAGTCTGTTGGCAGTGGGTTACGCTAGAGTAACAAATCATTCCAATCACAGTGTTGTACAACGCAGGCAGGCAGTTTCCCTCCCTCCCTCCCTCTCTCCTTCCTTCCTTCCTTCCTTCCTTCCTTCCTTCCTTCCTTCCTTCCTTTCTTCCTTCCTTCCTTCCTTCCTTCCTTCCTTCCTTCCTTCCTTCCTTTCTTCCTTCCTTCCTTCCTTCCTTCTCCTTTCTTTTTCTTTCTATTTTTCTTTTATTTCTTTTTTTTTCTTTTTGAGATGGAGACTTGCTCTGTTGCCCAGGCTGGAGTGCAGTGGCACAATCTCGGCTCACTGCAACCTCTGCCCTCCTGGGTTCAAGCGATTCTTCTGCCTCAGCCTCTCGAGTAACTGGGACTACAGGCACACACCACTATGCTCACCTATTTTTTGTATTTTTAGTAGAGACGGGGGTTTCACCATATTGGCCAGGCTGGTCTCGAACTCCTGACCTTGTAATCCCCCACCTCAGTCTCCCAAAGTGCTGGGATTACAGGCGTGAGCCAATGTGCCCATCCTTTCTCTTTCTCTCTCTCTTTCTCTCTTTTCTTTCTCTTTCTTTCTTTTTCTTTCATTCTTTCTTTCTCTTTCTTTCTTTTGCTTTCTTTTTTCTTCTTTTTCTTTCTTCTTTCTCTTTCTCCTTCCTTTTTTCCTTCCTTCTTTCCTTCCCTTCTTCCCTCCCTCCTTTCCTTCTTTACTTTTTATTTTGAGATGGAGTCCCTCTGTCGCCCAGGCTGGAGTGCAGTGGCATGATCTTGGCTTATTGCAACCTCTGCTTTCCAGTTCTGGTGATTCTCCTGCCTCAGCCTCCTGAGTAGCTGGGACTACAGGCATGCGCCATCACACCTGACTAATTTTTTTTTTTAATTTTTAGTAGAGACAGGGTTTCACCATGTTGGCCAGGTTAGTCTCGAACTCCTGACCTCAGATGATCTGCCTGCCTTGGCCTCCCAAAGTGTTGGGATTACAGCCATGAGCCACTGGGCCTGGCCCTTCCCTCCCTCCCTTCCTTCCTCCCTCCTTCCCTCTCTTTCTTTCTTTTTCTTTCATTTTCTTTCTTTATTTTTCAGAGACAGGGCCTTGCTATGTTGCCTGGGCTGGTCTGGAATGTGTGGCCTCAAACTATCTGCCCACCTCAGCCTTCTAAAGTGCTGGGAGTACAGGTGTGAGCCACCATGCCCAGCCAAACACACATTTCTTGGTGTCAACCATGGCCGGCTGTTGCTCTGCTCCCTCTCTGAAGCACACCTTCCAGCGCAACAGTGCTTTTTTCTTAATTTTCAGTGGAAGGAGTCGGTGGTGGTGGGGGGGCATATATGTAATTTCCTCAATGGAGGCTTCTCCTACCCCATGCGCCTTGCTGTGACCTGTGACCTATGAGTCCTCCCAAAGGGAGGAGTGAGAAGCAGATCTTCCCAGGACCCTCCAGCCTCATTCTCCTGCTGGACACATGGGTGGCAGGTGAGTGCCCACAGTCACACTTCCAGCCAGCAGCCCTACTTCAAGCCCTTGGATCACCCAACTCCTAAGGTCCAGCATGCACATCCCCTAGGCTGCCAGTCACTTGCAGGGATCCCCGTCACCACCTCCCAGGCTTCCGAGAGAATCCATGTGTCCAGCCTCTCCAGGCTTCCTGACCCTGTTCCCTCCCTCCAATCCTTAGCTGATTGAACTGGAGATAGATGTGTGATCCAGGCTGAGCCCACTGGAACATTCAATAATTTGAAAAAGCTGGGAGCGGTGGCTCACGTCTGTAATTCCAATACTCTGGGAGGCTGAGGTGGGGGGATCACTGGAGGCCAGGAGTTGGACAACATGGTGAGACCCTGTCTCTAGAAAAAACACAAAAGTTAGCTGGGCGTGGTAGTGCACATCTGAGGTCTTAGCTACTCTGGAGACTGATGTGAGAGGATCGCTTGAGGCAGCAGTGAGCTATGATCGCACCACTGCACTCCAGCCTGGGTGACAGAGCCAGACCCTGTCTCAGAAAAAAAAGAAGAAGAAGAATTTGAAAAAGGCCACAGATACGAGGTAGAACATCAGAGCTCAGTTAATAGA
The DNA here is from genome assembly GCF_000951035.1 of Colobus angolensis palliatus. Lineage (NCBI taxonomy): Eukaryota > Metazoa > Chordata > Mammalia > Primates > Cercopithecidae > Colobus > Colobus angolensis. The sequence continues at coordinate 11,641,876 of NW_012117376.1, forward strand.
AATAGAAATAATAACAATAACAATAAAGGCAGCTAAGGTTTATCGGACACCTCTGGCAGGGCTCAGCGATCTCTGATGACCCTCTGAGATGGGTAATTGGCAGGTAGTCTGAGGCAGAAACAGGCTTGAGAAGTGAACCGTCTGCCCTGAGGTGATGGGGGCGACTCCTCAAGCAGTCAGCTGTGACGTCTTCCACTTTTGGTGGACAAGTCTTCACCCCAACCCCTGAGGCATCTGGATAGCGCCCAGGACTGCTTCCTCTCTGGTCCCTAACAGCCAGCCCAGAGGACATGGCTGAAGAGATGCAATCAATTGCCTCAGCCTCACACTCTACAGGGGAGAGGAGCAAGCACCAGCTGAAGGCCAGAAAAGCCATCCCCCAACTGTGCTCTGCGTTTGCTGCTACCAGACCTGAGGGGTTTGATCTTAATAGCCCTCCATAGAGGAGGAAACAGCGGCATAAAGAAGTTAACTGGCGGCCAGGCGCGGTGGCTCATGCCTGTAATCCCAGCACTTTGGGAGGCTGAGGAGGGGGAATCCAAGCACTTTGGGAGGCTGAGGCAGGAGAATTGCTCAAACCTGGGAGGAGGAGGTTTCAGTGAGCCAAGACCGTGCCATTGCACTCCAGTCCAGGCAACAAGAGTGAAATTGCATCTCAAAAACAAACAAGTAATCTGGGCCAGGTGCGGTGGCTCACACCTGTAATCCCAGCACTTTGGGAGGCCAAGGCGGGTAGATCACATGAGGTCAGGAGATTGAGACTAGCCGGGCCAACATGGTGAAACCTTGTCTCTGCTAAAAATGCAAAAATTAGCCAGGCACGGTGACACATGCCTGTAATCCTAGCTACTCAGGAGGCTGAGGTAGGAGAATGCTTGAAACCGGGAGGCGGAGGTTGCAGTGAGCAGAGATCGTGCCATTGCACTCCAGCCAGGTCAACAAGACCCTGGGCCGGGCGCGGTGGCTCAAGCCTGTAATCCCAGCACTTTGGGAGGCCGAGACGGGCGGATCACAAGGTCAGGAGATCGAGACCATCCTGGCTAATACGGTGAAACCCCGTCTCTACTAAAAAAATACAAAAAAACTAGCCGGGCGAGGTGGCGGGCACCTGTAGTCCCAGCTACTCGGGAGGCTGAGGCAGAAGAATGGCGTGAACCCAAAAGGCGGAGCTTGCAGTGAGCTGAGATCCGGCCACTGCACTCCAGTTTGGGCGACAGAGCGAGACTCCGTCTCAAAAAAAAAAAAAAAAAACAAGACCCAAACTCCATCTCAAATAAATAAACAAATAAATAAAAATACAAAAGTTAGCCAGGTGTGGTGGCACATGCCCATGATCCCAGCTACTTGGGAGGCTGAGACAGCAGAATTGCTCGAACCCGGGACACAGAAGTTGCAGTGAGCCAAGATCGTGCCACTGCACTCCAGCCTGGGCAACAAAGGGAGACCCTGTCTCAAAACAAACCAACAAACAAAGAAACCTGCTTCTGGGGCTGGGCGCAGTGGCTCATGCCTACAGGCCCAGTGCTCTGGGAGGCCAAAGAGGGAAGGTTGCTTGAGGCCAGGAGTTTGAGGTTGCAGTGAGCTGTGACAGAGCCATTGTACTCCATCCTGGGCAACATAGAAAGGCCTGTCTTAAAAAACAAAACATGGCCGGGCGCAGTGGCTCATGCCTTGTAATCCCCACACTTTGGGAGGCCGAGGCAGGCGGATCACCTGAGGTCAGGAGTTCAAGACCAGCCTGAGCAACATGGAGAAACCCTGTCTTCACTAAAAATACAAAATTGGCTGGGCGTGGTGGCACATGCCTATAATCCCAGCTACTAGGGAGGCTGAGGCAGGAGAATCACTTGAACCTGGGAGGTGGAAGTTGCAATGAGCTGAGATGGTGCCACTGCACTCCAGCCTGGGCAACAAGAGTGAAACTCCGTCTCAAAAAACAAAACAAAACAAAACAAAAAAACAGGCCGGGTGCAATGGCTCATGCCTGTGATCCCAGCACTTTGGGAGGCTGAGGCGGGCAGATCACCTGAAGTCAGAACTTCAAGACCAGCCTGGCCAACATGGTGAAACCCCGTCTTTAGTAAAAATACAAAAAATTAGCCGGGTGTGGTGGCACGTGCCTGTAATCCGAGCTACTCAGGAGGCTGTGACAGGAGAATCGCTTGAACCCGGGAGGTGGAGGTTGCAGTGAGCTGAGATCGTGCCACTGCACTCCAGCCTGGGTAACAGAGTGAGAGTCCATTTCAAAAAAACCCAAAACAAAACAACAACAACAAAAACCCCACCACACTTACTTCTGACCCTGGCTCCGCCACTGACCAGCTGTGTGACCACAGACAGGGCCCAACCTGGTGAAGCTCTTTCCACATGTGTGCTACAGGTGAGTGCTGCGCCAGGTTCACAGGATTGTCTTGCACTCCTAAGTGATGGGTACAAAGGTCCTGGTAGCCAGGGGCAGCTCGGTGAGATGGTGCTGTTCCTACTGTTATCCCTCTGCCAAAGGACTCAGGCAGGAGGCTGGCATCACAGGAGGGTCTCATCTCCTTGACCTTCCCAGCTTTACCCAGGCTCTGCCTCTGTGTCTTCTCTGGGCTACAGAGAGCCATGGAGATGGGGAGCTCATTCTTGCTCAGGCTTCTGCAGGAGCCCACAGACATCCGTAAGGAGCCCAGATTCACCCAGGTCAGAGCTTTCATGCAGTGGAAGGAGATGGATTTGGGGTTCACATTTCAGGGCCTTTGCCCTCTAAGATCCTGAGTCCCAAATAGGACTTTGTGACCATGGGGCTTGAAGTCCAACTCCACCATTCCTTAGCTGGGTCACCCTGGGCAAGTCATTGCCCCTCTCTGGGTATTGATTCAGCCTTTATATAATGGGGCATTGAGACCGGGAATCTGGATTCTTTTTTTTTTTTTTTCCTTTTTGTGGAGAAGGGGGTCTCGCTGTATTACCCAGGCAGGTCTCGAACTCCTGGGCTCAAGCTATCCTCCCGCCTCTGCCTCCCTGAGAGCTGGGATTACAGGCGTGAGCCACCGCGCCCGGCCGGGAATCTGGATTCTACTTTCCAATCATCTCTCCCTGACTCTGCACGCCAGTCATACCTACGAAGGGCTCATGACAGAGGCAGGGGTGGCGAGAAGGGCTGGGGCTTGCCCAGCACCCAGCAGACGACTTAGCAGCAATAGCGACACCACGCCCCAGACTATACTCTCCCCTTTGAAGCTGGGCTCCAAATTCTTAGTTGAGGCTGTGGTGTCTCTGGATAGGAGCCGTAAGGCAGTGTCAGAGACCACCCTAGCAGCAGGCTGTGTCCTCTGAGCCCTCCCAGCCATCCAGAGACTGGAGCCCAGGCAGCCCAGATGGGATGTTCCTAAAGTGGGGATGGGAGAAAATGAATTTGCAGGCCCCACTGTGCCGTGGCCCAGGGAGGGCGGACATGCAGGAGGCAACAGCCATTCCCTCTATGAGGTGGCTTTTGGAGAGGACACGGAGCCTCAGGTTGGCAGGGGTCTTGGGGTCACTGAATCAGGTTTCCTGCTTCCACAGAGAAGGTTAGGGGAGAAATGTTCACCCCCTGGTCCCCAGGGGACATCTCATCCAGGCCCTTCCAAATTCAGAAGTGGAGTCCAGGTCACACAGATGCCAGGGCAGATTCAGGAAGGCTCCTAGCCTCCTGGGAGCAATCAGTGTCCCAATATTGAGGCCACTAGCTGCCCACACAGCTGCACGTTCACAGGGCCTAACCAAGCAGCCCTGGGGAAGGTCCCTCCGAACAGAAGTGGGCACTGATCAGCCTGGCCGCGCCGGTGGGCAGGCTGCTTTGCCTCTTCCCAGCCACATATGTGAACTGGGCATAGCACTGACCTCCTAGAGCTCTCAAGAGAATTAAACAGGACATCTGGGAAAGGGGGCCCTTCCCTCCTCTGTCACCCCAGTGACCCCAGGGAAGGTTTCTACCCACCCCCAGACACTGCCCTCTGTACCTGAAACGTCATGGTCAGAAGAGGGACAGGTGTTTGCTGGAACCCACTTTGTGCCAGGCACTCAACACGTGAATCCTTTTTTTAATTTTTTTTTTTTTTTTTGAGACCGAGTCTCACTCTGTCACCCAGGCTGGAGTACAGTGGTGCCATGTCGGCTCACTGCAACCTCCGCCTCCTGGGATCAAGCTTATATACCTCTTCTCCAGATCCTTTCAGGGTCCATAGAATCCTTTCCTGGACAATAAATCTCCTTTGAAGAACTCATTTGTTTTTTTATTTGGTCAACTTCCTATTATACAAGCTTTTGTTTTTCCTTTTTAGACAAAGTAGACTCTGTCACCCAGGCTGGAGTGCAGTGGTGCCATCTTGGCTAACTGCAACCTCCACCTCCTGGGTTCAAGTGATTCTCCTGCCTCAGCCTCCCAAGTA
>NW_012117376.1:11647782-11651803 GCF_000951035.1 Colobus angolensis palliatus
GTGTTAGCCAGGATGGTCTCGATCTCCTGACCTCGTGATCCACCAGTCTCGGCCTCCCAAAGTGCTGGGATTACAGGCTTGAGCCAACGCGCCCGGCCGTCACTGATGGTTTTAAGCAGGGAGTGGCAGGCTCAGATTCGGAGTGGAAACCCTTGCTGCCTGTGCAGCGCACTAGGACACGGGGAGGCAGGAGACCATGGGCTCCAGGAGCCTGGACGCCGGAGCAGCACAGTGGCCACGGGAAAGGGAGAAGGTGGCTGGCCCCAGATGAAAAAAGCAGGGCCCCAAAGGCTCTGTGGGTGGGATGAGAGGGGGAGAGGAAGGGGCCAAGGCTGACCCGTGCTTGAGTGGACAAAGGGCCCTTCACAGAGCTGGAGGCAGGGGATGATCGAGGGGCCCAGGGAGTCGGACCAGAAGCCGGGTTTGTTGCAGGAAGAGCAGTGGGCCGGGAGGGGCAGGCGTGGGGTGGGATTGAGGGAGCCCAGGGGTGGGAGGCGGAGGTGCGACCGCGGTGGGGTCAGTGTGCGGGGAGTGGACAAAGGGGAGGGTCGATGGTGGCAGGGGTCCCAGGCAAAAGAGCTGGAGGGGGGCCTCCGTGGAGCGGACCGAGACCTCAGGAGACTCCAGTCGGACTGGGGAGGCAGGAAGGAGGCCCTGGCTTCGCTCTCGCACCCGGACTCGCAGGGATGAAGACCGGGAGCCGAGGCTCGGTCCTCCCCACTGTGGCCCCTCTGGTCCGCCCGTGACTTCACCGACCCCCGGAGGGGGCTCTCAAGGAGGCTTGGCTCCCAAGAGCTGGGAGAGGGGGTCCCGGGGGCGCTGATGCACACCCAGTCTCCGCGGACACAGAGGGCGGGAGCTCGGGTTCAAGGTCTGGCCTGGCCGTGCGGCTCCGGGACCCGGCTCCGCCCCGCGTCGGGGGTGGCCTCGGCCCACCCCTTCCACGGGTCCCCTCCCCGCCCGCGGCGCGCAGCCGGGTCTCATTAGCGCCCCTCCCCCAGGCCGCGCGCCGGGGGTCTCCACGGCCGGGGGGAGGGGCGGGCCTTAATCAATCCTAGGCCGGAAATTCCTCCCGGGGGGCCCGGCCTGACCGCTGAGCCTGGAAATCGGCCGCCGCCTCCCCCGAGCCCTCCCCGCGCATCATGGAAACTGGGCCGACCGCCGGCCGCCCTGGCTCCCCGGCTCTGCATTCCTGCCTCCAGGGGCGGGAGGGCGCGAAGGACCGGCTGCCCTCTTCGGGCCCGTCGGCGGGGTCGCAGCTCTCAGTACCCTCCCCGTTATTGGGAACAAACCCGCTTCCCCACTGGCGAACGGGCACCTGTTCTTAGGGGTACCCGGCGGCACCTCCGCATCCCGTCCGGTCCGTTAAGCTACGAGGCCCGCCCCTCCCCGGGCACTGCTTTCGCTGGGGGCTCGCGGAGTCGCCCCGGGCTGGCCCTTGGCGTCTGGCTCTTGCCTCTCGGCATCTTGCGAGGCTGACGCCGTGGTGCCCATTGCACAGATGAAGTCCGCGAGGTTCAGCGACAGGAAGGGCTGCAGGGCCGGGGCAGAGCAGGGACGCGGGCCGCCTCCTCCGGGAAGCTCCCCGGGAGCCTGGGATGAGGGGCTCTGGGAGGCGGGGGAGGACATGCGGGTGTCGCAGCTCCTGGGTCCCGGGTCTCAGTTTCCCCATGCAGGAAGGGGGCGCCCTTCTGGGCCTTTGCGACCGATGTAAGCTGTGGGTGGGAGAGTGGGGATGGCAGGACTCAGGCGCGCACACGGCGCCTACCTGCGAATCTCCGACCTGAGCTGCCTCCAGTGGGGCCGGGCACGGCGCGGGTCGGACGGTCCCGGGGGCTGGAGGCGGGGCCGGGGCGGAGCCGGGGCCGGGGCCGGGCAGTGGAGACGCGGGGGCTCGGGAGCCTTGGCGCGCGGATTGGGACCCAGACCCGCGCGGCGCTGCGGCGCCAGGTGAGCCGAGCTGGGGTCCAGGGGTCCGCACTCCACTTTTCCCAACTTTTCGTTTGGTTCCTCCCTCGGTCAGGGCCCCTGGGGGCGGGAGGGCGGCCCTTCAGTTCTCCTAGGCGGGAGTGTGGACGCGGGCGGTGGCGGGACCCTGGAGTCCTGGGTACTCGGCCTCAGCAGCTTCCGTCGGGTTGTGCGCTGTGTCCCCGTTTCCGCCTCCCTGGTGTCCCCAGCGTCGGCCCACTCCCTCCACGGCGCGGGGTCTCTGAGCGTGTCCTCATGTCCCCACTCTGCTTGTTTTCGCCTCCCTCGCGGCAGCGTCGCGTGGGGTCTCCGAGTGACCTTGCTGGCGCCGGGGCTGGGGGCGCCAGCTCTGGCTTGAAGCGGTCATCGCTCCTCCGGTTGCGGGTTGGGGAAAGGGCTGCAAACTCAGGGACAAGGAGGGGATGGGCCTGGCTTCCTCCCGGACACTCCCCGTGGCTGTCCTGAGAGGGGCCTAGGGCTGGGGCCCCGGAGCCCGGCGTCGGACCTGGCAGAGTCCCCGCCTAGTGCGGGGTCGGGCAGGCTCCCTGGCCTCCCTGGGCCGTAGTTGCAATCTGTGAAACCAGGCTTTGGACGCGGGAGAGTGGCGGCTCCCTGCTAGGCCCCGGCCTTGAGCGCTCCGGTCGGAGGCAGGGATGGGTGTCCTGCTTTGAGCTTCGGGGTGCAGATGGGGCGTGGGTGGGGGAGCAAGGCTGCCTCCCCAAGGTTTCGGCTACGGGCTCCAGCGCGGTGGTTTTTTAGGAGGCGGACGCGGGCAGTGAGGACGACCCTGGACAGCTAGGCCCTGAGCCTCCTCTCCTGCGGCCTGGGGCGCCTGGGTGGGGGCCGCGTCTTCTCCCTCGCCCTCCCTTTCGTGGGGGCCACACCGTACGCAGCTCGGCTACTCCTGCTGGAGCCGGGACCCAGGCCACAGGCCGCAGGCAGGGCGCGGCCAGCAATCCGGAGAGCTTAAGCTGTGCGGCCCGGATCCCGAGGCGCAGGGGCGGTGCTGCTCTGGCCGGGCCACAGGCCACGGAGGCCTCGGGCGGAGGAGGCGGGAAAGGAGGCCAGGCGGCGGGAAAGCGGGATGATTCATCCGGAGGAGCCCGAATTGGAAACGCCGCAACCTGGGAACAGCGTTGCCCAGGCCGACGGGGGAGCCGGGAGGGCATCTGTCCCGGGGGGCCCAGTGCCCCGCACCCGCACCCCCGCCTCCTGCCGTGGCCCCAGCCCGGCCGCTGAGGGAGGGAGAGGCCTCTCATGCGTGGACTTGATGGAAATCTTGGGCGAAGTCGGCGCCGCCTCTCTGTCTGGCTGGTCTTGGTCCGAGCGGTCTTCCCGGTGTCTAGCTCAAGTCGCTCCAGCTGCAGCTTCGGTGCCGGCGGAGGAGGTCTGGAAGGAGGGGGCGGGCAGGGAGAGGCTGGAGCCGGTGACGCCCCCTCCTCCCGCGCTGCGGTATGTACAGCGCAGTAGGGGGGAGGTGGGGCCCGGCGAGCGACCCCTGCGGACCTGGGAGGCCCGAGCGCCCCCGCCCCCTTTGCTACGGTGCAGCCACGTGCGGGGGTGGGGTCGAGCCCGGGAAGTACTTACCCTGGAGACGCGGCTGCTGGGGACCGCACGTTTCCCGAGGCCCAAGACCCGCGGGCTTGCGAACCGGACACAGGCGGCAGGAGACTCTCAGCCCGGGATGCGCCAGGGTGCAGCCTGCGCCCTCCTCCCTCCTCTCCGCCCGCGGGCCGGGCCAACTCCGGCTTCTGCCGCGCGTCCCTGGCTCGGAGCTCCGCTGCGGAAAACCCGAGCGGGGGCGGCTCCCCGCCTCGCCGCCCGGGAAATTCCGGGGGTGGCCGCCAGGGATCTCCAAGCGGCCTGGGCTGGGCGGCCGGAGCTTCCCTCCCGGATTTGCGCCCCGAACCCGGCACCCTGAAGCTAGAGGCCCGTCGGTCCAGTCCTTGCCTCCCATCTTCTCTCTGCAGAGCGCCCAGACGACGGCGAGATGACAGCTGGGAGCCCCGAAGAATGCGGGGAGGTGCGGAGGAGCCCCGAGGGCCGCGTCTCT
>NW_012117376.1:11652218-11658337 GCF_000951035.1 Colobus angolensis palliatus
CGGCCCCCCGACGGCCCCGGCTGGGACTGCGCCCTCCTTCCCAGCCCTGGCCCTAGGACTCCCCGAGCCGTAGGCTGCGCAGAGCCAGAAATCTGGGACCCGTCCCCGCATCGGAGTACTTCACCCGTCCCGTCAGTGCGGAGTCTGCGTTCAGAGCCTGCTAATCCTCGCTTGGGGTTACCTGCCCTGCTCAACAGCTACCCGCTAAAGGGCCCCGGGCTGCCCCCACCCTGGGGTCCACGGACGCAGACTGGCCATGTGATCATCACCGTGCAGCCCTCTGGCTCCTGCATTGAACATTCCAAGTCTCTGGATCTGGGCCTTGGGGAGCTCCTCCTTGGGGCCCCAGCAGCTCGGGACTGTGCTCACCGAAGCTGGCCACGGCTGGACCGCCTCAGTCTTGGGGGCTATGCCAAATTGGGAGGAGGAGGGGACTTGGGGGCCCGGGTCTGAAGAGGGGGGAAAACAGCCTGCTCTGAGGCTGCAGCATGCACCATGCTAATAGGACCAGAGGATCAGGGGTCCCAACGTCTAACAGATGTTTCAGTCACATCCCAGGTTAGGGATGGATGCTCTGACCACAGCAGCTGTGAAGGGCATCCTGACCTGCATGTGGGCAGAGAAATGCCAGCTGCACCAGGGCTCAGTGAGCTCGAGAGGGTGTGTTTCACTGTGGAGTGTGGAGGACTCGCCTCAGGAATTTCTTCAGCCTCTGTAAGGGGCCTTAGCCCTAAGAGGGCTGGAGGTCCAGGCCAAGGTGACTGGGAGATTACCCGGCGTCTTGGCAAACTCAAGAAAGTAGTGGGCAAGGGCCCCTAAGACTGGGAGGTAGGGTGGGATGTTGCAGGCTGGGGCAGGCTCCCTCCAAGGCGGCACTGGTGATGGAGTGGGGCCTCTGGGAAGATGGACCATGGGGTGAGACTCTCCACTGCCATCTGGGACGGGGACTGAGGCTTGAACTCCTACCACCTCAATCCCTTTCTTCCCTCAGCCATCTGGGGTATATCCCTCTAGAGCTACACGACTGCCAATGCCTTCATACCGAGGTCTGGGCCCTTCTGCAGACAAGTCTGAGAAGCCCCTTCTCTCCTTCCTTTATCGTGGCCTATGCTGCAGCATCTCACTGCAGCTGGCAAAAGGCATTGGCCAGTTCTCAGAAATCCCTTTACCCAACGTTCAAGCTGCATTTTGGTCAATGTGGGTAACTTACTTTAGAAAATGGCTTGAGTTTAGGTCTCCCCCACCCATATTTAATTTTTCCCAAGTTGCTGGTAGAAGAGAAATTTAAAAGTGGATCAATCCTCACAGAGTCAGTTCTTTTTGTTGTTGTTTATTGAAAAAAATGCAATACAAGAAGCAAGACCAAACACATATCTAAACACTACAACCACTTCTCCTACTACAAAAGGCCAAAACAGCAGACTTGATTATTGCCTGTGTAGTCTAAGGATTCTGCCAATCTGATTCTGCTGCCAGAGTTCCTATTTTTTCAAGAAATGTAAACAACTACTTGATATGATTCATAATTTTTAAAAAATTTACAAAGCTCCTTCATTTTTGTCACCAAAATAATACATTTGAGAGAGATTTGTAGAAACAACCAGCCTGGAGCTGAGATCCTGGGCAGAAATTTCCCGTGAGCATCAAAGGGCATCATTTAGGCCACACCTCTGGCTCCATTTCCCGAGGTCTGTTGTCTCCTCACCCCCAGCTGCCAAGCATCCCCCCAACACACACTGATGGGCCTGGGGGAGGGGGATAGGTCACGGTGCCCTGACGGGTCCCGCAGTTAGGCTCCCTGAGCCCTAGGCTTATAAATACAGGTCTTGCTTTGTGGGTGGGTGCCAGAGTCCTCATGTGGCTTGGAGGAAATCTTTATTTCTCAAATGAAAATAAAATTGCAGCAAGAGTTGTTACTGTGGTGTGTCTGAGTCACTTCAGGAAAACTGTTGCCAAGTTTCTGACCCTGGAAATGTAATTCTCTTCCCCCCTTCACCATTTCTACCTGGACAGAGTCTGTTTTTCTTCACACAAACACATACACACAACTGCAGAAAGAAAAAAAATCCAAACAATTGCCAAACCCTAAGAACTGTTGGCAGAGATGGAAGAAAGGGGAAGAGGCCTGGAAGGACACCCATCTTGCTGGGCTTGTCCAAATCTATGGCTTCTTAGAGGCTGAAAGGCATTAGAGCTCTTCTCATCCAATTTACAGACAAAGAAGCCGAGAGAAGTGAGTTGGTGACAGAGTTGAGGGAAATGTTTAGGCCCCTGATGAATGGTCCTGTGCTGTGAAAGCTGCCACACTGTTCTGGATCGCACGGAATATTCAGTGTGTTAGTTTTTAAAGGGATACTCAGTGCCCCTCTGCCTTTTCCCCATCCTCTTTGTTCCACAGGTCTGGGAGCCCTGGTAGCTCGCTCTACAGGCCATCTGGCTGTCAGGCAGTGGCCATGCACCACGTGTTTGTTTGATGTAAGCTGCATTTCTCACTTGTCACCACTCCTGGCAATATGGCCAGGCTTGGGCACTACCCCAAAGCCCCACCTTTCAGACCCTCTGCCCACAGCCTGTAAGTCTGTTCCTGAGATAGGACAAGCTCTTTCCCCTAGGCCTGTCCCACATCCCACCTGGGCTCTTTCCCTTCCTCCTGTTGTTCATGTCTCACATGGGTACCAAAAGAAAAATGCACACACTCAAAATGAGTTCAAACCAGCCGAAACAAAACTCAGGCAGTGGAGACTTTGGACGATGTTGGGAGAATCAGCTTTAGACATTTATCTTGCTCACTGCCCTTGAGTCCCAGTGACTGCTGCCCAATACCCACTGTCTATTTTAGGAATTTCACTTCTAGCCTGGAACTGGGATTCTAAAAAGCCTCCAGGCCAATGTATTTGTGGGAAGCAGTTGAAAGGTTAGAAAAGTTCTGTTGAATAAAAATGCCCCAAATCGGCCGGGCGCGGTAGTTCACACCTATAATCCCAGCACTTTGGGAGGCCAAGGTGGGTGGATCACCTGAGGTCCAGAGTTTGAGACCAGCCTGGCTAACATGGTGAAACCCCATTTCTACTAAAAATACAAAAATTAGCCGGGCATGGTGGTGTGCACCTATCATCTCCAGCTACTTGGGAGGCTGAAGCAGGAGAATTACTTGAACCTGGGAGGTGGAGGTTGCAGTGAGCCAAGATCGTGCCACTGCACTCCAGCCTGGGCAACAAGAGCAAAACTCCATCTCAAAAAAAAAAAAAACAAGAAAAACTATGCCCCAAATCCTTACCAGGAATTAGGGTATTATCTTTATTTTCAAAAATCAAAACCAAAAAAAGAAAAACTAAGCCCCAAACCCACCACAAAATCAAGCCTTCAAAACCTGACAGACCTCAGCTGGTGAGTGGGAATGAGCAGGGCTGGGGCTTGTACCCTTTGCCGTGTGGTGTCTTGTGAGGAGGATGGCTCCTAAAAGCCAATTCCTTGTTCTAGAAGGGTATCCTCAGGCAGGTTCCTGTTGAGAGAAGAAAGGTCAAAAAAGGAAAACCCACAACCTCTTCTCTGAGCCACATTCCTTGTCATTTGGGATGAAAGAAAGGCCCAGGATCTGACAGAAGTAACCCCATTCCCCTGTGTGAAGTGTACACTCTCAAAACTAGAAAACCTTATTTTAAAAACCTCATTAACTTTCCTTCCCCAAATCACCACTAAAAATGTTCCATTAGAGCTTTTGGCCCAAAGTGCCTATTTTTCTGTGAGATTTGGTCTCCTGAGATGGGAGCTGGGGGAGCACTTAGCTGAGCCACTGCTTCTGATGAGGTAAGAGGGTAGCTGCAGAGGTGAAGGCCACGGATATGTTCAAACATTCACAGTATCAGATATCTGAAGCAACTTCTTATGTCTTTGACCCAAAGAAGCTCCAAAAAGAAAGGAGGGAGAGGAGAAAAACAATACTACATTCTCAGCAGAGGGCTCTGCCTTACCAAAACCACCCACAACAAAGGAACAGGGGGTACTGTTCCAAGGTGTGTGGATTCAGCAGAGGGCTCTGCCTTACCAAAACCACCTGCAACAAAGAAACAGGGGCATCATTCCGAGGTCTGTGGATCAGGGCTGGTGCCGACTGGCATTCTGATACACTCACATCACTGGCTCTGAGAAAGGGCTGGTTCATGAAGTTTCTGCTGTCATCCAAAGGGGATAAGACTAGGGAGAAACGCGGAAGTCCCACTAAGCTGGCTTTGGCCTCCAACACAGCTGACAAGAGTCCCTGGAGGATTTCCTGAAGAATTCCGTGGACCCTGTCAGTGTCTGTTGGGGTTGGAAATAAATGGGCAGAGGCTAGGCTGAAGGGGTTACAAACCACCCAATTAAAAAAACCCAAAAACTCTTAAAACAGTCCATAGAGTGAAAAGTTGAACAATTCTGATGTCCTAATATAGAAAAAGCTCTTCAAAAGGATCAGTGAGATCTAGAAGAATCTCTTGGTATAAACTCGCAATAGAAAATGAAATTAATTTTCTGGTGATTTAGAATAATCTTTAAAGTCTGAAGTCTGACTATGGCAGGTTAGCTTCTTTATCATTTTGCTGGTTTCTCTTGGACGGGAGAAGGGCAGAGAGTTGGGGTAGGTTAGTTCCTAGAGGAAACAAAGAAGCAAAATTTAAATCCTGCAAAGGAAAAAGCTTCCCAGTCTCATTGCCAAGTTCCTATGGCTGTCAGTGACAATGGGGATGTGAGCAGCTTTACAGGGACCGGTCCCCACCTAGTTACACTGGTGGCTTCTTCAAGTCATTTGTAAATTACTTTTAGGCATGAATTTATCTGGATCCCTGGTTCCCAAAAAGCAGCTTCCCTGCTCCCAGCTCTTTACTCTGGTCTCGGAGCTTCAGCCATTCCCTCCCTGCTCTGCATGCCCACCCATCTCCAGACAGCCTGGTCCTGCTCTTCTTGGTTTTGTTTTCCTCTGGCTCTCCCAGGTTCTAGCTCAAAGACACCTGTGACTGGCTGGGCATGGTGGCTCACCCCTGTAATCCCAGCACTTTGAGAGGTCGAGGCGGGTGGATCACCTGAGGTCAGGAAGTCGAGATTAACCTGGCCAACAAGGTGAAACCCCGTCTCTACTAAAAATACAAAAATTAGCTGGGCATGAAGCCCCAGCTTCTTGGGAGGCTAAGGCAGAAGAATTGTTTGAACCCGGGAGGCAGAGGTTGCTGTGAGCTGAGATCATGCCACTGCACTCATCAATCCTGGGCGACAGAGTGAGACTCCGACTCAAAAAAAAAGACTTGAGACAGCAGCGAGCAGAGCAGTAGAGAGAAGAGAGGGGGAAGGTGAAGTGGATTTCCAGCAGGATGCATGAAGACTCAGGACAGGAGGTGACTGGGGGCTTATACCCAAGTTTGGGTCCCTCCTCTTACCCAATACTGCTGGCACTGCTACAGGCTGCTTTAGTTGGAGCCAAATACTTAATAATTTCCTATATCTTCCTCATCAGCCTCTCCTTTGCCTTTATCAAGTCCCAGGGTGGACACCTCTTTGGGGGGATGGGCTCCCAGGATGTCCGAGGGTCCCATCCAGAGCCCTCTCAGGCTGGGACAGTGGGCCCCCCCACCCCCAGCAGGAACGCCCAGTACCTGAGCTCACTCATCAGCAATCTCGGTCTCCTGGTGGACGACCACCTTGGTCACTGACATGTCTGGGTGCTGCTCCTTTGCCTCCTTGATGGCTTGTACAAGAACCTACAAAAGACAGAGAAACAAGGGCCATGAGGCAGAAAATAGCCTGACAGCAAAGGAAGGCAGGGGTCATCATTTCTCTGATGTTCTGACAAATCCAGTACTCCTGTCTGCAGTACCAGGGCAGCTTTGGGCTAAGCCAAGCTGATAATTACCTTACCCACCCTATCCTGCATAGGGAGGCTTCTGGACTGTTAACACAGGGACAGGGAAGGTTAGCGCTGACTTCCAGGAACTAGAGACAGGCTTCAGGGGTCATAGCTGTATCTGTTATATGATCTATTTTTTTTTTTGAGATGGAGTCTCGCTCTGTCACACAGGCTGGAGTGCAGTGGTGTGATCTTGGCTCACTGCAACCTCCGCCTCCCAGGTTCAAGCAATTCTCCTGCCTCA
>NW_012117376.1:11658432-11664747 GCF_000951035.1 Colobus angolensis palliatus
CCAGGTTCCCGCCATTCTCCTGCCTCAGCCTCCTGAGTAGCTGGGACTACAGGTGCCCACCACCATGCCCAGCTAATTTTTTTGTATTTTTAGTAGAGACGGGGTTTCACTATGTTGGCCAGGATGGTCTCGAACTCCTGACCTTGTGATCCACCCACCTCAGCCTCCCAAAGTGCTGGGATTACAGGTGTGAGCCACTGTGCCCGGCTGGATTACTAAAATCTTTATTAAGCTAAACAGAAAGTCACAATTCTGTATTTACTTTCTCCTTTTTCTTCCTCCTGAATACCACAGAGATTTAGCAAGTAAACAAAATAGGACTTTCTGTGCTCTTCTCTTACACATTTCTGTTTTAGAGTCCGGATACTGATCCTCTACCTTTTTTTTTTTTTTTTTGATACAGTCTTGCTCTGTTGCCCAGGCTGGAGTGCAGTGGCATGATCTCTGCTGACCACAACCTCTGCCTCCTGGATTCTAGCGATTCTCCTGCCTCAGCCTCTTGAGTAGCTGGGATCACAGGCGCACGCCACCATACCCGGCTACTTTTTTGTATTTTTAGTAGAGACAGGGTTTCACCATGTTGGCCAGGCTGGTCTCGAATTCCTGACCTCCCGATCCACCTGCCTCAGCCTTCCAAAGTACTGCGATTACAGGCATGAGCCACCACACCCAGCCTCCTATACATTTTAATTGATCATTTTCTTTTTTTTTTTGAGACAGAGTCTTGCTCTGTTGCCAAGGCTGGAGTGCAGTGGCATGATCTTGACTCACTGCAACCTCTGCCTCTTGGGTTCAAATGGTTCTCTTGCCTAAGCCTCCCAAGTAGCTAGGACTATAGGCGTGTGCCACCGTGCTCGGCTAATTTTTATTTTTTTAGTAGAAATGGGGTTTTGCTGTGTTGGCCAGGCTGGTATTGAACTCCTGACCTCAGCTGATCCGCCCACTTTGGCCTCCCAAAGTGTTAGGATTACAGGCGTGAGCCACTGTGATCATTTTCAAAAGGAAAAAAATCTGAAGGCTAACAAACATGTCACACAGCTTGAAATTGGGCTCTTTTATTTTAAAGCATTTTCATATTATTGATGTTAAAAGGTCTTCACATAATCTCCTGAAGGTGGGTAGATTTCTCTTTCTGGTAGATGAGGAAAACCAAGGTCTAAACACATTAACTAGTTTCCAGTCATCTGTGTATTGATGACAGAGCTTGGTCAAGAAGCTATATTTTTACCTATTAAAAAAAGTATTTTTCTCTAGTGCTACAGCAAACATGACTGCCTCTGATTTTCTGGGGGTAGTTCCAATTTTAGATATTTTCTCTCTCTTGCTTCCTATAAACTATATTCTAATAATTCCAATATTTCAGCATCCAAACAAATTCTCCTGGCCTTGTCCCTGGAATGCTGTAAAAATTCTTCCTCAGACCCAGACTTCTGATTTTGGGCTTGGAAAATATGGTTGTATAAAAATACCAAAAATAATTTCCCTTAAGCTGACTTTTTTTTTTTGTTTTTATAGAGACAGGGTCTTGCTCTGTCACTCAGGCTGGAGTACAGTGGCATGATCACGGCTCACTGCAGCCTTGATGCCCTGGGCTCAAGTGATCCTCCCACCTCAGCCTTCTAAGTAGCTGGGACCACAGGCATGCGCCACTATGCCCAGCGAATTTTTTTTTTTTTTTTTGTATTTTTTTGTACAGATGAGGTTTCACTATGTTGCCCAGGCTAGTCTCAAACCGCTAGGGTAAAGGAATCCACCCATCTCGGCCTCCCAAAGTACTAGGATTATAGGTGTGATTACACCACGCCTGGCGCCTTAAGCTAACTTTTTTTGAGATGGAGTCTTGCTCTGTCGCCCAGGCTGGAGTGCAGTGGTGCGATCTCTGCTCACTGTAACCTCTGCTTCCCAGGTTCAAGCAATTCTCCTGCCTCAGCCTCCTGAATAGCTGGGACTACAGGCATACACCACTACACCCGGCTAATTTTTGTATTTTTAGAGATGGGGTTTCACCATGTTGGTCAGACCAGTCTTGTACTCCTGATCTCAGGTGATCAACCTGCCTCGGCCTCCCAAAGTGCTGGGATTACAGGTGTGGGCCAACGTGCCTGGCCAGGCTGACTTTTTAAACTTACTTCCACAGCCAGATAGGGGACTCACTGACCAGAGAGACAGACAGATGTGTAAAGAGAACAACCACACCTACCTTTAGGAGACTACTAAGTAGGCAGGGATACTCTCAGGGTATCTTCCTAGATTTACTGCTGGGGAAGGCAGCAGGGCCTTTCCATCCGGGACTCTTTGAATAATGTGGCTTACTAGGAATGGAGCTGAAAATATTTGCTTATGGACTAGGGTCCTTCTTGCAGAGAGGTGGCAGCAAGCTCAGCCTGCCCTTGGGTTCCATAAGGGGTTCTAGCTGGTCTGTTACCTTGGTAATTTGAGTTGTGGTGGTGCTGCTTGTGGTCTCAGATGTGATAGTTTGAGCTGTCAGCAAGACTCCTGGGTCCAAGTCTCCACTGTTGTCATCAGTCTGCAGAAGAAAGCATGGCTCATCATCATGCCTCTCAGGAAGACTGAGCAAATATTGCAGGCTGCAGCTTTGCTCTTCAGCTGCACATTCTGATGCAAAAATCTCATTCCCTTAGAGTGACGTCTTTTTTTTTTGAGACGGAGTTTCGCTCTTGTCGCCCAGGCTGGAATGCAGTGGCGTGATCTCAGCTCACTGCAACCTCCACCTCCCGGTTTTAAGTGATTCTCCTGCCTCAGCCTCCTGAGTAGCTGGGATTGCAGGCATGCACCACCACACCAGGCTAATTTTGTATTTTTAGTAGAGACGGGGTTTCTCTATGTTGGTCAGGCTGGTCTCGAACTCCTGACCTCAGGTGATCCACCCACCTCAGCCTCCCAAAGTACTGGGATTATAGGTGTAAGCTACCACACCCGTAACCTCTTAATAAATAAAATAAATTGGGCCATGCTCGGTGGCTCATGCCTGTAATCCTAGCACTTTGGGAGGTGGAGGCGGGCGATCACCTGAGGTCAGGGGTTTGAGACCAGCCTGGTTAACACAGTGAAACCCCGTGTCTACCAAAAAAACAAAATTAGCTGGGCTTGGTGGCACTTGCCTGTGATCCCAGCTACTCAGGAGGCTGAGGCAGAAGAATCACTTGAACCTGGGAGGTGGAGGTTGCAGTGAGGCAAGATCGCGCCACTGCACTTCCAGCCTGGGCAACAGAGTGAGACTCTGTCTAAAAATAAATAAAATAAAATAAAATAAAATAAATTCCCTGGGCACAAAGTTCCTTCTAAAAAAGTTGGATGGGTATAGTTTCCTTAGCATTGAGTCAGTGACAGGAATGGATCAGAAATAGGAGGCAGGGGCCAGGAGTGGTGGCTCACGCCTATAATCCCAGCACTTTGGGAGACCGAGGAGGGCGGATCACCTGAGGTGAGGAGTTCGAGACCAGACTGACCAACATGGAGAAACCCCGTCTCTACTAAAAATACAAAATTAGCCGTGTGGTACATGTCTGTAGTCCCAGCTACTCGGAGGCTAAGGCAGGAGAATAGCTTGAACCCAGGAGGCACATACTGCAGAGGGCTGAGATTGTGACATTGTACTCCAGCCTGAGCAACAACAGCAAAACTCTGTCTCAAAAACAAAAAACAAAATAACAACAACAACAACAAAAAGAAAAAAGAAATAGGAGGCAGGAACATAGCCACAGGTTCAACAACAAGAGTGACAAGAAGCGCACATATAGCATTTTATAGTTCACAAATGTCTTTCAAACATTACCCTTTTTTTTTTTTTTTTGAGACAGAGTCTAGCTCTGTTGCCCAGGCGGAGAGCAGTGGTGCGATCTCAACTCACTGAAACCTCCACCTCCTGGGTTTAAGTGATTCTCCTGCCTCAGCCTCCTGAGTAGCTGGGAATATAGGCACATGCCACCATGCCTGGTTCATTTTGAATTTTTAAAAGAGACGGGGTTTCGCCACATTGGCCAGGCTGGTCTCAAACTCCTGACCTCAGGTGATCCACCCTGCTTGGCCTCCCAAAGTGCTGGGATTATAGGCGTGAGCCACCGCGCCCAGCTGTGCAATAGGGATTTTAACTCAAGTCGATCAGACTTTCCTCTTTACCACACTGTTGTTTAGTTTCCGAGGGTTTAGTTTGAGGATCTGGAGGAGCTTTGATTACTTTAGAAAAGCTAAAGAGAGCAGAGGGAAAGTCAAAAGAGCAAAAACACCATCCTCTTTGGGCTGCAGTCTCTGAATTTGTAGCCTCCCTTATGGAAAAGGACTCAGCTAGAAATGACCAGCTGACTACTCACCTGGCTCTTAAGAATCATCTTTAGAAGGGGCAAGGGAAGAAAGAAAACCCTCTTTTGGTCTCCTGGCTCTATGAACGGCATTCTTAGAACTACCACCTCTATGGGCCCCTGCCCATTCTCCCTGATCCTGTTTGCCCAACCCATCTGCTCACACTCAAGCCCAGTTCAAGTTTTCTCTTTGGTGATTCTGCCTCCGCCCACCTCTCTATGAAAGTCTGCTGCTCCACACTGCTTCTCCTTAACAGTTCTTAAAGTGCCTCCCTCCCCAGCCAGAGTGTACCACAGCTTACCCCTTCCATGCATTCTCAGTAACTAGAAGAACTGAGGTACACTGGAGCATCTCTCTGAGCTATCGAGTGTGCTTGGCCCTTATGACCCTGGAAGAAACCTGTAATCATCCTTATTTTACAGATGGTGAAACTAGAGCTCAGATTAGTAAGATAAGTTGCTCAAGGGCATATAACCAGTTAGGTCGCAGAGTCAGGATTCAACCCAGGTCTGTCTCACTCCAAACCTCAAACACCTTTAACCCCACTGCTTTTGCCATCTAGTGCAGACTAAGCACATAGCAGGGGCTCGGATCACACCACACGGAGTGGGTGCGTGCAGGCTTCTCAAGCAGCAGGACCCACTGAGCTGGGCCAACAGGCTGCAAGATATTTAGGCTTTGTGGCCTCATTTCTGGGACCCTGTGCCCGCTATTCTCAGCTGTAACTCTCAACCCTGCCTCCAAGGGAACTGCCAGCACTGTAGCTCAGTTTTTCTTTTTTTAAAGGCACTCAGCATATCAGCATAAAAAGGCCACAGAATTATTGCTCCAGCAACCCTGTCAGTGATTCCAGAAGCATTTGCATGCAATGTCTTCCGCCCCCTCTTCTCTGCAGCTTTACTGTTCTAACATCACCCAGTAGAGAATTGGGAACATTAATCCTGACCTTATTATTTGCTAATTGCTTGTGGCACACAATTAGCACCCAATTAACATAAAAATATAGAATTTTAGCACTCAGGCCCAGAAATTATCTAGATCAACCCACTCTCTTTTAGGAGAGGAGAAAAAAATCAGCAGTAAAGTGATTTGCCCAAGGTCACACGGCAAGTTAAAGATGTAGGGCAGAAAACAAGTTTCGAGTCTGCTGGTGTCTTATCCACTATACTATGCTCCCGCTCGTGTCTTCTCAGCTGTTCCACTCTCTAAGGGTAGGGGCATGCTTCCCTTTGTTTTGATGTTGTCTAGCATGGGTTCAGGTACTTTTACCTTCGGAATAACAATAGCTCCATTTAACTGAGCTCACCATGTGCCACCAGCTGTTCATCCAGTATTTTACCTGATTCTCACAACAACCCTGAGAGGGAGATACTATCATCTTCATCTTACAGATGTGGAATGGAGGCCCAGAGAGTTAACAGCTAGAATATAGTAAGAACCAGCAATTGAATCAAGTCTTGGAATCCAAAGCTTATGTTCTTTCCATTACATTTCCTGACTCCTCAATCTGTGGCCTCCATCCCACAGGCCTCTTACTTTGATTCTCTTTGCCTTTCTTCTCAGCTAAGAGCTAGAGTGGCCAAAGAGGCTTTTTGCAGATGAAGATGGCAAACAAACTCCTGTATTCGTCAGTCTTCCTGCCCAGGGACCCCTCCCAGGCCCAGAGCTCCTCAACGTTCTCACCTGATCGTGGTCAATATCAGCATCTCCTGTGATCACAATTCTCTTTTCAATACGTGTCTCTGAAATCCCACCTTTTACAGTCTGGAACCAAAGAGAGGATGTCATATGAGATCAGCGATATAACAAGAATAAAAAAAAAAAAAAGAGGCCAGGTTCAGTGGTTCACACTTGTAATCTCAAAACTTTGGAAGGCTGAGATAGGAGGAATGCTTGAGGCCAGGAGTTTGAGACAAGTCTGGGCAACAAAATGAGACCTCATCTCTATTAACAAACAAACAAACAAAGAAAAACAGCAAAGATTATTCCAAAAGC
>NW_012117376.1:11664797-11702358 GCF_000951035.1 Colobus angolensis palliatus
CCAGGTTCCCGCCATTCTCCTGCCTCAGCCTCCTGAGTAGCTGGGACTACAGGTGCCCACCACCATGCCCAGCTAATTTTTTTGTATTTTTAGTAGAGACGGGGTTTCACTATGTTGGCCAGGATGGTCTCGAACTCCTGACCTTGTGATCCACCCACCTCAGCCTCCCAAAGTGCTGGGATTACAGGTGTGAGCCACTGTGCCCGGCTGGATTACTAAAATCTTTATTAAGCTAAACAGAAAGTCACAATTCTGTATTTACTTTCTCCTTTTTCTTCCTCCTGAATACCACAGAGATTTAGCAAGTAAACAAAATAGGACTTTCTGTGCTCTTCTCTTACACATTTCTGTTTTAGAGTCCGGATACTGATCCTCTACCTTTTTTTTTTTTTTTTTGATACAGTCTTGCTCTGTTGCCCAGGCTGGAGTGCAGTGGCATGATCTCTGCTGACCACAACCTCTGCCTCCTGGATTCTAGCGATTCTCCTGCCTCAGCCTC
The DNA here is from genome assembly GCF_000951035.1 of Colobus angolensis palliatus. Lineage (NCBI taxonomy): Eukaryota > Metazoa > Chordata > Mammalia > Primates > Cercopithecidae > Colobus > Colobus angolensis. The sequence continues at coordinate 11,665,297 of NW_012117376.1, forward strand.
TTGAGTAGCTGGGATCACAGGCGCACGCCACCATACCCGGCTACTTTTTTGTATTTTTAGTAGAGACAGGGTTTCACCATGTTGGCCAGGCTGGTCTCGAATTCCTGACCTCCCGATCCACCTGCCTCAGCCTTCCAAAGTACTGCGATTACAGGCATGAGCCACCACACCCAGCCTCCTATACATTTTAATTGATCATTTTCTTTTTTTTTTTGAGACAGAGTCTTGCTCTGTTGCCAAGGCTGGAGTGCAGTGGCATGATCTTGACTCACTGCAACCTCTGCCTCTTGGGTTCAAATGGTTCTCTTGCCTAAGCCTCCCAAGTAGCTAGGACTATAGGCGTGTGCCACCGTGCTCGGCTAATTTTTATTTTTTTAGTAGAAATGGGGTTTTGCTGTGTTGGCCAGGCTGGTATTGAACTCCTGACCTCAGCTGATCCGCCCACTTTGGCCTCCCAAAGTGTTAGGATTACAGGCGTGAGCCACTGTGATCATTTTCAAAAGGAAAAAAATCTGAAGGCTAACAAACATGTCACACAGCTTGAAATTGGGCTCTTTTATTTTAAAGCATTTTCATATTATTGATGTTAAAAGGTCTTCACATAATCTCCTGAAGGTGGGTAGATTTCTCTTTCTGGTAGATGAGGAAAACCAAGGTCTAAACACATTAACTAGTTTCCAGTCATCTGTGTATTGATGACAGAGCTTGGTCAAGAAGCTATATTTTTACCTATTAAAAAAAGTATTTTTCTCTAGTGCTACAGCAAACATGACTGCCTCTGATTTTCTGGGGGTAGTTCCAATTTTAGATATTTTCTCTCTCTTGCTTCCTATAAACTATATTCTAATAATTCCAATATTTCAGCATCCAAACAAATTCTCCTGGCCTTGTCCCTGGAATGCTGTAAAAATTCTTCCTCAGACCCAGACTTCTGATTTTGGGCTTGGAAAATATGGTTGTATAAAAATACCAAAAATAATTTCCCTTAAGCTGACTTTTTTTTTTTGTTTTTATAGAGACAGGGTCTTGCTCTGTCACTCAGGCTGGAGTACAGTGGCATGATCACGGCTCACTGCAGCCTTGATGCCCTGGGCTCAAGTGATCCTCCCACCTCAGCCTTCTAAGTAGCTGGGACCACAGGCATGCGCCACTATGCCCAGCGAATTTTTTTTTTTTTTTTTGTATTTTTTTGTACAGATGAGGTTTCACTATGTTGCCCAGGCTAGTCTCAAACCGCTAGGGTAAAGGAATCCACCCATCTCGGCCTCCCAAAGTACTAGGATTATAGGTGTGATTACACCACGCCTGGCGCCTTAAGCTAACTTTTTTTGAGATGGAGTCTTGCTCTGTCGCCCAGGCTGGAGTGCAGTGGTGCGATCTCTGCTCACTGTAACCTCTGCTTCCCAGGTTCAAGCAATTCTCCTGCCTCAGCCTCCTGAATAGCTGGGACTACAGGCATACACCACTACACCCGGCTAATTTTTGTATTTTTAGAGATGGGGTTTCACCATGTTGGTCAGACCAGTCTTGTACTCCTGATCTCAGGTGATCAACCTGCCTCGGCCTCCCAAAGTGCTGGGATTACAGGTGTGGGCCAACGTGCCTGGCCAGGCTGACTTTTTAAACTTACTTCCACAGCCAGATAGGGGACTCACTGACCAGAGAGACAGACAGATGTGTAAAGAGAACAACCACACCTACCTTTAGGAGACTACTAAGTAGGCAGGGATACTCTCAGGGTATCTTCCTAGATTTACTGCTGGGGAAGGCAGCAGGGCCTTTCCATCCGGGACTCTTTGAATAATGTGGCTTACTAGGAATGGAGCTGAAAATATTTGCTTATGGACTAGGGTCCTTCTTGCAGAGAGGTGGCAGCAAGCTCAGCCTGCCCTTGGGTTCCATAAGGGGTTCTAGCTGGTCTGTTACCTTGGTAATTTGAGTTGTGGTGGTGCTGCTTGTGGTCTCAGATGTGATAGTTTGAGCTGTCAGCAAGACTCCTGGGTCCAAGTCTCCACTGTTGTCATCAGTCTGCAGAAGAAAGCATGGCTCATCATCATGCCTCTCAGGAAGACTGAGCAAATATTGCAGGCTGCAGCTTTGCTCTTCAGCTGCACATTCTGATGCAAAAATCTCATTCCCTTAGAGTGACGTCTTTTTTTTTTGAGACGGAGTTTCGCTCTTGTCGCCCAGGCTGGAATGCAGTGGCGTGATCTCAGCTCACTGCAACCTCCACCTCCCGGTTTTAAGTGATTCTCCTGCCTCAGCCTCCTGAGTAGCTGGGATTGCAGGCATGCACCACCACACCAGGCTAATTTTGTATTTTTAGTAGAGACGGGGTTTCTCTATGTTGGTCAGGCTGGTCTCGAACTCCTGACCTCAGGTGATCCACCCACCTCAGCCTCCCAAAGTACTGGGATTATAGGTGTAAGCTACCACACCCGTAACCTCTTAATAAATAAAATAAATTGGGCCATGCTCGGTGGCTCATGCCTGTAATCCTAGCACTTTGGGAGGTGGAGGCGGGCGATCACCTGAGGTCAGGGGTTTGAGACCAGCCTGGTTAACACAGTGAAACCCCGTGTCTACCAAAAAAACAAAATTAGCTGGGCTTGGTGGCACTTGCCTGTGATCCCAGCTACTCAGGAGGCTGAGGCAGAAGAATCACTTGAACCTGGGAGGTGGAGGTTGCAGTGAGGCAAGATCGCGCCACTGCACTTCCAGCCTGGGCAACAGAGTGAGACTCTGTCTAAAAATAAATAAAATAAAATAAAATAAAATAAATTCCCTGGGCACAAAGTTCCTTCTAAAAAAGTTGGATGGGTATAGTTTCCTTAGCATTGAGTCAGTGACAGGAATGGATCAGAAATAGGAGGCAGGGGCCAGGAGTGGTGGCTCACGCCTATAATCCCAGCACTTTGGGAGACCGAGGAGGGCGGATCACCTGAGGTGAGGAGTTCGAGACCAGACTGACCAACATGGAGAAACCCCGTCTCTACTAAAAATACAAAATTAGCCGTGTGGTACATGTCTGTAGTCCCAGCTACTCGGAGGCTAAGGCAGGAGAATAGCTTGAACCCAGGAGGCACATACTGCAGAGGGCTGAGATTGTGACATTGTACTCCAGCCTGAGCAACAACAGCAAAACTCTGTCTCAAAAACAAAAAACAAAATAACAACAACAACAACAAAAAGAAAAAAGAAATAGGAGGCAGGAACATAGCCACAGGTTCAACAACAAGAGTGACAAGAAGCGCACATATAGCATTTTATAGTTCACAAATGTCTTTCAAACATTACCCTTTTTTTTTTTTTTTTGAGACAGAGTCTAGCTCTGTTGCCCAGGCGGAGAGCAGTGGTGCGATCTCAACTCACTGAAACCTCCACCTCCTGGGTTTAAGTGATTCTCCTGCCTCAGCCTCCTGAGTAGCTGGGAATATAGGCACATGCCACCATGCCTGGTTAATTTTTGTACTTTTTTTTTTTTTTTTTTTTTGAGGTGGAGTTTCACTTCTGTTGCCCAGGCTGGAGTGCAATAGTGTGATCTTGGCTCACTGCAACCTCTGCTTCCCAGGTTCAAGTAATTTTCCTGCCTCAGCCTCCCAAGAAGCTAGAATTACAGGCGCCTGCCACCACGCCCGGCTAATTTTTGTATTTTTAGCAGAGACAGAGTTTTACCATATTGGCCAGGCTGGTCTTGGACTCCTGACTTCGTGAATCCCCGACCTCCACCTCCCAAAGAGCTGGGATTATAGCTCTTTGAGCCACCACGTCCAACCACTAACTAATATTTTCTTCAGCCAAAACCAGTCATCTACTTTAGATTCAGACTCAACTAATATTTATTTTACTCCTACTATGTGCCAAGCATATAATTCAACTGTTATCTCAATTATGCCTCTCAATATCTGAGGGAGGAACCATTATTATACACACTGTACAGTTAAGAAAACAGAGAGGTTAAGAATTTGTCCAAAACTCTAATGGGTGTTTGAACTAGGACTCAGGGCAAGAAACTTCCTGTGTGGAGTCTGGGGTTTGGGTCCCCACCCAGACAGTAACCAGCTGTGGGACCTTGGGCAAGTCATTCTGACTTCTCTGAGCTTTAGGTTTCTCATTTATTTGATTTTTAAATTTTTATTTATTTTATTTTTTATTGAGAGAGAGTTTTGCCTTCTCCTCAGGCTGGAGTACAATAGTGGGATCTCGGCTCACTGCAACCTCCACCTCCCAGGTTCAAGTGATTCTCTTGCCTCAGCCTCCCAAGCAGCTGGGATAACAGGCGCACTCCACCACACCTGGCTAATTTTGTATTTTTAGTAGAAACGGGGTTTCACCATGTTGGCCAGGCTGGTCTCAAATTCCTGACCTCGGGTGATCCACCTGCCTCAGCCTCCCAAAGTGCTGGGATTACAGGCGTGAGCCATTGAGCCTGATCTAGTTTTCCCATTTATAAAAGCAATACTGGGGCCTGGGTACAGTGGCTCACAACTGTAATCCTAGCACTCTGGGAGGCCAAGGCAGGCAGATCACGAGGTCAGGAGTTCAAGACCAGCTGACCAATATGGTGAAACCCTGTCTCTACTAAAAATACAAAAATTAGCCAGGCATGGTGGCACAGGCCTGTCGTCCCAGCCACTCAGGAGGCTGAGGCAGGAGAATCTCTTGAACCCAGGAGGCGGAGGCTGCAGAGAGCTGAGATGGTGCCACTGCACTCCAGTCTGGGTGACAGAGGGAGACTCCATCTCAAAAAAAAAAAAAAAATTCCCAGGTACTTGGGAGACTGAGGCAGGAGAATCACTTGAAACCAGAAGGCAGAGGTTGCAGTGAATCAAGATTGTGTCACTGCACTCCAACCTGGGCAACAAGAGCGAAACTCCATCTCAAAAATAAATAAATAAATAAAATAAAAACAATACAGGAATATGTGTTCTGCCTACACCATAGCACTTATAAACAAAAAAATTATACAAATAAAATTAGCTTATAAATTGTTATAACATGAATTTGCATGCCAGAAGGGCTAAAGCTTTTTGAAGAATTCCTCCTCTACAAACCTGTGACTCTATCTTTATCTACCTCCTGCCCGCTCCCTCTAGTCTCTTTTCTGTCTCTGAAGAATGCTAAAGATACAGGAGACACTGTTATGTTTTCCTACTTACTCTGTTCCCATACAGGGCCTCTTTTCCTTGATCCTCTTACCAGTGTTGCCTCATAATGGTCATTTTATGATCCAGCAATTTGACTCTTAGATGTTTACTCAAGATAAATGAAACACCCACAAAAAGATTTGTGGCTGGGCACGGTGGCTCATGCCTGAAATATTATCACTGTGGGAAGTGTAGGCAGGTGGATTACCTGAGGTCAGGAGTTCGAGACCAGCCTGGCCGACATGGTGAAACCACAAAATACCCAAAAATTAGCCGGGCGTGGTGATGCATGCCTGTAGTCCCAGTTACTCTGGAGGCTGAGGCAGGAGGATCGCTTGAACCGGGAGGCGGAGGTTGCAGTGGGCTGACAGCATGCCACTGCACTCCAACCTTGGCAACAGAGTGATACTCTGTCTCAAAAAAAAAAAAAAAAAAATTTATGCATGAACATTCATAGCAGCTTTATTAATATTTTCCCAAACTGAAATTCATCCAATTGTCCATCAACGAATGAATACATAAACAAATTGTGGTATATTCATTCAACGTAATACTATTCAGCAATAAAAAAGAGGGAACTACTGATTCACATAACATGGATGAATCTAAAAAACATTATATTCAGAAAGAAGGCAGACAATGTTGGGCTCAGTGGCTCATGCCTGTAATACCAGCTCTATGCGAGGTCGAGGTGGGTGGATCACCTGAGGTCAGGAGTTCAAGACCAGCCTGGCCAACATGGTGAAACCCTGTCTCTACTAAAAATACAAAAATTAGCCAGGTGAAGTGGTGGGCGCCTGTAATCCCAGCTACTCAGGAGGCTGAGGCAGGAGAATCACTAGAATCCGGGAGGTTGAGGTTGCAGTGAGCTGAGATGGTACCACTGCGCTCCAGCAGCCTGGGCGACAGAGTAAGACTCCAATTCAAGGAAAGAAAGAAAGGAAGGATGGAAGGAAGGGAGGGAGGAAGGTGAGGAGGAAGGAAAGAAAGAAAGAAAGAAAGAAAAGAAAAGAAAGAAAAGAGGCTGGGTGTGGTGGCTCAAGCCTGTAATCCCAGCACTTTGGGAGGCCGAGACGGGCGGATCACGAGGTCAGGAGATTGAGACCATCCTGGCTAACACAATGAAACCCCGTCTCTACTAAAAAAATGCAAAAAAACTAGCCGGGCGTGGTGGCGGGCGCCTGTAGTCCCAGCTACTTGGGAGGCTGAGGCAGGAGAATGGTGTAAACCTGGGAGGCGGAGCTTGCAGTGAGCTGAGATCCGGCCACTGCACTCCAGCCTGGGCGACAGAGCGAGACTCTGTCTCAAAAAAAAAGAAAGAAAGAAAGAAAGAAAGAAGCCAGACACAAAAGTGTACTACTGTATACTTCTACTTACACGAAGTCCAAATCAGGCAAAACTAAGCTATACTGATAGAAAGCAGAGCACTGGCTGCCTAAAGGGGTAGAAATCAAATGGAAAAGGCTATGAAGGCAGTTTCAGGAGTAATGTTCTGTATCCTAAATGTGTCTTGGTTACACATGTATAGACATTTGTGAAAATCAATCAAATTGCTAGGCATAGTGGCTCACGGCTGTAATACCAGCACTTTGGGAGGCTGAGGAGGGAGGATTGCTTGAACCCAGGAGATCAAGATCAGCCTGAGTAACAAAGTGTGTCCCGTCTGTACAAAAAATTAAATAATTAGGCTGGGTGCAGTGGCTCACGCCTGTAATCCCAGCACTTTGGGAGGCTAAGGCGGGAAGATCATGAGGTTAGGAGTTCGAGACCAGCCTGACCAACGTGGTGAAGCCCTGTTTCTACTGAAAAAATAAATATAAAAATTAGCCAGGCATGGTGGCATGAGCCTGTAATTCCAGCTACTCAGAAGGCTGAGACAGGAGAATTGCTTGAACCCGGGAGGCAGAGGTTGCAGTGAGCTGAAATCATGCCGTTGCAGTACAGGCTAGGAGACAGAGTGTCAAAAAAAAAAAATTAAAAAGTTAGTCACATGTAGTGGTGTGCGCCTGGAGTCCTAGCTACTCAGGAGGCTGAGGTGGAAGGATCACTTGAGCCCAAAAGGGGCTGAGGTGGGAGGGTCACTTGAGCCTGCAGTGAACTGTGGTTATGCCACTCTACTCCAACCTGGGCAACAGTGTAGCCTGTAATCCTTGCACTTTGGGAGGCCGAGGGGGGCTGATCACTTGAGATCTGTCTGTGCATTTCACTGTATGTAAAATTTACCTCAAACACACCCATATACACACATTAAAAAATTACACATAAAAACCATCCCCTCTGACCATGTTTTCCAAAGCACGGAGACTATGAATGAATAAAAAAATGGTGCTCGGGCTTACTTATCCAGCAAGATTATAAAAGCAAAAGTAGAAATAGTAAATAAATAATAACAATTGCAAATGAGTATCTAGTGATTATTGTCTGCCAGGCACTTTGGAAACATTTTATGTGCATTAATTCATTTATTCCTGACAACAACCCTATGAGGTACAACTATTAGCCACATTTTACAAATGAGGAAACTGAGGCACATGGAGATTTAGTAATTTGACTGCATATTAGTAAGTAACAGGGCAGGTTCAAAGCCAGGAAATCTGACTCTGACTCGAAAGTCAACACTCTTCCCCACTCTACCCCACTGTCTAGCATCAGTAATAAAAAGCAATGTGGGCCAGGAGCAGTGGATCATGCCTGTAATCCCAGCACTTTGGAAGGCCAAGGTGGGCAGATCACCTGAGATCAGGAGTTCGAAACCAGCCTAACCAACGTGGCAAAACCCATCTATACTAGAAATACCAAAATTAGCCGGGCATGGGGACACATGCCTGTAGTCCCAGCTACTTGGGAGACTGAGGCCGGAGAATCGCTTGAACCTGGGAGGTGGAGGTTGCAGTGAGCCAAGATCACGCCACTGCACTCCAGCCTGGGTGACAGAGTGAGACTCCGTCTCAAAAATAAATAAATAAATAAACAAATAAAAAAATAAAAAGCAATTTGTATCTTGACTGTCTTAAGCTTGGTTAAAATGAAAGGCAAATGTTTAATAACGCAATATAATAATAGCTACCATTTTGAATAGCTAATAAGTACCAGGCAAACATTGTGCTTATTTCAATAACTTGATCAAAGTATTTTTCAGAAGAGAAAACTAAGGCTCAAAAAGACAAGTGACTTGCCCAAGATCACAAAACTAGCAAATGTCAGAATTAAGACCCAAGTCACTCTAATTCCAAAGCCCATGGGCTCTGTCGAGCATATCACGCTACCTTTATATTTCTCTAATATGTTAGGATATTTTAAAATGACTGCTTCTGTTTCCTTTTTTTGTAGGAGCTACCTACATTCACACCACATGGACTTCTGTGGGCAGTGTGGCTCTAACTTTTAAAACAATTTATTTTGAACCATTTAAATTTTGGGGGCGCAGGGTGCGGTGGCTCATGCCTGTAATCCCTGCACTTTGGGAGGCTGAGGTGGGCTGATCACTTGAGGCCAGCAGTTTGAGACCAACCTGGCCCACAAGGTGAAACCCTGTCTCTACTAAAAATATAAAAATTAGGCTGGGCGCGGTGGCTCATGCCTGTCATCCCAGCACTTTGGGAGGCCAAGGCGGGTGGACCACGAGGTCAGGAATTCAAGACCAGCCTGACCAACATGGTGAAACCCCGTCTCTACTAAAAATACAAAAATTAGCTGGGTGTGGTGGTGGGTGCCTGTAATCGTAGCTACCTGGGAGGCTGAGGCATGAGAATCGCTGGAACCCAGGAGGTGGAGGCTGCAGTGAGCCGAGATGGCACCACTGCACTCCAACCTGGGTGACAAGAGTGAAATTCTGTCTCAAACAAAAATAAAAATATAAAAATTAGACAGGTGTGGTGGCACACATATATAATCCCAGCTGCTCGAGAGTTTGAGGCACAAGAATCACTTGAACCCAGGAGGCAGAGGTTGCAGTGAGCTGAGATCATGCCACTGCACTCCAGCCTGGGCTACAGAGCAAGACTGTCTCTTAATAATAATAATAATAGTAGTAATAATAAAATAAACTTTTTTGGCTATGTCTATGGTATAAAAATTTTAAAACTTCAAAATGTTGTACAGTGAAAAGTCAGTTTCCCTCCCACTCCTGAGCCGAGTCCTGCAGTCTCAGTCTCCTTCATCAGGGGCCACTATACGTTTTGGTTGTTGGTTTTTTGTTTCGTTTTTTTAGTACCCATTCAGAGAGACTGTATTGATATACAAGCCTAAACACACATAGCTGCAATATACATCGCTTCTACCTTCCATAAACAGTACCACCATAGTGCATCATGCTTGTTCACTTACCTATTTATCATGTAGCTTCTTCCCATCAGAAGCTTTAATTAAAGGCCACACAGAATTACCTTAATTGGATGTACTATAATGTATTTAAGCAGCTCTCCACTGATGGACATTTAGCTTGTCTCCATGTTAGTGACAACTTAAAGGGATTCTCTGTCATGTGAAGTAATTATTTCCTATATCCTCTGGCTAACAGCGTGTACAGTTTTAAAGTAATTTCCTATTCCTTTCTTTTTCAGTCCCCTTCACTGTCAAGACCTATTCATTCATTTCTCTGTCTCTCTCGACTGACACATTTCTTTTTTCTTGTTTCTTCAGACACTTCAGTTCTTTACAAGCATTACTCCAGGGATGTTCTAGTCATATTCCTGGCCCCAGACCTCTCTCTACCTTATTTCATTTTGTTTTTTTGATACAGGGCCTCACTCTGTCTCCCAGGCTGGAGTGCAGTGGCACAATCACAGCTCACTGCAGCCTCAAACTCCTGGGCTCAAGGGAGCCTCTGCCTCACCTCACCAGTTCATGACTAATTAGCCACCATACCTGGCTAATTTTTTTGTATTTTAGTAAAGACGGGGTTTCTCTATGTTGGTAAGGCTGGTCTCGAACTTCTGACCTCAGGTGATCCACCCACCTCGGCCTCCCAAAATGCTGGGATTACAGGTATGAGCCACTGTGCCCGGCAATGCACATGCTTTTAAATTACTAAGCCACACTGTTTCCTAAATGGAGAAAACATCATCCAGTTCATGGTGAGGTGAGGATTAAGTGAAAAGATTTATGTGAAAGCACCTCGCCAGAATTTCACATGGGTATCTCTTTCCCATCATTCAGACCTCGGCCAAAATATCACCTCCTCAGAGAGGAATTCCCTGATTATCCTAGTCCCAAAGTAGCAATCTTTCATGTAATCCCATATTGTCTAACTTTTTACACCATTTTAGTTTCCTTGCAGCATTTACCACTTTCTGAAATTTACTTATACATTCTTTATGTGCCTTATTGCCTGTTTCTCCTAACTAGAATGTAAGCTCCAGAGGGTAGGGACTATGTACACCTTGTACATTGCTTTGGCTTAGTATGTGAATGCTCAATAAATATTTGTTGCAGGAATGAAATAACAGCCCAGTTTATAGAGGTAACTGTTTTTCTTACTTTTGGCTTCTGTTGAGTAACAAAAGAAAAACAATTCAACACAAATCAACTCTAGTCCATTCAAACCACCAAAAATGAAAGAGACATTTTACTGAAAGTAGGAAGTAAAAAAATTTTTAGCAGGGCGTAGTGGCACACACCTGTAATCCCAGCATTTTGGGAGGCCAAGGCAGGTGGATCCCTTGAGCCCAGGAATTTGAGATCAGCCAGGGCAACGTGGTGAAATCCTGTCACTATAAAAAAAATTAGTGAGGTGCAGTTGTGCACACCTGTAGCTCCAGCTACTTTGGAGGCAAAGGTGGGAGGATCGCTTGAGCCTGGGAGGTCTAGCTAGTCTGCAGCGAGCTGAGATCGTGCCACTGCACTTCAGCCTGGGCAACAGAGTGAGACCTTGTCTCAAAAAAGAAAATGTAGCCAGGCGTAGTGGCTCTTCTTCTTTTTTATTTTTTTTTTAGATGGACTCTTGCTCTGTTGCCCAGGCTGGAGTGCAGTGGAGCAATCTCAGCTCACTGCAACCTCCCGTGTTCAAACGATTCTCCTGCCTCATCCTCCTGAGTAGCTGGGATTACAGATGCCTGCTACTATGCCCAGTGAATTTTTGTATTTTTAGTAGACAAAGGGTTTCACCATGGTGGCCAGGCTGGTTTTGAACTCTTGACCTCGTGATCCGCCCGCCTCGGCCTCCCAAAGTGCTGGGATTACAGGCGTGAGCCACTGCGCCCGGCCACCAGTAATCTCCTCTAAAAAGAACTATAATACTAGCACTTTGGGAGGCTGAGACGCGCAGATCACTTGAGGTCAGGAGTTTGAGACCAGCCTGGCCAACATGGTGAGCCCCAACTCTACGAAAAATACAAAAATTAGCCATGTGCGCATGACTGTAGAGGCTGAGGCAGGAGAATCACTTGAACCCAGGAGGGAGAGGTTGCAGTGAGCTGAGATTATTGTGCCACTGCACTCCAGCCTGGGCGACACAGTGAGTGAGACTCTGTCTCAAAAAAAAAAAACACTTAAGTCCTCATAACACCATGAGGTAGATATTATTAACATCATGGGCAGGGGAGATCAAGGCTCAGAAATATTCAATTATTTGTCCAGATTAGTAAGTGGAGGAGCCAGGACTTGAACTCAGGTTTTTTTGGACCCAAATCCCAAGTTCTCAACCATTACACTAGACTGCCTTACGCAAATGAATTGGGTGGATATAAGCAATCAGATCTAAGACAATTTTGCTTTAAAAAAAAATTCAGGCCGGGCGCGGTGGCTCAAGCCTGTAATCCCAGCACTTTGGGAGGCCGAGACGGGCGGATCACGAGGTCAGGAGATCAAGACCATCCTGGCCAACACGGTGAAACCCCGTCTCTACTAAAAACTACAAAAAACTAGCCGGGCGAGGTGGCGGTGTCTGTAGTCCCGCTACCCGGGAGGCTGAGGCAGGAGAATGGCGTGAACCCGGGAGGCGGAACTTGCAGTGAGCTGAGATCCGGCCACAGCACTCCAGCCTGGGTGACAGAGCGAGACTCCGTCTCAAAAAAAAAAAAAAAGTTCAGATGGAGTTTCCTGGGCTCAGGAGATCTTCCCACATCAGCCTCCTGAGTAGTTGGGACTACAGGCACACACCAGTGTGTCCTGCTCAATATTTTGCTTTAGATAGAGTAGTCTGGGACCTTCTTAGACCAGTAATCTCTTCTAAAAAGAACTGCCCCAGAAAAACCTGGTATTCTTGGTGATAAATGACCAGAAACTCTGTGAAGAAAGGTTATTAATTTTGTTTGCAGCCTTTGGTTCTGAAGCATCAGACCATGTCCTACCTGGGCAGCCTCATAAGTGATGGTCTTGGTCTCAGTGTGGACAATAGGGACGTCTTTGGTTGGGATTTCACTTTTCACAGCATTGGTATTATCTGAGATGGTGACAGTTTGTGTCTTCACCAGGGGAGGCTGTGAAGCAGTAAGGAAAGAGTTACTAGAGTGTTTCTGAAGGCAATGGAGAAGTAATCTTCTGACACTGATCTGATCAAAGTGTTAGCTTTAATTAAGTAAAGGGCTAGCTCAATCTCCAAAGGTGTTTACTTTTGCCCAAGACTTCGACAGTATTCCAAAGTAACCCTGACAAGGTGTCAAATCATGAGGGATATTAAAAAGCAGCATTACTGTAATAACTTTCATAAGCTTATTGGAAAGCTGTAAGATCAGACAGTTATGATTGGTGATATAAAACACTTCAGACTGACCTTCAGAATTTGAATATAAAACGATTTGCCAAATAGCAATCACTTTGATTTGTCCTTGTGTCTGTACCATTATAATTAAGAAAACCAGCCACATTTCCTCCACTAAGTACACACGGTACATGAAACAGCAGTGGCAATGGAATGCATTACCCTCGACTTCATTAACTTCTTTCAAATCAATGTCAGAGATTCACTTTGGAGTTACTGAGAAGAGGCAGTATTTGGAAAACTGGAAAGAAAAAAAAAATCAGTTCTACCACCACCTGGTGATTAATCCCAGAATTTCAGAAGAATGAACATTAGTGGAATATCAAAGGCCTTCTTGTCCATCTGCTCACCTTCCCCAGGAGTATAAATCACCCTGAAACTACCATTTGATTGTGATAAGGTTAAGTGGCCAACCACCTTAGCATAGGAAATCAATGCCTATGATCCTGGAAGCTCTTGTGGGTGGGGTCAGTGGGAGTGGTGGGCTGTACAATGTGGCTGCAGTACATAAATAATTTGGGGCCTGAAATCTCATAAGAAGATGAGTTGCCCCTTTAATTAAGAGTATTTGAATTTTTTAAGCATGGTCTCAGAACACTGAAGCCTCCTCACCAAAGAAGTTGCCACAATTCACCTCTTTCCATGGCCCACACTTGAGCAAGGAAAAGATGAACACACTTAACCGGCTTCATAAAGACCGACAGCTGGAGTTTTGTTCAGTTATCAGAGAAGAAAGCATTTCTAGCCATGGAGTTAATTGCTCTGAATGAATTTCTTTGGCACAATCAAAGACTTTAATTTTACTCTGTGATTTTGAAAACAGCAGGGAGGCCACTACCCTCAGCACACCACCACCATCTCCTACACAGGACAGATTCTGGCCCTCTTCCAAAGACAGTCATTAGACCTGCATCATTGAATAAGTTACTACCTGGAAACTTCGAATGAGGGTGGGGAACTGGTTACCCACATGAAAGTCAAGAAATGATCCATTTTGTTTTCCAAGTGGCTCTCCTGGTGTAACATGTTCTTCACTACTCTCTGCCTTTTTTTCACCAGGTTGCAGCTGACAGGAAGCTGGTGTTACTGAGAACTTTAAGGCACCGGCCTGTTCCTCCACTCCTATACATTCCCCAGTTGGGCCTCTTGGCATCTCCTTAATATCAAGATAGCCAGCTGCCCCCTCCTCCTTCTCTTCTGTCTCCTTGCTGCTTATGGAGAGGGAGCCAAAGGCAAAGCTTTGCAGAGACTCCGACGGGGTGGTCATCTGGCTTTTACTAGGAACTACCGAATGCTTGGGACCCTCCCATTCAGAGTCAGGGTTAGTAGATGGCCCCTTTGTCACGACAGCCACCTCCTCTGTGCGAATGCCATTTATACTCTACAAATGAATGAACACATACAAAAGCAAGAAGATTAGGTATAAGTGGGAGAATGAACTCTGAGAATCAACAGTGATTTTTGGAAGCCTCAAAAATATTGCTACTAATATAAACTATGAATCTTAGCTGATAACATGGTCAAAAGGAAGAACTGCTGTTCACTACACGTTATCAGCAGCTTAAGCAGTTCCAACCTCATTTTGGTCCTATTTCTATATCATTATTAATCTGAAAAACAATTATCCAGCAATTTATATTCCTATGGTCTTCCTTGTGTAACATACTTAAAGGAGTTACTTTGTCATTCCTAAATGCCTAAGTTATTACTATGCACAGGACACAATGCAATTTGTGAGTCAGTCAAAATATATTGTTTTTTTTTTTTCTTTGAGACAGGGTCTCACTCTGTCACCCAGGCTGGAGTACAGTGGTGTGACCATAGCTCACTGCAGCCTTGAATTCCTGGATTTAAGGGATCCTCCTGCCTCAGCCTCCAGAGTAGTTAGAACTACAGGCATGCTCCACCAAAACCTGGCTAGGTTTTACATTTTTTGTAGAAACAGGGTCTCACTATGTAGTCCAGGCTGATCTCAAACTCCTGGCCTCCCGTAATCCTCCCACCATGGACTCCCACAGTGCTGGGATTACAGGCAAAATATATTCGTAAGGAACCTAATCAGGTTGAAAAATGTTTCATATTTCCAAACCGTATGTATTCTCACACTAGCCCTGCATGGAGAAGCCAAAATCTAGACTAGTTGTCAGGGAGACAGAAGTTGAGTACATCTAGCACAGGCTTACTTCAATCATTGTCATGACATCAAACATGATATCAAACATGGTGAAATGTTTCTTCGTAAACAATTAAAATGACCCAGCAGCTGATATGTATTTCTTCAGAGATGAAAGACACAACACTTCCAACCTCCAAGAGAAATAAATCCTGGAAACACAGAGTTCCCTCCTGGGCCGAATACCTCACTCCGCAGGAAAAACAGTTCTAAAGCAAGTAGTGTCAGCGCTCTGTATCTGTGGGTTCTGCATCCATAGATTCATGGATCAAATGAATCAAACCATGGATCAAAAGTATTTGGAAAAAAAACTGCATCTATGCTGAATATGTGCAGACTTTTTTCTTGTCATTGTTCCTTAAAGAATACAGTATAACAACTATTTACATAGCATTTATATTGTATTAGGTATTATGAGTAATCTAGAGATGATTTAAAGTATTCAGGAGAATATGTATAGGTTATATATAAATACCATATCATTTTAAATCCAAGACTTGAGCATTTGTGGATTTTGGTATCCAGGGGAGGTCCTGGAACCAAGGTCCCACAGATACTGTGGGAGCACTGTACCTGGAAAAGCATGTGGATGAGCAGATACCATCCCAGTAGATGGACCTATTCCTAAAGTTAAAAGAAAGGTGCTCTAGGTGGAAGAAGAAGGAATTCACACCAGTAGGAAATGAATAAGTCATTTGAAAAATAAATAACCTTGCCACAAAAAGAATAAAATACCTACGAATGCCAGCTAACCAGGAAGGTGAAAGATCTCTACAATACCACAGGGCTATAGTAACCAAAACAGCATGGTGGGTTGGGCATGGTGGTTCATGTCTGTAATCCCAGCACTCTGGGAGGCTGAGGCGGGCAGATCACCTGAGGTCAGGAGTTTGAGACCAGCCTGGCCAACAATGCAAAACCCTGTTCATGCCTGTAATCCCACCACTTTGGGAGGCTGAGGTGGGCAGATCACCTGAGGTCAGGAGTTCGAGACCACCCTGGCCAACATGGCAAAATCTTGTCTCTACAAAAATACAAAAATGAGCTGGACATGGTGGCGTGTGCCTGTAGTCCCAGCTACTTGGGAGGCTGAAGCAGGAGAACTGTTTAAACTCGGAAGGTGGAGGTTGCAGTGAGCTGAGATCAAGCCACTACACTCCAGCCGGGGTGACAGAGTGAGACTCTGCCGCAAAAAAAAGAAAAGAAAAGAAAACGACAACAACAACAACAACAAAACAAACACTAGCATGGTGTACTGGTATGAAAACGGACATATGAAACAGAATAGAGAACCTAGAAATAAGGCCACATACCTACAACTATCTGATCCTCGACAAAGCTGACAAAAACAAGCAATGAGGAAAGGAAGGATTCTCTATTCAATAAATGGTGCTGGGGTAACTGGCTAGCCATATACACAATATTGAAACTGGATTCCTTCCTTATACCATATACAAAAGTCAACTCAAGATGGATTAAAGACTGAAATGTAAAACCCAAAACTAATAAAAGCCCTGGAAGACAACCTAGGCAATAGCATTCCGGACACAGGAACTGGCAATTTTTTTTTTTTTTTTTTTGAGACACAATCTCGCTCTGTCACCCAGGTTGGAGTGTAGTGGCGTGATCCTGGCTCACTGCAAGCTCTGCCTCGTGAGTTCAAGTGATTTTCCTGTGTCAGCTTCCAAAGTAGCTGGGACTATAGACGTGTGTCACCACGCCTGGCTAATTTTTGTATTTTTAGCAGAGACGGGGTTTCGCCATGTTAGCCAGGCTGGTCTTGATCTCCTGACCTCATGACCCACCCACCTCGGCCTCCCAGAGTGCTGGGATTACAGGCATGAGCCACCGCGCCCAGCCAAGAACTAGCAAAGATTTTATGATGAAGATGCCAGAAGCAATCACAACAAAAGCAAAAATTGACAAATGGGATCTAACTAAACTTAAGAGCTTCTGCACAGTGTAAGAAACTATCAATAGAGTAAACAAATAACCTACAGAATTGGAGAAAATATTTGCAAATTACACATCTGACAAAAGTCTAATATCCATCATCTATAAGAAACTTAAACAAATTTACAAGAAAACAACAACCCCATTAAAAAATGGACAAAAGGACATGAACAGACACATTTCAAAAGAAGATATATATGTGGCCAACAAGCATAAGAAAAAAGGTTCAGTATCACTGATCATTAGTAAAATGCAAATCAAAACCACAGTGAGACACTATGTCCCACCAGTTAGAATGGCTATTATTAAAAAGTCAAAAAATAACAGATGCTGGTGAGGTTGCAGAGAAAAGGGAATGCTTATACACTGTTGGTGGGAGTGTAAATTAGTTCAACCACTGTGCAAAGCAGTGTGGTGATTCCTCAAGGAGCTAAAACAGAACTAACATTTGACCCAGCAATCATATTACAAAGTGTATACCCAAAGAAATATAAATCATTTTACCATTAAGACACATGCATGTGTATGTTTATTGTAGCACAATTCACAATGACAAATATATAAAATCAGCCTAAATTCCCATCAATGGCAAATTAGATAAAGAAAATGTGATATATATATATACACACACACACATACACATACACACACACACACACACCATGGAATACTATGCAGCCATAAAAAAGAATGAGCTCATGTCCTTTGCAGGAACAAGGATGGAGCTGGAGGCCGTTATCCTCAGCAAACTAACACAGGAACAATAAAAGCAAACACTGCATGTTCTCATTTACAAGTGGGACCTAAATGATGAGAACACATGGTTACAAGGGAAACAACAGACACCAGAGCCTACTTGGGGTGCAGGGTGGGAGGAAGGAGAGGATCAGAAAAATTAACTATTGGGTACTAGGCTTAGTACTTGGGTGACAAAATAATCTGTAAAACAAACTCCCATGACATGAATTTACCTACATAACAAACCTGCACATGTACCTAAAATAAAAGTCAAAAGAAGAAAAAGAAATAACCTAACCAAAGCCAAATGTCATGGCAAGTGATATCTGCATGTGCTCACCAGAGAGCTGTATATAAGCCACTTAGGCATGAAATATTGGTAAGAGCCTTCGACCATATTATAAACCACAGAGACACAATAAAGAAAGGAACTTTTAAGAAGGTGTTCCTGGCCAGGCACAGTGGCTCACGCCTGTAATCCCAGCACTTTGGGAGACCAAGGTGGATGGATCACCTGAGGTTGGGAGTTCGAGCCTGTCCAACATGGAGAAACCCCATCTCTACTAAAAATACAAAATTAGCCAGGCATGGTGGCACATGCCTGTAATACCAGCTACTCAGGAGGCTGAGCAGGAGAACTGCTTGAACCTGGGAGGCAGAGGTTGTGGTGAGCCAAGATCGCACCTTTGCATTTCAGCCTGGGCAACAAGAGTGAAACTCTGTCTCAGAAAAAAAAAAAAGAAGGTAAGAAAGTGTTCCTATGAATAAACAATATAGTCTGAACCAGCTTACACATTGTAGTACTCAAAGCAATGTTACATGTATTATATTAGGAAAATCACTGCTGCTCCTTAACTTGTAAACCAGCCTCCATTTTGATTAATATTAACCAGGGCTCTATAAAGGCAAGGAAAGACACACTACACACAGGAACTTCAGGCCAGCTTCACTCCTAAGCCATCTTGAAACATGCAACTCAAAAGCATCTCAAACTGGCACAAGTTGAATTCATATTAGGTAGATCTTTCATTGGCTGATAACAAATATGACTTAGGATATGAAAGATGGAACTGAAAGACTGACAACAGGGCTGTCTCTGTCTGCAAATGTATCTGAGATACAGCGATTATTCTTGACAAGAATATATGAATTTCTTCATATTTAACATGAAAATAATACTTGGTTTGACTTATAGGGTTCTGAGGATCAAATACAATAACATACTGTATATGAAACCATATTGTATACTTCCTCATTTAATTCAACCAACCAATGAGCAGAGCACCTATAATGTGCTAGGGCCTGGGGGACACTAGAATGAATCTGTCATATTGTTAAGATGCTATGCTACTTTCCAGGGCACTTATCTCACTGTTTCTTTTGAGTCAGGCAAGTGGCTATAGAGCTGTTCAAAAATAGATCGGCTGGTAAAACAAATAGGCTTTCTGCAATTGCTACATGCTAGTCCTAGCATTGTGAATAGCTATCTAAACCCATTCACATGGAGAGGAACTTTGGGCTTCTTTAAATAATTTGTCACAACTGAGAAGGCTGATTAATAATCAGAAAAATACCTAAGATAATCAAGTAAGAGTCAATTTTGTGCCAGTTTGTTCAAGTGGTAAGTGGTAGTCTGTCATTGGGAGGCCGAGATGGGCGGATCACGAGGTCAGGAGATCAAGACCATCCTGGCTAACATGGTGAAACCCCATCTCTACTAAAATACAAAAAACTAGCCGGGTGTGCGAGATGGCGGGCGCCTGTAGTCCCAGCTACTCGGGAGGCTGAGGCAGGAGAATGGCGTGAACCTGGGAGGCGGAGCTTGCAGTGAGCTGAGATCCGGCCACTGCACTACAGCCTGGGTGACAGAGCGAGACTCCGTCTCAAAAAAAAAAAAAAAAAAGAAGCTATTTGTGAACTAAACATTACTTAGGTCAGCACCACCTGACCCAAACTTGCCTACTGCTGAGTTAAATTAGACAGATCAATCTATTGTTTTCCAAAGCATGTATAGAAGAGAACAATGATAAAAGCCCTAGACACGGTAATTTCAACCCAACAAATATTTACTGAGTACCTAATATGTACTAGTCTTCAGAAATAAAAGAAGAACATAGCAGTTAGGTTGGATTACCATTTATAGCACTCTCACATATGGTCAAATCAGCTTTTCCAGTTGACACTGTTATCCAGATCTCTAGGACAACAGAGACAACTATTTGTTGAGCATCCTCCCAGGGGTGCAGACTGCAACATGTTGCAAACTAAACTCATCTCTGCTGCTGTCTAGGCTTCCCTCCCCAACTTCCTCCATCATTTCTTCTTTTTTTTTTTTTCCTTTTCTTTGAGACAGGGTTTCGCTCTTGTTGCCCAGGCTGGAGTGCAATGGTGCGATGTCAGCTCACTGCAACCCCTGCCTCCCAGGTTCAAGCAATTCTCCTGCCTGAGCCTCCCAAGTAGCTGGGATTACAGGCATTTGCCACCGCGCCTGGCTAATTTTGTATTTTTAGTAGAGACAGGGTTTCTCCATGTTGGTCAGGCTGGTCTTGACCTCAGGTGATCCGCCTGCTTCAGCCTCCCAAAGTGCTGGGATTGCAGAAGTGAGCCACCGCATCTGGCCCCTCCACCATTTCTATCATATTGGTAGAAGGTATATCCATCCATTCAGTCATCCATGCCAGAATTCTGAGAATCATCTTCAATTCCTTCCTTATATTTATCCACTAACCCCCAGAGATTATGTCACCAAGGCATTTTTATTCCATTTTAGTATCTCATTTATCTATTTGCTTTAATGTTTCCCTCATCAATTCCCACATTTACTACCTTTGTTCAAGCTCTTCGCCCAAGCTGGAGTAGAGTGGTGCAATCTCAGCTCACTGAAACCTCCATCTTCCGGGTTCAAGTGATTCTCCTGCCTCAACCACCAAGTAGCTGGGGTTACAGATGCGTGCCACCATGCCCGGCTAATTTTTGTATTTTTAGTCAAGACACGGTTTCATCATGTTGGCCAGGCTGGTCTTGAACTCCTGACCTCAAGTAATCTGCCCACCACGGCCTCCCAAAGTGTTGAGATTACAGGTGTGAGCCACTGTGCCCGGCCTGTGAAAGCTCTTAGAATGCCTCATCCAGATTACCACAAATGCCATCAATAGTTTTTCTTCTTTCCTTTCTTCCTATCTCAAACCTTCCTTGAATGTGTCATCATGCTGCTAAAGTGCTTATTTCTAAAACTAAACATTGAAAATTCAATTTTCTAGTTTAAAACCCTTCATTGGGTTTTAGTAAGACAGAAAATACTTTAAAATCTGACCCTTAACTCTCTCTCCAGCTTCATCCAGCTACACCTCCACATATATCCTTCTCCCCATTACTTCAACTATTTTTAGTTCCTAGGACAGAGCATCTTTCTCTTACCTCTGTGCCTTTGTAAATGTTATTCCTTCTGCCTGGAAGTCCACACTTAGCTCAATTGTCATTTCTTCTAGATTTTCCTTGGCTGCTTAAAATATGTTTAGATAACAGTCCTCTTTTGTTCCCATTGTACCCTATCATCACTGGCATATTCATCTGTCCTTTCCATTAGACTACGAAATCCTTGGGGGATGAGAACTTGTTATTGTCTTACTCAGCTCTCTTGCTTGTATAATTTTTGGTATGTAATAGATGCTCAGTAAAAAACATGTTGAAGGTATGTTAGGTAAATCCAGGTCACTTGAGAACTTCTTCTTTGCCCTGTGCTATTCAGTAACTAAAATGTTTAGAAAAGCATGCTTAGGAAGAAATAAACAGTGGCTCATTTGACCAGACTCAGAGTCTAGTCCAGCATTTTATCTCCTCCATCAGTAAAATAAGAGAAATCTAATATTTCTGTATGTTTACCATGTGCCAGGTGCTGTGCTAATCACTTCAGCATGTTTTTTCATTGAATTATTGACACAATAATTATGAAGTAGTCATTATTTCTATTTTATGGATGAACAGATGGGCAGCTACTGTTTAAACTCAGATCTCTCTCTGGTTGTAGAGCTCATCTTCTTCCCATTACACCAGAAGGTATTTCAAGTAGGACCAAAGCACATGTCCTATTTATTTTACATATGTATGTATTTATATTTTAGAAATAGGCTCTTGCTATGTTGCTCAGGCAGGATTCAATTCCCTGGGCCCAAGGGATCTTCCCACCTCAGGCTCCCAATTAGCTAGGACTACTGGCACATGCCAGTGTGCCCAGCTTCAGGACATGTCCTATTATGCTCAAAGTAACACATAGCAAACCTGACTCTAACTTTGAGAAGTACAAACAGCGTCCAAACTCCTCTTAACAGTCTGTTCTTAGTGGCTGACACTACATTTTTACATATAAGAAGGCTGAAAAGTCAGAAGACAAGACTGGTCAGAAGAAGATACAAAGTCTCCATGTCACAAGACACCCAGAATTTGGCATTTAATATCAGTAAAGAATTCTGACAGTGTTGTTGCCTTTGGCTGTGACCATCATCAAGGGCCATTGGATTATATAAGACTGCAACTGCACATACCAAATTAGCCTAAAAACTTGAAAGGGATCTTCTGAAGTAGAAGATAATATATGGCTGTGTCTGAACCATCCTCAGTGACAAAAAGGCAAAGTTGAGACTTAATGTGATTCAAAGGTGTTAATCTAGATGTTGCTTACCTGAATTGATGGGGAATCTATAAGAAAAAAGATACTGGCCGGGTGTGGTGGCTCACACCTGTAATCCTAGCACTTTGGGAGGCCAAGGGGGGGTGGGTCACCTGAGGTCAGGAGTTCAGGAAAGGCCTAGCCAACATGGCGAAGCCCCGTCTCTACTAAAAATATAAAAATTAGCCAGGCGTGGTGGTGCACACCTGTAATCCCAGCTATTCGAGAGACTGAGGAAGGAGAATCGCTTGAACCCAGGAGGTGGAGGTTGCAGTGAGCTGAAATTGTGCCACTGCACTCCAGCTTGTGCGACAGGAGGGAGGCTCCATCTCAAAGAAAAAGAAAAAAAGGTGCTATGATAGAAAGACTGGCTGCCTATATATATAAAGTACTACAATGATATCTAGTTGGTTTTAATAATATGAAAAAAAGAATACTAGACAAATATTTAATTGAACAGAAACATTATTTGAAGATTCTCAATTTCATTTAAAAAGTCAATTGCTCCTGCTAAGTATGATAATTCAGTATTTTCTTTGTTTTGGGGAAGAAAACAAGATTTTTTTTCCTAAAGGCTTTCTCTCAAAAACTATTTATGCAAAGGGATTATGTCTCAGAATCATCAGACCCTGATTATATATGTGCCTTTATGAGTTATAAATTACCCCTTTTTTGACCTATGAATTCCAGATTATTAAAAGCAGGATATGGGCTGGGCACGGTGGCTCATGCCTACAATCCCAGCACTTTGGGAGGCCAAGGTGGGTGATCACCTGAGGTGGGGAGTTCAAGACCAGCCTGACCAACATGGAGAAACCCCGTCTTTACTAAAAATACAAAATTAGCCAGGCGTGGTGGCACGTGCCTATAATCCCAGCTACTCGGGAGGCTGAGGCAGGAGAATCGCTTGAACCCAGGAGGTGGAGGTTGCAGTGAGCCGAGATTATGCCACTGCACTCCAGCCTGGGCAACAAGAGCAAAACTCTAGCTCAAAAAAAAAGCAAGATATGGGTGTTTTATAGGTATCTTGCTGTCACTCCATTAAATGCAATCCAGAGTCTTTTTCTTTTCAGGTTATTTTTGAAGTAAGGATTTACATATTTGAATAGACTATCAAAAGAACCATGGTTGGCTGGGCGTGGCAGCTCAACCTGTAATCCCAGCACTTTGGGAGGCCAAGGCTGGCGGATCACAAGGTCAGGAGATGGAGACCATCCTGGCTAACACGGTGAAACCCTGTCTCTACTATAAATCCAAAAAATTAGCTGGGCATGGTGGTGGGCGCCTGTAGTCCCAGCTACTTGGGAGGCTGAGGCAGGAGAATGGCATGAACCCGGGAGGCGGAGCTTGCAGTGAACTGAGATTGTGCCACTGCACTCCAGCCTGGGTGACAGTGAGACTCTGTCTCAAAGAAAAAAAAAAAAAAGAACCACAGTTATGCTTACAAGACTGTCTTATCCTTTAAGAGATCAAAGTGAAAATATATTCTGAAAATTTTTCTAAAATTTTGCTACATAAGAGCTATGTAAGAGTACCTGTGTAGTAATTTTATCCCCACACATTTAGTCACTTGTTCCCCACTTAGTGAAGACCAATTTTACCTTTGAGTGGCAATAGAAAAACGACTCCTTTCTCTATTAAAAGTAAGAAAACACACTGCTATTATCTCACTTTATCTTTCTATATAATTCAAAGACTAAACCCTCCTCTTGATCAGTTATGCTTTCTTAGCCATTTAAAAATTGTATTTTCCAATGTATACATATATACACGAAAAAGATCTTAAGATGGCCAGGCACGGTGGTTCACACCTGTAATCCCAGCACTTTGGGAGGCTGAGGCAGGTGGATCATGAGGTCAACAGATTGAGACCATCCTGGCCAACATGGTGAAACCTTGTCTCTACTAAAAATACAAAAATTAGTTGGGTGTGATGGCATGTGCCTATAGTCCTAGCTACTTGTGAGGCTGAGGCAGGAGAATCACTTAAACCTGGGAGACAGGTTGCCATGAGCTGAGATTACGCCACTGCACTCTAGCCTGGTGACAGAGCGAGACTCCATCTCGAAAAAACAAGAAAAAGATTTTAAGGTGTACAAAAATATTAATAATCATGGGATTGCAAACGATCTTTTTGTTTGTGATTTTTCTGTATTTCCTAATCTTTCTAAAATAAGTATGTATTAATTTTGTAATAAAGTGATTATTTTCTTATGCAAGCACTTGTATCTGGTTTCAGTAGTGAAATGATCTTTAAAACCTGAAGAGTCTAATAAACAATTTATGCAGAAAGTGCTAAAAAATCCTTAATATCTTCCAAGTCTTTTAAAAACAGTAAAAAATAAGCCTTAATAGGTTTCTAAAAGAAAAAAGTAGTTAGAGGAAAGAATTATAAGCTAGTAACTGGTACGTAGTATAAAAGTTATCTTTTATAAGGGGAATATAATATCAAACCTTGGTCATTTAGTTAGTTGGTTTTGAAAGTCAAAGTCAGCTGGGTGAGGTGGTTCACGCCTTTAATCCCAGCACTTTGGGAGGGTGAGGCGGGCAGATCGTTTGAGTCCAGAAGTTCGAGACCAGCCTCGATAATGTGGCAAGACCCCATCTCTACCAAAAACACAAAAAATTAGCCAGGTGTGGTGGCATGTGCCTATATTTCCAGCCACTAAGAAGGCTGAGGTGGGAGGATCACTTGAGCCTGGCAGGTGGAGGTTATAAACTTGGGGTTTAAAAAAAAAAAAAAGTCAAAGTCAATGATGATAAATTTAATATATCTGTATATCCAGTGGAAAAGAAATACTTCACATTTAAGTTGTAGTTTCATTGTATTTTAATGTTTTCTGATTTAGAGGTAGAAAGGATATTATCAGGAAAGCGATTTAAAATGTGGTTATTGGCCAGGTGTAGTGGCTCATGCCCGTAATCCTAGCAATTTGGGAGGCTGAGGCGGGTGGATCATTTGAAGTCAGGAGTTTGAAACCAGCCTGTTCAACATGGTGAAATCCCGTTTCCACTAAAAATACAAAAAAATTAGCTGGGCATGGTGGCAGTTGCCTGTAATTCTAGCTACTCGCAAGGCTGAGGTAGGAGAATTGCTTGAACCCGGGAGGCGGAGGTTGCAGTAAGCTGAGATCACGCCACTGCACTCCAGTCTGGGCAACAGAGCAAGACTCCATCCTAAGAAAAAAAGTGGTTATCTGTGATTTAATTCCTTAGTAAACTTTCTTCTTAGGTATCTACCTCTGAAACAGTGAAGATACTCAAAGGAAATTATCACTCTCTTGCCAAAGTCATGATGGCAATAGGGAATATAAAATATTAAAGATCGGCTGGGCGCGGTGGCTTATGCATGTAATTCCAGCACTTTGGGAGGCCGAGGCGGGTGAATCATGAGGTCAGGAGATCGAGACCAGCCTGGCCAACATGGTGAAACCCCGTCTTTACTAAAAATACAAAAATTAGCCAGGCATGGTGGTGCGTGCCTATAATCCCAGCTACCCAGGAGGCTGAGGCATGAGAATCGCTTGAACCCAGGAGGCAGAGGTTACAGTGAGCTGAGGTCATGCCACTGTACTCCAGCCTGGTGACAGAGTGAGACTCCATTTACAAAAAAAAAAAGAAAAATCAAAGTATCCCCAAAACTGATCTAAACAATAACTTTAGGTTAGCAGTATACACTATAGATCGATACTATCACATCACAATTCATATCCAGAATGATTTATATTTCTTAAAATATTACTTTTTGCAAAGTAACATGAACCAAAGCAATAAAGATATTAAGTCCCAACATGGTGTCTCTTGCACTCCTGAAGTGGGCAAAGCCTATGGATTTAACTAAAATTGGGCTTCCTTTCAGCTTTTGTTAGCAAGTTCTCAAACAGGTCCTCATTATATTTTAGAGAACATCACAACTTTGAAGAAAGAAATTGTGACAGGAGAATTAAAATGGGTATACTATGAGGCTATTTCATAAATATTCCTGAACCAAGATCCTCAGGAATAATGGATAGTTTCGGGATATATAATGTCTGTTAAGAAAGAAAATAGAATATTTCTGATTAGTCACACAACTTACAGCTATTTTAAAATGTCAGAGATTTATTACTGTTTCTAGCCTTAAAGCTTACCTTTCTATATTGCTATTACCCACACATTTGCTCCTTGAAATTACTACATTTTCCTCAAAAAGAGAGTCTGAGATTTAGCATATACCTCTGCAGTCACTTTACACAATGTAGTCCCCAATCCACCACATCCGTTAAACTATACCATTGTTTTTCACATTATCTTCATTTTATTTTGCATTCTGTCAAGTAAAATGAGACTTAAGGCTGGCCTCGTAATAATGATATGACCAATGCTGTAATCAGTCACCATCATCTGTGCAATGATTTTGTGGTTTGCTGAAATGCAAATATCTGAGGAAAATTTAATATATAAAACTTTTATTAGTGTTTCTATATGTCTGGGAAAAGGGATTCATTAAACTTTTTAATAAGATTTACATAGATTGAGAAAAAGAAGTCTTGATATGTAAAAGTAAGTGAACAGAGATGGCAGTGGGAATAGGGGGTGAGGGTGCACAGACACACATACACCCACAGAGCACATTACCCTTGCTTTGCAAACCCAGTAAGAAATGCTTTGCAGTGCAAATGCCCACAGAACCAGCAGGAATCGAGGTTATCTTGCTAAACACAGAAGGAAGATACCCAGCAGAAGAGTCCAGCTCCTGGTTCTTAACTAAAGTAAACAATAAATATTACAGTCACTTAAATTATCAACAATATATTTAAGTATACCCCCAGATGGTCTGCAACATGCAAACTAAAAAATGTAGAATTTAATCCTGATAAGATCAGTTAATTGCGAGTGCTTTGTTTCTATATTCTTCTCTTTAACAAAACATGACAAGGTTATGTCTCAGCAAAGAATGGCTTTAAGTGCCTAGGGGAAAATCTCTTAAGAGCAAAACATATGTCTTTATACACTAATATAAATATTTGTAATTTCCTATTTTGAAACATTGTATCAGTATTCCCCTAGGTTGTATAATAATCAGTAGGAACATTAGCCTGATGATTAAAACAATTTTTTTAAGTTAAAACAAATGCTTTTAAATGGGCACTTGCAATAAAAGATAAATCAGATGTGGTAATGGCTTCTTTTGCAAAAGCCATGTGTAAACAGCACATAAAGATGACAAGTCAAGCAGTAGGAGCCCATTCTTCAGCCAAAAAAGGAAACAAATGAAGACAGAAGAACAAAAATTACCGAAAAGAGAAACATCCTCTGGTTCCCACCCCCAAAAGCTTGATAAATAATAGTTCTGTACAGTTTCAGTGGAAAACTCCAGCCACTCAGAAGTTTAAAAAAGGACATTAGAATCACAAACACTCAAGATGGGGATAAACTAACAACAGAGTAACGATGGGCTAGCAAAAGGTGATGTTAAAATTCTATCTTTCCTTTCTAGTGTGACATTCTTTGTCATGCAATACATTTCTCTTCATTCTAATTTTTCTCTCTTAGATGTACCCTCTCTTGCCTTTTTTTTTTTTTTAAGCTTGTATGCTATTAGTTTCTAGCTAGAAATATATCCTTAGAGTGCTCACTAGCTTCTCCATGAAACTCAGAGTCATTTTCACAGTCTATGGCTATTCTCTGGTATATAAAGATTACGCTTGTATAAAATCTGGATAAAGGGGCTTATTCCGGAAGATGTGGGCCTTTACTAGAGTGGATAAAATTGCTTATGATAGGAAAATAATTTCACAATGCAGCTTCTCACAAAGGACAGCAAATGAAATTAGCCAATGATAATTATCCATCAAACATTGTTTTTGTAATTTCCTAAATAGTGCTGTTATTAGATTATCCCCAGAACAGGTGAATGTAAAAGCAAACAGCTTCAAAATCCATGCTGGATGCAAAATTTTAACTATTAGATAATAGAAAATTTTGCCTTTACACTGCACTCACCAGCAAGAACTCCACAGATCAAATGAGTGTTCTCAAATCTGAATAGATCTACAGAAGTCAAAGTGTTTGGGCAAATATTAAAGGTTATACTAAGCATGTCTAAGAGACCAGAAGCCTTTGGTGGTCAGTTTTATTTCATTACACTATGAAGGGTAGGGGTGGAGGGATGAAGATGGAGATAAAGGAGCTATGACCAGTACAAAAACTCTGAAGTTAGAATGGAACAAAATTAAATTTGTTTGGCAGGATTTCACAGAATTCTCAGTTCTAAAAATTGATAAAAGTCATAATAAGCATTTAAGAAAATTTGATATATAAAAAACAGTTACCTTGAGGGTAGGCCCAGTGGCTCATTCCTGTAATCCCAGCACTTTGGGAGGCTGAGGTGGGTGAATCACTTCAGGTCAGGAGTTCGAGACCAGCCTGACCAACATGGTGAAACCCCATCTCTACTAAAAATACAAAATTAGCCAGGTGTGGTGGCAGGTGTCTGTAATCCCAGCTACTCAGGAGGCTGAGGCACAAGAACAGCTTGAACTCGGGAGGCAGAGGTTGCCGTGAGCCGAGATTGTACCATTGCACTCCAGCCTGGGTGACAGAGTGAGACTCCGTCTCAAAAACGAAACAAAACAAACAAAAAACCCAAGAAATAGTTACCTTGATTCTTTTTTTTTTTTTTTTTTTGAGACGGAGTCTGGCTCTGTCTCCCAGGCTGGAGTGCAGTGGCCGGATCTCAGCTCACTGCAAGCTCCGCCTCCCAGGTTTACACCATTCTCCTGCCTCAGCCTCCGGAGTAGCTGGGACTACAGGCGCCCGCCACCTCGCCCGGCTGGTTTTTTGTATTTTTAGTAGAGACGGGGTTTCACCGTGTTAGCCAGGATGGTCTCGATCTCCTGACCTCGTGATCCGCCCGTCTCGGCCTCCCAAAGTGCTGGGATTACAGGCTTGAGCCACCGCACCCGGCTAGTTACCTTGATTCTACAGAACCAATGCAACAGACAGCTATTATTAGAAAACTATTATTGACTATTAATAGAATATTAATAGAAAACTATTATTGAATATTAACTAGCTATGTTTTATCTTTTTGAGAAATCGTGCAACAGTAAAAATGGCTTTCTGTGTTAGCATTTTTAACAAACTCATAGAAGAAAACACGGCTTTGGAGAAATACTACAAAGTTATTTTACTTAGATCACAAGGTACGTACTTTGAGCTAGTAAATAGACCACTCTAAAATGTGAAGTGTTAGGTTTTTTTTTTTGGGACGGAGTTTCACCCTTGTTGCCCCGGCTGGAGTGCAATGGTGCGATCTCAGCTTACTGCAACCTCCGCCTTCCAGGTTCAAGCAATTATCCTGCCTGAGCCTCCTGAGTAGCAAGGATTACAGGCATGTGCCACCACGCCTGGTTAATTTTGTATTTTTAGTAGAGACAGGATTTCTCCATGTTGGTCAGACTGGTCTCGAACGCCCAACCTCAGGTGATCCACCTGCTTCAGCCTCCCAAAGTGTTGGGATTACAGTTGTGAGCCACGGTGCCTGGCCGAAGCATCAGTTTGAAATAATCACCTGAATAATATAATAAAATCTAGAGCTGTGAGAGTTAAGATAAAGAGATGGTTTACCCAAGGTGAAGTAAGAGATAAAGTGCTATACCTTCTGTTGATTTCACATTACAGGAACAAGCTCTCCTCACACCCACACATCCACACCCACACCATTCTTCACTTCTCAGTAAGATTAGAGTGGCAATACTGGAGAGTTATTAACTACAAATTTGTACAGTGCTTTTAAAAAGCCCATAAAAGACAAATGCATCACACTAATATGTTTCTAACAGATGTGACAACTACATCTGTTGTAGTGACTAATTACATCGGTTAGAAAAAAATTATTTTTAAAACTTGGCATAGTCAAATTAGTTCAAAGCTGATTTAAAATAACATTCTGAGAACTGAATGCACATCAGCAGGTTGTCTCTGTCTTACAAATAAGCAAAAGACAACTAATTATTGGGCCACAGAGAAGAGTGAATATAAGGAAAAACAAGAGAAAGACTAGCTGACAGCAATCTGTTGCTGATCAGCTGAAACAGAGGTTCATTTGGATTTTTCTGGTAGTAAGTCTATGAACAGTATTATTAACTCCTACTTCCTTAATGATTAGTAGCAACCAGAATCATGTTTGCAATAAATAAGATTTATTCATAAGTTTACACATTAACAGAGCAAATAATGTGAGAAAAATATCACAGAAAATGTCCCAAAGGAGCTAAAGATTTCTTAGGCTTAAATATCTTGCTGAATTGTTAATGAATAATTAATTTATTCAGCCAAGTATTAGAGCAAAAGGAGCCTGGTCAAGGGAATTGAAAGAAACATGTGCTTAGGGATTTATTAGAAAGCACCTCCCCAAAACCAGGCTCAGTGGCTCACACCTGTAATCCCGGCACTTTGGGAGGCTGGGGAGGGTGGATGGCCTGAGCTCAGGAGTTTGAAACTGCCTGGGTAACACAGTCAAACCCTGTCTCTTAGCAAGGTGTGACACACATCTGTGGTCCCAGCAACTTGGGAGGCTGAGGGGGGAGGACTGCTTGAGGCCAGAAGGTCGAGACTTCAGTGAGATGTGATTGCACCACTGCACTCCAGTGTGGGAGACAGAGTGAGACCCTGTCTCAAAAAAAAGAAAAAAAGGGGCCAGGCACAGTGACTTATGCCTGTAATTCCAGCACGTTTGGGGGCTGAGGCAGGCAGATCATTTGAGGTCCAGAGTTCGAGACCAACTTGGCCAAAATACTAAAACTACAAAAATTACCCGGGCGTGGTGGTTCGTGCCTGTAATCCCAACTACTTGGGAGACTGAGGCAGGAGAATCGCCTGAACCCGGGAGGCAGAGGTTGTAACGAGCCAAGATTGCGCCCCTGCACTCTGGCCTGGGCCACAGAGTGAGGGTCCGTCTCAAAAAAAATAAATTAATTAAAAAAAAAAAAGAATGTCACTTTATTCTGACTTACTGGTAAATACTGCCCAAAAAAGCTGTGAATTGGGGAATTTTCCTCAGAGAAATATATTTTTTGCTTTCTTTTTTGGGAGACGGAGTTTTGCTCTTGTCGCCCAGGCTGGAGTGCGATGGCACGATCTTGGTTCACTGTAACCTCCGCCACCCAGGTTCAAGCAATTCTCCTGGCTCAGCCTCCCAAGTAGCCAGAACTACAGGCCCACGCAGTCCTGCCTGGCTAATTTTTTTGTATTTTTAGTAGAGATGGGTTTTTCCCATGTTGATCAGGCTGGTCGTGAACTCCTGACCTCAAGTGATCCTCCCACCTCGGCCTCCCAAAGTGTTGGGATTACCAGCGTGAGCCACTGCACCCGGCCACTAATTAGTACTTTCAAAACAGATTTCTCGCCGGGCATGGTGGCTCATGCCTGTAATCCCAGCACTTTGGGAGGCTGAGGAAGGTGGATCACCTGAGGTCAGAAGTTTGAGACCAGCCCAGTCAACATGGTGAAACCCCGTCTCTACTAAAAATACAAAAATTAGCCAGGCATGATGGTACCTGCCTGCAATCCCAGCTACTTGGGAGGCTGAGGCAGGAGAATGGCATGAACCCGGGAGGCGGAGCTTGCAGTGAACTGAGATTGTGCCACTGCACTCCAGCCTGGGTGACAGTGAGACTCTGTCTCAAAGAAAAAAAAAAAAAAGAACCACAGTTATGCTTACAAGACTGTCTTATCCTTTAAGAGATCAAAGTGAAAATATATTCTGAAAATTTTTCTAAAATTTTGCTACATAAGAGCTATGTAAGAGTACCTGTGTAGTAATTTTATCCCCACACATTTAGTCACTTGTTCCCCACTTAGTGAAGACCAATTTTACCTTTGAGTGGCAATAGAAAAACGACTCCTTTCTCTATTAAAAGTAAGAAAACACACTGCTATTATCTCACTTTATCTTTCTATATAATTCAAAGACTAAACCCTCCTCTTGATCAGTTATGCTTTCTTAGCCATTTAAAAATTGTATTTTCCAATGTATACATATATACACGAAAAAGATCTTAAGATGGCCAGGCACGGTGGTTCACACCTGTAATCCCAGCACTTTGGGAGGCTGAGGCAGGTGGATCATGAGGTCAACAGATTGAGACCATCCTGGCCAACATGGTGAAACCTTGTCTCTACTAAAAATACAAAAATTAGTTGGGTGTGATGGCATGTGCCTATAGTCCTAGCTACTTGTGAGGCTGAGGCAGGAGAATCACTTAAACCTGGGAGACAGGTTGCCATGAGCTGAGATTACGCCACTGCACTCTAGCCTGGTGACAGAGCGAGACTCCATCTCGAAAAAACAAGAAAAAGATTTTAAGGTGTACAAAAATATTAATAATCATGGGATTGCAAACGATCTTTTTGTTTGTGATTTTTCTGTATTTCCTAATCTTTCTAAAATAAGTATGTATTAATTTTGTAATAAAGTGATTATTTTCTTATGCAAGCACTTGTATCTGGTTTCAGTAGTGAAATGATCTTTAAAACCTGAAGAGTCTAATAAACAATTTATGCAGAAAGTGCTAAAAAATCCTTAATATCTTCCAAGTCTTTTAAAAACAGTAAAAAATAAGCCTTAATAGGTTTCTAAAAGAAAAAAGTAGTTAGAGGAAAGAATTATAAGCTAGTAACTGGTACGTAGTATAAAAGTTATCTTTTATAAGGGGAATATAATATCAAACCTTGGTCATTTAGTTAGTTGGTTTTGAAAGTCAAAGTCAGCTGGGTGAGGTGGTTCACGCCTTTAATCCCAGCACTTTGGGAGGGTGAGGCGGGCAGATCGTTTGAGTCCAGAAGTTCGAGACCAGCCTCGATAATGTGGCAAGACCCCATCTCTACCAAAAACACAAAAAATTAGCCAGGTGTGGTGGCATGTGCCTATATTTCCAGCCACTAAGAAGGCTGAGGTGGGAGGATCACTTGAGCCTGGCAGGTGGAGGTTATAAACTTGGGGTTTAAAAAAAAAAAAAAGTCAAAGTCAATGATGATAAATTTAATATATCTGTATATCCAGTGGAAAAGAAATACTTCACATTTAAGTTGTAGTTTCATTGTATTTTAATGTTTTCTGATTTAGAGGTAGAAAGGATATTATCAGGAAAGCGATTTAAAATGTGGTTATTGGCCAGGTGTAGTGGCTCATGCCCGTAATCCTAGCAATTTGGGAGGCTGAGGCGGGTGGATCATTTGAAGTCAGGAGTTTGAAACCAGCCTGTTCAACATGGTGAAATCCCGTTTCCACTAAAAATACAAAAAAATTAGCTGGGCATGGTGGCAGTTGCCTGTAATTCTAGCTACTCGCAAGGCTGAGGTAGGAGAATTGCTTGAACCCGGGAGGCGGAGGTTGCAGTAAGCTGAGATCACGCCACTGCACTCCAGTCTGGGCAACAGAGCAAGACTCCATCCTAAGAAAAAAAGTGGTTATCTGTGATTTAATTCCTTAGTAAACTTTCTTCTTAGGTATCTACCTCTGAAACAGTGAAGATACTCAAAGGAAATTATCACTCTCTTGCCAAAGTCATGATGGCAATAGGGAATATAAAATATTAAAGATCGGCTGGGCGCGGTGGCTTATGCATGTAATTCCAGCACTTTGGGAGGCCGAGGCGGGTGAATCATGAGGTCAGGAGATCGAGACCAGCCTGGCCAACATGGTGAAACCCCGTCTTTACTAAAAATACAAAAATTAGCCAGGCATGGTGGTGCGTGCCTATAATCCCAGCTACCCAGGAGGCTGAGGCATGAGAATCGCTTGAACCCAGGAGGCAGAGGTTACAGTGAGCTGAGGTCATGCCACTGTACTCCAGCCTGGTGACAGAGTGAGACTCCATTTACAAAAAAAAAAAGAAAAATCAAAGTATCCCCAAAACTGATCTAAACAATAACTTTAGGTTAGCAGTATACACTATAGATCGATACTATCACATCACAATTCATATCCAGAATGATTTATATTTCTTAAAATATTACTTTTTGCAAAGTAACATGAACCAAAGCAATAAAGATATTAAGTCCCAACATGGTGTCTCTTGCACTCCTGAAGTGGGCAAAGCCTATGGATTTAACTAAAATTGGGCTTCCTTTCAGCTTTTGTTAGCAAGTTCTCAAACAGGTCCTCATTATATTTTAGAGAACATCACAACTTTGAAGAAAGAAATTGTGACAGGAGAATTAAAATGGGTATACTATGAGGCTATTTCATAAATATTCCTGAACCAAGATCCTCAGGAATAATGGATAGTTTCGGGATATATAATGTCTGTTAAGAAAGAAAATAGAATATTTCTGATTAGTCACACAACTTACAGCTATTTTAAAATGTCAGAGATTTATTACTGTTTCTAGCCTTAAAGCTTACCTTTCTATATTGCTATTACCCACACATTTGCTCCTTGAAATTACTACATTTTCCTCAAAAAGAGAGTCTGAGATTTAGCATATACCTCTGCAGTCACTTTACACAATGTAGTCCCCAATCCACCACATCCGTTAAACTATACCATTGTTTTTCACATTATCTTCATTTTATTTTGCATTCTGTCAAGTAAAATGAGACTTAAGGCTGGCCTCGTAATAATGATATGACCAATGCTGTAATCAGTCACCATCATCTGTGCAATGATTTTGTGGTTTGCTGAAATGCAAATATCTGAGGAAAATTTAATATATAAAACTTTTATTAGTGTTTCTATATGTCTGGGAAAAGGGATTCATTAAACTTTTTAATAAGATTTACATAGATTGAGAAAAAGAAGTCTTGATATGTAAAAGTAAGTGAACAGAGATGGCAGTGGGAATAGGGGGTGAGGGTGCACAGACACACATACACCCACAGAGCACATTACCCTTGCTTTGCAAACCCAGTAAGAAATGCTTTGCAGTGCAAATGCCCACAGAACCAGCAGGAATCGAGGTTATCTTGCTAAACACAGAAGGAAGATACCCAGCAGAAGAGTCCAGCTCCTGGTTCTTAACTAAAGTAAACAATAAATATTACAGTCACTTAAATTATCAACAATATATTTAAGTATACCCCCAGATGGTCTGCAACATGCAAACTAAAAAATGTAGAATTTAATCCTGATAAGATCAGTTAATTGCGAGTGCTTTGTTTCTATATTCTTCTCTTTAACAAAACATGACAAGGTTATGTCTCAGCAAAGAATGGCTTTAAGTGCCTAGGGGAAAATCTCTTAAGAGCAAAACATATGTCTTTATACACTAATATAAATATTTGTAATTTCCTATTTTGAAACATTGTATCAGTATTCCCCTAGGTTGTATAATAATCAGTAGGAACATTAGCCTGATGATTAAAACAATTTTTTTAAGTTAAAACAAATGCTTTTAAATGGGCACTTGCAATAAAAGATAAATCAGATGTGGTAATGGCTTCTTTTGCAAAAGCCATGTGTAAACAGCACATAAAGATGACAAGTCAAGCAGTAGGAGCCCATTCTTCAGCCAAAAAAGGAAACAAATGAAGACAGAAGAACAAAAATTACCGAAAAGAGAAACATCCTCTGGTTCCCACCCCCAAAAGCTTGATAAATAATAGTTCTGTACAGTTTCAGTGGAAAACTCCAGCCACTCAGAAGTTTAAAAAAGGACATTAGAATCACAAACACTCAAGATGGGGATAAACTAACAACAGAGTAACGATGGGCTAGCAAAAGGTGATGTTAAAATTCTATCTTTCCTTTCTAGTGTGACATTCTTTGTCATGCAATACATTTCTCTTCATTCTAATTTTTCTCTCTTAGATGTACCCTCTCTTGCCTTTTTTTTTTTTTTAAGCTTGTATGCTATTAGTTTCTAGCTAGAAATATATCCTTAGAGTGCTCACTAGCTTCTCCATGAAACTCAGAGTCATTTTCACAGTCTATGGCTATTCTCTGGTATATAAAGATTACGCTTGTATAAAATCTGGATAAAGGGGCTTATTCCGGAAGATGTGGGCCTTTACTAGAGTGGATAAAATTGCTTATGATAGGAAAATAATTTCACAATGCAGCTTCTCACAAAGGACAGCAAATGAAATTAGCCAATGATAATTATCCATCAAACATTGTTTTTGTAATTTCCTAAATAGTGCTGTTATTAGATTATCCCCAGAACAGGTGAATGTAAAAGCAAACAGCTTCAAAATCCATGCTGGATGCAAAATTTTAACTATTAGATAATAGAAAATTTTGCCTTTACACTGCACTCACCAGCAAGAACTCCACAGATCAAATGAGTGTTCTCAAATCTGAATAGATCTACAGAAGTCAAAGTGTTTGGGCAAATATTAAAGGTTATACTAAGCATGTCTAAGAGACCAGAAGCCTTTGGTGGTCAGTTTTATTTCATTACACTATGAAGGGTAGGGGTGGAGGGATGAAGATGGAGATAAAGGAGCTATGACCAGTACAAAAACTCTGAAGTTAGAATGGAACAAAATTAAATTTGTTTGGCAGGATTTCACAGAATTCTCAGTTCTAAAAATTGATAAAAGTCATAATAAGCATTTAAGAAAATTTGATATATAAAAAACAGTTACCTTGAGGGTAGGCCCAGTGGCTCATTCCTGTAATCCCAGCACTTTGGGAGGCTGAGGTGGGTGAATCACTTCAGGTCAGGAGTTCGAGACCAGCCTGACCAACATGGTGAA
>NW_012117376.1:11705118-11705866 GCF_000951035.1 Colobus angolensis palliatus
ATTGTGGTTTCTTTATTCCTTAGGGTGAAATGGAGGTAGGTCCTTAAAATACAAACCAAATGAAGGGGATATCCAGGATCATCACTGAATATAACACCACAGTTAACACAATGCAATTTGGAAAACTGGCAGAAACAGGGTGCTGTGGTGGTTACAGTACATATTTTATTATTTATTTTTTTGTAGAGATGGGGTCTTGCTCTTGCTCAGGTTGGAGTGCAGTGGCATGATTATAGCTCAGTGCAACCTCAAACTCCTGGGTTCAAATGATCCTCTTACCTCAGGCTCCTGTGTAGCTGGGACTACAGGCATATCATCATGCCCAGCTAATTTTTGTTTTAATAGAGATGGGTCTTGAACTCCTGGACCCAAGCGATCCTCCTGCCTCAGCCTCCCAAAGCGCTGGGATTACAGGCTTGAACCACTGTGCCCAGCAGTATGTATTTTAGATTACAGTTCAGCTGTACCCTGACTGCTCGATAAATAGAAATGAATGTCTCATCTTTTGTTTTCCATTTCTAATCATAAGTAAGACAAAAAATACTTTGACACTGAATGAAGGTGCTAAGATCCCAACTGCTACTCTCCAAAACAGTACAAAGGCATTAAATGTAATAAACCACTTTTCTGGTCTGTATCAGGCGTCC
Source organism: Colobus angolensis palliatus (assembly GCF_000951035.1). Lineage (NCBI taxonomy): Eukaryota > Metazoa > Chordata > Mammalia > Primates > Cercopithecidae > Colobus > Colobus angolensis. Next base: position 11,705,766 of record NW_012117376.1, read on the forward strand.
ACAAACTATAAGCAGCAGGCCAAATCTCACCCTCTCCTTTTTTTTTTTTTTTTTTTTGAGACGGAATCTTGCTCTATCACCCAGGCTGGAGTGCAGTGGTG
>NW_012117376.1:11706033-11734378 GCF_000951035.1 Colobus angolensis palliatus
CCACCATACCTGGCTAATTTTTGTAGTTTTAGTAGAGATGGGGTTTCACCATGTTGGCTAAACTGGTCTCAAACTCCTGACCTTAAATGATCCGCCCATCTTGGCCTCCCAAAGCGCTGGGATTACAGGCGTGAGCCACTGCGCCCAGCCACCCTCTCCTTATTTTTGTATTGCTATGAGCTAAGAATGGTATTTACATTTTAAAATGGTTAAGAAACTAATAGAATAATATTTAGTAATATGTAAAATTATACAAAATTTAAATTTCAGTGTCCATAAAGTTTGATTGGAGCATAATCACATTCATTTTACATGTTATCTATACTACTTTCACTCTACAATGGCAAAGCTGAGTGGTTGTGACAGACATATAGCCTGCAAAGCCTAAAATATTTATTATTTGGCACTTTACAGAAAAAGTTTGCCTACTCCTGATACTCCAAATATATCAAAACCCATAAGTTTTGATATAGTTGATGTTTCTATATCACATAAAACACAACAAAAAAAGTGTCAAATTGCTCTCTGCAATGTATTTTAGATAAATATAAATGTTCCTTTTATGATATCACACTTATCCGAGATGAGTTTATTTATACAGATGTGTACTCTATTCTTGGTAATATGTTCTAGAGCTGATTATTACCTGTGGTAAATGCATAAGAGCCTTTTTTTTTTTTTTTTTTTTGAGATGGGGTCTTGAATGTTGCCCATGCTGGAGTGGAATTGTTGCCCATGCTGGAGTGGAATTCCCAGGCTCAAGTGATCCTCCTGCCTCAGCCTCCAGAGTAGCTGGGACTACAGGCTTGTGCCACCAAGGCCAGCTGGATAAGAACTTTTAACTGAACCAAGTTACAAGGCATTAACAATAGAAACTGACACCTACCATAGCGGTATACTAGATTCCTTGAATAAACAAGGGACCATATTACAGGATTAACAAGAGAGAAAGTGGCTTCTGGGCTGGATATAGGCTTTCTGAGTTACCTGCATATAATGACTGGGCATATGGTGATTAGTTTAGCACAAATTTATGTGCCAGTACAAGAGATTCTATGTGAAAAGTTATTTATCCATTGCCATCTGTGATTAATCATTTAATTCAGTTTAATAAATATTATTTGTTATATACAAGGCAATGTGGTAGCTGGGATACAAAAGTTATATACTGGCAAAATCAAAGCCTATTTTTATATAAAAATTTTTTAGAGACAGTGTCATGCTGTGTCACCCAGGCTGGGGAGAAATGGTGTGATCATGGCTCACTGCAGCCTTGAGCTCCTGGGCTCAAGCAATCCTTCTGCCTCAACCTCTTCAGTAGCTGCGACTACAGGCATGAGCCACCATGCTTGGCCTGAAGAGCTTCTTACCTTTGAGAATCTCATAGTTTTGAGGAGAAAGGCACAAAAGAGATGTATTAACAACACTTCAAATATTTAATATCACTTTTTCTGGTGGGGTATAAATCATAATCAGAATGTTAAGCAGAAAGTACATTTCCATAATTTTATCATCACACTGGTATAAACTGAATCACTTGGGGACAACTCAAGTATGTAAAGGTTACTCAGACTGTCATGGAAGGAAAGCAAACTTAGAATGCAGGCTTTGGTAGTGTGCTTCCTCAAAATGTAACAGTGATACTACCTTGTTAACAGATTCTGGGCTACATGAAACTCTAAAAGCTAGAAAACTATCCCACCTCTACTCTTTTATCTAAAAAAATTCCAAAGCCTATGTTATCTATGAAGAAGCTGGGAATGCCAGAAATTTCAAAATTTTTTGGAGAGAGAATGTCAATTTATAGGGACATAAAGCTGAATAATCCACAGTGGGCAACATAGCCAGAAAGAAAAAGCTGTTAAAACAAGAAAAGTTAGAAAAGAAGAAAGGAGGATGACATGCTAGGAGGAAGACTGGAATAGATCTGAATAGCAGATGGTAACTTGTCTGAGGGTAAGAATAGTGACTAGTTTCAACATGAGAGTTACCTTTAAGTATGTGAAGAAGTAATGTGGAAAAAGATAGAAAATTCTTTAAAATGCCTTCATTCAGGATCAGTGAGTGAGAGCTACAGGGAAATAGATTTTCACTTAATATGTGAATGATTTATATACAAATTCAGAATTGTCGAAAGATGTAATACGTTATCTCAGGAGATATTGAAACAAAGACTGCAAGACTGGCCTCCAAATCTCTAAATGATATTGTAAAGAAGAGTCAAGCACTGGAAGAGAGAGGAATTGAATTAGGATCCTATCCAATCTCTAAAATTCTGATAATGCTGATTCTTTGCATCCTTGTAATATATAATAGAGTACTTTGCTGCCAGGTGACAAATAAAATAAATGAATAAAATGAATGGTGGCTATGTTATCCCCTTAAATCTTTTTCTATATGTTTTACTGAGATAGGATCTTATAAATATGAAGACTTTTCTTTAAAGAGGTAGTAGATAAGAAAATGAGAGGCTCACCTGCCTTTGTTGATTTTGAGACAAGAGAAGAAAGTTGGGATTCTATGCTTTCTCCTACCTTTTAATCTTTCAAATGTCAGAGTTATTCTATTATTTACCCAAAACAGGATTCTATGTTAAAGGGTAAGACACTGCTGCCTTCTAGGATTTTTCTTTTTTTGAGACGGAGTCTTGCTCTGTTGCCCAGGCTGGAGTGCAATGGCGTGATCTCAGCTCACTGCAAGTTCCACCTCCCGGGTTCATGCCATTCTCCTGCCTCAGTCTCCCGAGGAGTTGAGATTATAGATGCCTGACACCACACTCAACTAACTTTTGTATTTTTAGTAGAGATAGGGTTTCATCATGTTAGCCAGGCTGGTCTCAAACTCCTGACCTCAGGTGATCTGCCCAACTTAGCCTTCCGAGTGCTGGGATTACAGTGTGAGCCACCGCGCCTGGCCTAGGATTTCAATCACAAAAGAATTTTTTTTTTGAGACCGGAGTCTCGCTCTGTTGCCCAGGCTGGAGTGCAGTGGCGTGATCTCAGCTCACTGCAAGTTCCACCTCCCGGGTTCATGCCATTCTCCTGCCTCAGTCTCCCATGTAGCTGGGACTACAGGCGCCCGCCACCACGCCCAGCTAATTTTTTGTATTTTTAGTAGAGACAGAGTTACCCAGGATGGTCTTGATCTCCTTAGGCTATTATTCAAGTTATTTGGCTTTTAGCCTGCATTTCTGATCTGTGGGAATAAACTACTTTATCTTCTTTTTGTCTTTCAAGTTCTAGGATGATAGGAGTTGTGTTTACCAAAAGGAATCCTCCATGAATTTATAATTGTTGATCATAGCCACTGCTCTTCCTCTAGCCTAACTTTGTATGGCTTTCTAACTCTAATTCCATGCCGCCTTAACCATTTCAGGTATGCTTTTAATCTGCACCAATGTGTTTCTTTTTGTGTCATATTCTGCTGCAGTAAAAGGAGTGAGGAGTAACAGCAGCAGAAATGAGAGTGGTCTATTAATATTATCCACTAAAGTGTAGAGGAAGCAGATATAGTAATGCCACATGCCACACAAAACAGAATAAGAATAAGGAGTTGTTGTAGTTTCTAGTACCAATATTACAAATGGTGTAATTTGAGTATATGAAAAAAAGTGAAGTTTCTATGTATAATAAAAACAATATAATAGTCATTTTCAAAGCTGTAGAGAATGCTATGGTTTGGGATTTTATAATTTCTGTGAAGAGGAACGTAAGGGAAGGCAACTCTGTCAACAAGTTTTGTATGTCTTTACCGTATTCAAAACCCTTGGTGAAAAAAATAAAAGCAACAATGGGACCATGTCTCACATTAATTTTGCCCTGTTTTCCTTTTGTAAATACATGATCACTGGGTAAACCACAAGTGTAATTTTTGCTCCATAATACCTTCTTAAAATTAATTAGATCTCTAATGACTCATGTGTCCTACGTGCTTATCTATAGGAAGTACTATAGGCTTATCTTTAAGAAGTATTACAGAAGTGATTTAGGAAACTAGGAGAAAGTGAATTGGGTTATTATAACCAAAGAAATTTCAGAGTAAAATGTATAATATTTAGTAGAAAGAAATGTACTAGGTTCTAGGATGCCAACTGGAAATCTATTCCATGTATAATATCTGGTCTAATCTTGGTCAACAGAGTCAGCATCTTTTCCCTTCAAAACTTTTACTGAAGATGTAAATAAGTAGAAAACTTGACCCATGCAAACAATTCCCTTCATATTGCAAGTGTTAGCATAAAAGAAAATGGCTGAAAGATAGGTCCAAAATATAGATGCTTGGTTTATTTTCAAGTATGATCCACTCTAATCATACCATTTGGATAAGATGAATTTATTAGGGATAAATTTGGAAAGACATCTTAGTAAAGTGGTCAAATATCAATAAGGAGTAGATGGAAATAAACACAGCTATTTAACTACTTACTTTCAAAATAAAAAGAAGTTAATGTATGTTTGTGTGTTTTTAAATTTTCATCTTCCCAGCTCCCAAAAGACCAAGAATTGAATGACAACCAGGGTCTCTGGTTCCTGGAATTTATTACATATTCATTCTCATGAGGTAGGTTTGTCTCCACATTACTAGGTGGAAATCTGGGTGCCAAGTAGTTAACTAGGGTGACTCTAGTACTCTCAGAGTCACCCTAGAAATGAATAATGACAAAACCAAGGCAAAAATCCAAAATATTATACTGGTCTGTATTGATGCCTTTAGTCCAAATTATTTTTTATTTATCAACTTGCCATTAAGAAGCTGAATCAGGGTAGGTGCGGTGGCTCATGCCTGTAATCCCAGCACTTTGGGAGGCCGAGACAGACAGATCATGAGGTTGGGAGATTGAAACCATCCTGGCTAACACGGTGAAACCCCGTCTCTACTAAAAATACAAAAAATTAGCCGGGCGTGGTGGCGGGCACCTGTAGTCCTAGCTACTTGGGAGGCTGAGGCAGGAGAATGGCGTGAACCTGGGAGGTGGAGCTTGCAGCAAGCCGAGATCACGCCACTGCACTCAGCCTGGGCAACAGAGCAAGACTCCGACTCAAAAAAAAAAAGAAGCAGCTGAATCAGGGTAACACCAATATGTATTAGAATTTGCCTCTGGTACTGAAAATGAAGGAAGGAAACCAAGACTATTTACACTTTTTTTTTTCTTTTTTTTTTTTTTGAGATGGAGTCTCACTCTATCACCCAGGCTGGAGTACAGTGGCGTGATCTTGGCTCACTGCAATCTCTGCCTCCGGGTTCAAGCGATTCTCCTGCCTCAGCCTCCCAAGTAGCTGGGATTACAGGTGTGCACCACCATGCCCAGCTAATTTTTGTATTTTTAGTAGAGGCAGGGTTTCACCATATTGCCCAGGCTGGTCTCGAACTCCTGACCTCAGGGGATCTGCCTGCCTCACCCTCCCAAAGTGCTGGGATTACAGGTGTGAGCCACCGTGCCCAGCCTATTTATGTTTTATCTTGCAAATATTGGCAGTGTTACCTTTAGCTAATACAAAGTTGGAATGCCCAATATTTTTTCTCTGATAATTGTGATGGTAACTTTTGAGTCTGCATTGGTCAGCTTCATCCAATACAAGGGCTTAGCCATTCTCCTCTTAATCATTCTTACCCTATTGATAGAAGAAATGGCCTCTCCTTTGACTCTCAAAAAAGATCTTCGAGGACTCTTGTTGCATTTCAGAGAACTGAAAAGTATCATTGGCTTAGACTTTTAATGGACTTAGAATAACTCCAATACAAAGAGAAACAAAATTCAGGGTGAAGTTTACAATAGTAATTAATAAAAAGCTGTGTATAAGGATGAAAACTGGAAATTCAGGAATTATAATCTGAAACAGTTATAAAAGTATAAATAAAGTTCTGATCATTTCCTTTTAATTCCTTAAAAAAAGATTTAAAATAATCTAACAAAGTCTACAGTTCCATTTGCTATTTCATTACGGAAAACTCTTGTATCTTTATTTCCCAGATAAAAGAGAGTACTTAAGATTATAACTTTCTGTGGTAGAGAACAGCTTTGTAATATTTCAGGTCCCTCTTATTATGAGTGAATCAATAAATATGCTTATTTACAAAATATATATTATAAATAGACATAGCCTGTGACATAAAAGATATATACGCACACCAAATTTTAAATTTTAACCTGGTCCTTGCTTCTTTTTCCATTTCTTGGGAAAGCCTATAATGATAGTGTAGCAGTTTTCAGGAAACACCAGATAATTATTTCTACATGTCTCCAGAGACCAGAGAACAATACTGGTAGATGTTGAAGGACAAAAGATTCTTGTCTTTACTGCTCTCTTTTTTTGCTCTAGGAGGCCATCTTCTCAAAAATAAAAAGTCTTGTTTAGAAGTTTCATCAACTGAAAAGCATGGAGAAGTAAAACAAAGTATAATAATCTTAATTTGATAACCCTCTAAACTCAGATTTCAAAACAAATATTTGAGACATTAACCAAATCATCCATATTGGTACATTCAAGTGCCATAAAAAGCAAGCTACATGCAAGGTTTCATCAATATTGAGGTAAAAAATAACAGGTTAGGCATGTGAGTTGTGTCCTGAAGAGAGAGAGAGAGAGTGCTCATATTTACTTCAGGTAAGTCTTAGAAGTCAACATGCAAACAGAGGACACATACTTGTCACAACAGAACTTGAGGTCACAAAGCCATTGATTAAAAACAATTGATTTCAACACAAGTGCAAGAACAAACAGGTCTGAAGTATATCAGGAAAACAAAGTATATCAATATATATTTTAAGCTTAGCAATGGCTAACTATTGCTACTAGCAATATAATTAGCAAAGCCATAAAGAAGTAACACAGTATCTTAATTCAGAGAAGTGTTTGTTTATGTACAGATCTTGAGTAAATCTGTGTTCCAGGACTTTTAAGGATAGGTAGAGTAGTCTGAGAATTTCAGTCCTGGCTGGAGGCTAAGGGGCACCAGCACCATTTTCCTTAAACCATATCAACACTCTACTTGTGAAAAGATGGCATTTAATCTTTGAAGATCTCTTCTATACAGCAGGCAGGATAAAGTTGTCTGTCCCTGTACAGCTCAGAAATACTCATAAAAAGGCCACAGAAGTCAAAAGCCCTTTTCCAGAAAAGACTTTTGTTTATATTGGTTTGATATCCCAAGAAAAGGAGTGGTTATGGATTTGTAGACTAAAACGTTATCATTTTAAGGCTTCTGAAAGGTTAGTAAGTTGAAATTTTTTCCTAAACTATGAAGCCCATGCCAAACAAATGACTATAGAGGATTAGGAAAATATTCCATCAAATGTATCTAGAGAGTATCCTGGTTTGTGTGAGACATTGGATGTGAGGACATAACAATAGTAAACAGTAAACATGCAGGATAAAACAGTTAAAGCTTTTGGGAAGATTACCAACCTGCCATATGCTTAATTCTGATTTGTTTAAATTTGTTAAAATTCAGTGCAGAAAAGCTGGCTTTGGGCAGTCCATTGCTACTCCTTTGTACCCCACAATACATAATCTACAAAGAGTAACATTTGACAGAAAAATGATCACAAGGGCTCTCCTAGGACAGTGAACTATCAAGATCAGAGGGCATCATACAGCAATAACACAGTTGAAGCCAAGGACAAAAGTTCAACGGTCTTGACATTTCAGATGAGCACCCTGTTTTCTGATCACAGAAAGACTAACCACCAAACAGCCAACACAAGGACCACAAGAAAAGACATCATGAAAGGAATACGAGGAGATGGAAAAGTACTAAAGTAGAGGTGACACTTTTTGAGAGACTTGTGATCCTCAGGGATTGGAATAGAAACCTTGGGAAGAATTTCTTCATTTTCTTGCTGGGGCAAGGCTCTTTCAGTAGATCTTTCTTGCCTTTTAATTTTCTCTTCATCCTGTACTAACAGAGCACGTTCCTGTGTCTGCTTTCACAGTAGAAGATCAAGAAAGACAGAATAAGATGAACAAAATGACAGATGGAAAATGCTCAAAAATGATACTTGGGGATGTGCAAAGGATTTGGAAAGATCTTTTAGACATTCTTCATTTTAGCTTTATTTTGGCAATTTATCCTGGCAAAGCTTCTGTAACATAGTAGGGTGCTCAGTAGATACCTTTTTGAGTGAATGAACATTAGAACTGAAAGTTCAAGGGATCACTGGCTTTCCCCTTGTTATGTTATTGATTTTTCCTTTGAGGATATTTACATATGAATTTTAGGTCATTTTCTATTACTTTGGTGCTGCCAATCACTAATTGGGCAATGCCAATAATGAAGCATTCTTCTTGCCATCATAAAAGTTATTTTTGGCTGGGTGTCGTGGCTCACGCCTGTAATCACAGCACTCTGGGAGGCTGAGGTGGGCGGATCACGAGGTCAGGAGTTCGAGATCAGCCTGGCCAATGTGGTGAAACTCCATCTCTACTAAAAATACAAAAATTTGTCGGACGTGGTGGCACATGCCTATAATCCTAGCTACTCAGGAGGCTGAGGCAGGAGAACTGCTTGAACCCGGGAGGCAGAGGTTGCAGTGAGCTGAGATTGCACCACTACACTCGAACCTGGGGGACACAGCAAGAGTCCGTCTCAAAAAAAAAAAAAAAAAAAAAGTTACTTTTATTACAAATAGAATGGCAGAATATAAAAAGTAATCCTTATCTCTTCATATAGACTTTAAAAACTGCAACAGTTCATTCAGTATAGCAATTAATTTTTGCTCAAGAAATAAAAATCTTAATCTCATACATTTTAAAGACTGCGAAAGAAAAACAAAAAGTATAAAAGATTATAATGTCCCTCCAAAGTTCACCAAAACAAATAAATAATAACGACCATCATGAAGGTTTATACATTACTTTAAGCAAATGCTTTTGACACTTTTAAGGAAAGTTTTTTCTCCCCAATTGTCCAATTGAGAAGTTTTTCTTCCCCTTGCAATTTCTGTACTCTGGTATCCATAGTCAAGACAGATGTTATCTATGAAAGGAAAAACTTGGCTCTAAGTTCTCTCAGTTGAGCTAGCCTTCTCTGATCAGTCTGGAAGTTCAACACTGGTTCTTTGCACACCCCTAAGTGATATGTATCAGGGAGAAAGTAGCTAGGGGACTGATCAGCAAAAAAGAAAAAAAGGAAAAGAAAGGATGCAAAATTACAATGATTTTTGAAAGAAAAATAAAGGGGGAGAAGAAAGACAACATAAAAAGAATAGGGTATAATTAAATTCATTTTCTCTCTGAATACATATTTTTATCTTCATGCAGCTTTTCAACCAGCCATGCGCCGAAATAAGCAAATTGAAAGCTGCAAAAGCTGCAGCAGTGGAAGTGTTATGTGTTAGGCCGAAAGGCTGTGGGTGTGAATTTACTAGTATAGCCAAAAGAAAAAAAAAGTATTCAGCAGCTGTTGTTCAGTTCTGGGGGGATTATCTGCTTAGTGCCATGACAAGAGCAAATTCTGATTGAGAAGCACAAGTCGTAACAGCAGCTTTACCTCTGGCCCACCAACCTTTCTTTCCGAGGGAAGCATAGAAGTTTTCTTCACCTGGTCATACACAAATTATATAAAATTCAGTTGCCTTGCAATGCAACAACAATACCATCAAAGGTGGAAGAGGTATCCCCAGAGAACAGAAATAGTATCCCAATTGTTAAAGAAAAAGTAAGATATGCCAGAAAGTGGAATTACCCAATATTAAAGGTCACCATAATACAGTGCTTATTTATTCTGCTATTCCTTTACAGGGATAATAGCATAGAGCTAAAATTGTTCAAGTACTCCCATGGATCTTGTTTAGTTTATAAAAAGTTGTTTCTTTAAAGAACACAGAATGACCTCAGCATTCCCAAAACCAACCCTGAGAAGATTTCTGAAAGGTTTCTATTAAAAGACGTAAGATATTTTCTGGAAACAGAGACCAATTCAAATTTACTCAGCCTCATCCAAGAGAGTACCAAGTTGCTTTTTCAAAGTAGTTGAGCATCTTTTATTACTTGCACAGAGTCAAAAAGAAAACTTCGAGAAACTACGCAGTTATAGTTTGCACACAGGGCTAACCAGGTGAAACAGCGACAAGGCATTTTCTCATGGAGTCATAGACTTACAGAATTTTAGAGTTCACAGGGATCTTAAAGATCATCTACTCCATAAACTGAGGCCCAATTGTTCAATTAGGTTTTGACTAGCCAGACCCTCTAAATCAAATCAAGCCACAACCAGAACTACTAGACCTTTTATGACTCTTATTAGTAGAGATACATCAAAATTAAGTATCCTATTGACACTGAAAACAGTGGTCTTGCCCAGAAAGCAGAGTTATTGTCTCAGTTCAGGATACATGCTCTAGATTTAGAACATAAAACTAATGTCCATTTATAGAAAATGGAGGCTGAGAGGACAGTAAGTAGCAAACAATAGCATCCTATCATCCCTGGTATCTCTATTTAGCTGCCCATTACTCAGGTATTTTCCAGCCTTATTTGTGAAACTGGTTCAGCTCTGTTTGGGGAACTGTTAGCCAATTTTAGTCACACTTTGAAAAATACAAAAAGTACCCTCTGTGAACCAACTTTTTTTTTTTTTTTTTTTTTTTTAAACAGAGTCTTGCTCTGTTGCCTAGGCTAGAGTGCAGTGGCACGATCTCGGCTCACTGCAATCTCTGCCTCCTGGGTTCAAGCGATTCTCCTGCTTCAGCCTCCCAAGTAGCTGAGATTATAGGCACATGCCACCATGCCTGGCTAATTTTTTTGTATTTTTTGTAGAGATGGGGTTTCGCCATGTTGGCCAGGCTGGTCTCAAACTCCTGACCTCAAGTGATCCGCCCGCCTCAGCCTCCCAAAGTGCTAGGATTATAGGCGTAAGCCACCACGCCCAGCCTGTGAACCAACTTTTACTACCTTCTCCAGTTCCAGAAACTAAATAATAATTTGGATAGTTTACCATAAATTCTGAAAATTAAAAAAAAAAAAAAGTTTTAGGTGTGGTGGCTCATGCCTGTAATCTCAACACTTTGGGAGGCTGAGGCAGGTGGATCGCCTGAGGTCAGGAGTTCGAGACCACCCTGGCCAAGGTAGTGAAACCCCATCTCTACTAAAAATACAAAAAATTAGCTGGGCGTGGTGGCAGGCGCCTATAATCCCAGCTACTAGGGAGGCTAAGGCAGGAGAATCACTTGAAGCCAGGAGGTGGAGGTTGCAGTGAGCCGAGATCACGCCACTGCACTCCAGCCTGGGCAACAAGAGCGAAACTCCATCTCAAAAAAAGAAAAAAAAAAAAAGTTTTAAAATTATTAAGACATCACTTTACCTTTTTTAAACTAGAACTGCTATTGTTTTTAGGGAAAAACAAGCACATAATTTTTAAATCATAATCACTTACTGAGTCATTGTGACTATATAAATATTTCACTTATACTGATTAAAGATAAAAACTTTTGGGGTATATGTTCATGGTAACTTTCAAGATATTTTCATTAAATGTTTAACAGATTCATTTATTCAGATGTAGGATTTCTTTTTTTCTTTTTCTTTTTTTTTGAGACAGAGTCTCACTCTGTTGCCCTATCTGGAGTGCAGTGTCACGATCTTGGCTCACTGCAATCTCCGCCTCCCAGGTTCAAGCAATTCTCCTACCTCAGCCTCCTGAGTAGCTGGGATTACAGGCATGCATCACCATTTCCGGCTAATTTTTGTATTTTTAGTAGATATGGGGTTTCACCATGCTGGCCAGGCTGGTCTCGAACTCCTGACCTCGTGATCCGCCCACCTCAGCCTCCCAAAGTGCTGGGATTACAAGTGTGAGCCACCACACCCGGCCCAGATGTAGGATTTCTAAAATAGGTAATGACAACAATAATAGAAAAAGAAGAGCCCCTGAGCTCTAATTGTGACTATCTCACACAACAATGTATTGAAAGTTTAATGTTACTCATAAAGATAAAATAAATAGTTTTCCTTTTCCTTTCTTTTGAGACAGGGTCTCACTCTGTCACCCAACCCGGAATGCAGTGGTGCAATCATGGCTCACTGCAGCCTTGGTCTCCTGGCTCAAGTAATCCTCCTGTTTCAGCCCCCTGAATAGCTGGACTACACAGGTGCGCACCACTATACCTGACTAATTTTTGTAGAGATGGGGTTTTGCCATATTGCCCAGGCTGGTCTTAAACTCCTGGACTCAAGCGATCTTCCTGTGTTGGCCTCCCAAAGTGCTGGGATTACAGGCATGAGCCATGGTGACCAGCCCACAGTTTTTCTAAAATCGAAATACAATCATTAATATTTGGAGTTCTGAATTCTCTAGCTTAGGGGGCTCCTTGGTTTACTATATAATTGTGGGGAACCATTCAGATATTTCTAAGTTGTGTAAATGTTCAAATAAAGCTTTTTTTTTTTTTTTTTCTGAGACAGAGTCTCGCTCTGTCACCCAGGCTGGAGTGCAGTGGCACGATCTCGGCTCACTGCAAGCTCTGCCTCCTGGGTTCATGCCATTCTCCTGCCTCAGCCTCCCGAGTAGCTGGCACTACAGGCGCCTGCCAACACGCCTGGCTAATTTTTTTGTATTTTTAGTAGAGAGAGGGTTTCACCATGGTCTCGATCTCCTGACCTCGTGATCCACCGGCCTCGGCCTCCCAAAGCAAATCAAGCTTTTTAAAAAGACTAATCTCTCTCCTATTTTGACCTTCCTAAATTTAGTAAACTTTCGAGTCCCTGAAGGCACAGTTTGAATACAAATAAACCTCTACTGGCTTATGGTCAGTTTATAAACAATCATTAGCCAGAAGCATGTAGCTGCAGAGAGAGTTCTCAGAGGCTAATTATCTCCTGGTGGCTCCAAATGGCTCCTATAATTGGCCTGGGTAGCCTACATGACTTAAAAAAAGTAAGTATTTGATTACAAATGCCTTAAAGCAGCAATGAATATAGTGAGGCACCAAATCCAAATTTCAGCTCTAAGCTTTCTCTCAGATACAGAATATTAATACATAAAAACATTTATTCCCTCCATTTTCACAATTGGTCATGTGGACAAAGTACTCACTCCTTCTCCTGTGGGGATTTGCCCATTGACGTTAAGAGTTCGGAAGGGGGAGTGAGTGGATAAGCGTTTATCCCATTCACTAGGCCGTGGTTCTGGTACAGATTCCATGAAGTTCTTTTTCAGCTCACTGATGCTAGCGTGATGTTTTCTGATCTCCTCTTGACTCTTGTCTAAATCCTATAGTTGAAAGGACAAAGATGCAAAACAATACATAATCAGGACAAAAAACATAACCAAGGGCAACCCGTCAGAGACTGGGCACTGGTAGAAAACACACCACATCCAGGACAGATGTTACTAATCTGCATTCAGATTATAAATATACAACATGGTATATTTGCTTGCCTTTTTTTTTCTTTAAATAAAGTGCTTTTCTTGGAAGCTGTGAAGTATCACAACTCCATAGCTGTTAGCAGTTATATAACCCATAAAGAACTCACGCCTTAATTTATGATTCTTCTTCCCATGTGACACAGCACCCGATCTCTAACTCCTCATCCCAAGAAGGTAGTTCCACAACTCAATTAGCCTCAGTTTGATAAGAAATTATTTTAGGCTCAGCTCAGGAGGATGGAGATAGCAATAGATGAACAAACTGTTTAATGAAGGCATGGTGAAACATACAATCCACCACTGACTGTCTTGTCTTGTTGAGTTGCAAACATACAGTATCCTTCTACTTCTACCTGGAGATCGTTTTACTTCTCTATTACTAGATGGCTGTTTTTGCTTTTTGAGAAACAAGAATAGCCCTTTTTTGATGTAAGAATTTATTACTGAAATTCCTAGTTAAAGGCTCCACAGCAGACTGTTACTACCTCTGAAAAATCACCCAGAGGTACATAACACAATGACTTTTTTTCTTTGTCAATAATATGCACATAAACTAAAAACCTTAGGCTTTCTAACTTCTAACAGCTTCACTTCATTACTTAGTACAACTCAAACCAGGGACCTCTTCCAATGACCTTCAAAGGATTGAAAGTGAGTTAACAAGAGTTCACCAAACACCTTATATATCTCTTTGACAATTTAAAATAATTCAACTGTTCCAGCAGATTACATTTTCTTTTTAATTTTTGTGGGTACATAGTAGGTATATATTCTAGCAAATTTAAATATTGGGCAACCTGAGGTACAGGCAAGCTATTAAAGGGATATTCCAGGGAGAAATGAATGAAGCTTAGGTTAATAAAGCATGAGCTAGAAATAATATTCAGGTTTATGTAAAAGGAGGTGTATAACAACTTTCAAAAAGGGGACTTGGCCAAAAATAGTCTGGTAAATATAACTTGAAGACAAAAACTCAAATGTTCTTTGTCCAACAACACTTCAAAAAACCTTAAAAGATCTATGCTTGAGATCAAAACATGTGGGAGCCCATCACTTGATGACTGCAAAAAATTTATTACATATCAAGGCAGCTCTGTATCCAAGAAAAGCATAATGCTAAATACATTTCCTAATATGCCGGGTGAATTTTGGATTTAGTCTTTCTTTTTTGGTTCTGTAGGAAACAGCTGTATTGGGGTAAAAAATTAGAATTCATTTCAATAAAATTTTGCTTCAAAGTTTTTTCTGAGGGTAATACAGGTTTTAACTAAATAAAACTCTTTCAAAAGCAATGTCAAAGGGAAAACAGCATAAGAATAATCAGTGAGACGATTTTGATTCTGGAGATATTCACTCAGAAAAATCATTAACTAGTCTATTTCTTTTTATTTTTGCAAGACTGAACCATGTATACCTGCTTTAAGATCAAATAGAAAGCTAACTCCAAAAGGGCGATCCTGTAGCATCCAGAAGAGCATGTTTCGCATGTTGGGATGAAATGTGAGTATATTTTATGAATATGGACTTCGCTATGGGGGAAAGAACAGCTTGCACTTTTGTTCTAGCTGAAAGCAAGAAAAGCATGTCTAGTAGCTAAAGAAAAGCATGAACAAGCCCATTCAAAGACCCAGTGTTAGACTGAGTAACTAGACCCACAAGGAATGTAAGGTCCCGTGACCCAGCTCCTCACTGGTAATTAAAATCTGTTTGGGCCAAGACCAACTTAATACATTTAGGAAGGTTAAAAGTGTGAATAGAGCAAAACAAAAATGAGCAAGAGATGCTATGTAAAATGATAACTCTCTGAGTTAACCTCTTAATATAAGAGACTTGTGATTTGCTACTCTTCTTGCCTAGCTTCGGATTGGCTTGGAACCTGAGAAAATAAATGTTTTGGTAAAACCAGTAGCTTCTGAGGGAGCTTTCTCCATCCTTCTTAGCTGGCTTTGTTGGAAACCTGTGGGGGCACAGAGTAAAATTAAGATATCAAAGGGACCTGTTCCAAATAGAATTTGTCATAGACAACTTGCTACAGGTTCTCTCTGGGAGATGGAGGAGGCGGTAGATCTAAAAATGAACTCGACCTTATTTGTGCCAGAACAAAGCATTAGTGGGGGCGGGGTAGGAGAAGAGGGAGGAGGGATGCTTAAAAAAAAAAAAAAAAAGCCTGTTGGAGTGACAGATAACTTGAGAGAACTTCCTTACTGGGGAAAAAACTTTATAATAACTAAAGAATGATGGCCAAATTACTTTGGCTGTGTTCAGGTTAGACACTTTTTGATGCCTATCACTTCATAATTTTAGAAGCAATCAAACCAAACACTTCATTAAATATAAAATGTTCTCAAAAGGCAGTTAGTGGTTTTAATTTTCAAACACACTTATTTAGAAATCCCCTCTCATGGCTGTCAATGAAATGCTGAGGGAAAAACACATCACACACAGGGACTTTGTGAGTCTCAGAAGCCATAACACACCTCATGGAACAAATGACAAATATATGATTGGTACTGCAGGTTCCAGTTAAGAGGAAGCACTGAAGATGAACTAGTCAGGAAACATGCATGTTTAGAATTTCTTTTTTTTTTTTTTTTTTTGAGACGGAGTCTTGCTCTGTCGCCCGGCCTGGAGTGCAGTGGCCGGATCTCAGCTCACTGCAGGCTCCGCCTCCCGGGTTTACGCCATTCTCCTGCCTCAGCCTCCCAAGTAGCTGGGACTACAGGCGCCCGCCACCTCGCCCGGCTAGTTTTTTTGAATTTTTTTAGTAGAGACAGGGTTTCACAGTGTTAGCCAGGATGGTCTCGATCTCCTGACCTCGTGATCCGCCCGTCTCGGCCTCCCAAAGTGCTGGGATTACAGGCTTGAGCCACCGTGCCCGGCCGAATGTTTAGAATTTCAAGATGTTACACTGCCAAATAAAGGAAATCAACTAACATTCACTATTCTTCCTAGTCTCTGAAGATGGAACTACTCAGGTCTAGTTTCAGATATGGGCTAAAACAAAGAGAGCTAGTTGCCAAGTTTGAAATATCTGAGGATCCAGCCTTGAAAAACTTCATGTTAAACGAGAGAAATATATGTAAAGCACTTGGTATTGCACCCACCATGCAATACATGTTTAATGAAGGCTGGGCATAATTTTTCTCAAAGACTTTATACGTAACAAGTACTCAAAATATAGATATTGACAAGGAATAAGATGAAGTTTAAATAATTATTAGAGGCTATATATTAAGCCAGAGATCTATCTAGTTTTTAAAGTTTAGGTTGGGTCCAGTGGCTCATGCCTGTAACCCCAGTACTTTGGGAGGCTAAGGCAGAAGGATCACTTGAGTCCAGGAGTTTAAGACCAGCCTGGGCAACATATTGAGATCCTGTCTCTACCAAAATTTAAAAATTAGCTGGGCATTGTGGCATGCACCCATAGCCCCAGCGACTCAGGAGATTGAGATGGGAGGATTGTTTGGGCCCAGGAGGCTGAGGGTGCAGTAAGCAGTGATTGTGCCATTGCACTCCAGCCTGGGTAATTCTGTGAGTTAAGACTCTGCCTCAAAAAAAAAAAAGGCCGGGCACAGTGGCTCATGCCCGTTATCTCAGCACTTTGGGAGGCCAAGGCAGGCAGATCATGAGGTCAGGAGATCAAGACCAACCTGGCTAACACAGTGAAACCCCATCTCTACTAAAAATAGAAAAAATTAGCCGGGCGTGGTGGCGGGCGCCTGTAGACCAGCTACTCCGGAGGCTGAGGCAGGAGAATGGCCTGAACCTGGGAGGCGGAGCTTGCAGTGAGCTGAGATCGTGCTACCACACTCCAGCCTGGGCAACAGAGCCAGACTCTGTTTCAAAAAAAAAAAGAAAAGAAAAAGAAAGAAATGCTCATTACCCTGTTGTAATTTCCAATGAAAGAACTAATTCCTTAGAGGATATATAAGAAAAACAGCAGAAATTCAAGAATCTTCTTTATAGGCCAGGCCCGGTGGCTCATGCCTGTAATCCCAGCACTTTGGGAGGCCAAGGCGGGTGGATCACGAGGTCAGGAGATTGAGACCATCCTGGCTAACACAATGAAACCCATCTCTACTAAAAAATACAAATTAGCCAGGCGTGATGGCGGGTGCCTGTAGTTTCAGTTACTTAGGAGGCTGAGGCAGGAGAATGGCATGAACCTGGGAGGCGGAGCTTGCAATGAGCCGAGATCACGCCAGTGCACTCTAGACTGGGCAACAGAGCAAGACTCCATCTCAAAAAATATATATATACATGTGTATATATATATATATGACCAATGTTGAATATAATGGGAAGATAATCTCATAACTCTTATAGCAGACAGCATGTTGCTGTTTCTGAGTGGAAAACAGAGTAGTTTAATAGAGTTGGATAGACCCTCACATCTTGGCTTTCCAGTTCTGGGACTACAGGGAAATTACTTAATCTCTTTGAGCTTCAATTTTCTCATCTTTAAAACAACAATCCCATACCCACACGCCTGTTTTTATGATTAAACCATCTTATATAACTATTCATTAAATGCTAGGCTCCCCTCTTTCCTTCTTATTTCTTTTTTTCCCCCCGACAGTTCTTCTGTCATTTTTCTATTACCTCCAATATTTTAAGTCTATTCTGAAATCCCTACTTTTTCACACTCTCTTAGTTCAGAAAATGAAAGAATAGTGCAAATTTGCATCTTGGGACACATGGAAGTTTATACTCTTGGAAAATTAAAGAAACTTTTAGCAATGATGTAGAACTTTCTAAAGTGGGTAAAACAATGGAACCATGAGAGGTAGAGGTAGTCCCAATCATATATTTTTCCCGGTAAGTATGACAGATAGAAACTAAAAAGAATCAGAAGGCGAGATGTTTGCATATCTTCATGTTCACCAACATGCAAAAGCATTTTAAACCTAAAGTTCCTTCATGCAATGGCATGCAAAACCAAATGCAGCACAGAATGAAGAAAAGGGGATCAGCAAAGAATGCAGAAGGTTCCAGGTAACCAACTGAAATAAGCTTCAAGTTCATACAAACCTCCAACATTAAATTGCTATGTCTGATATAAATGTTTTCACCATCTAGTCTTTCTCTCTTTTTCTGTGAAAATGAAAGGGGGGAAAAACAGAAAAGCATAAAAAATTAAAATGTTGTTCTTGCGGGAAAAAACTGAAAATTGGCAAACCAAAAAATATTTAAAATTAAATGTCCACAGCGCAGCATATGCCAACATGAAATGGTCAGAGTCACAAGGACACACAGAGAACATGATTACCACGAGAAAACGATGACCTTGTTCATGAATGATGAAAGAATGTGATGATGTTATTCAAATAGACAGTGCTCCTGGCTTCATTGGCTTCTTATGTAACAAGCTGTTTTATGTTCATTTTTGAAATTGACCTGTTTGAGGGTTACCTTAAAACATATGACTCTAAAAAACACTGAAACTCCAGGTATCATGGAGTGAAGAAATGCTTTAAAAACATTATTTAGCTTTTGGGATGTATTTTATACTTAGTGACAGTGAGTATAATTAGAGATTTTATAAACTCTAATTATAAAATCTAATAAAAAATTAGACCTCTTTTATAAAAAAGATCTAAGAAAGATTATCATTTTATACATGACCAGCCAATAAATATATTCAGTTAACTGATTCAAACTGATTCATCCCACTCTATAGATAAAAAGAATGAGGGAGAGAAGTCAAACCCATAGTTATACACAGTACTGGGGTTGCTGCTACAGAGGGTGTTTTTTTGGAGACAGGGTCTTACTCTGTCACCTAGGTGGAATGTAGTGGTGCAGTTGTGGCTCACTGCAGCCTTAACCTCCTGGACTCAAGTGATCCTCCTGCCTCAGCCTCCCAAGTAGCTGGGACCACAGGAGTGTATCACCATGCCTGGCTAATTTATTTATTTATTTTTTTGAAGTGACGGGGTCTCCCTATGTTGCCCAGGCTGGTCTTGAACTCCTGGACTCAAGGGATCCTCTTGCCTCAACCTCCCAAAGTGCTGGGATTACAGGTGTGAGCCATCACACCCAGCTATGATGGTTTTCATTTTATGATAAATGTGTATAAAATATTATCAATCATTCTAAGAATATGATGTCATTGTGAAATAGTTCTTATACATTTTTAAATATAAAAGATAGGTTTGACTCTCACTGTTTAATGAAAAGTTTAATGAAACTTTTCAACATATAGTATAGGATTATGGTTTCTTCAGTTTATGTAAATATATGTGTATAGCTGTCACCCAGGCTGGAGCACAGTGGCATGATCTCAGCTCACTGCAACCTCCACCTCCCAGGTTCAAGCGATTCTCATGCCTCAGCCTCCTAAGTAGCTGGGACTAAAGGCGTGCACCAACACACCTGGCTAATTTTTGTATTTTTAGTAGAGACATGGTTTCACCATGTTGGCCAGGCTGGTCTCAAACTCCTGACCACAAGGGATCCTCCTGCCTCGGCCTCCCAAAGTGCTGGGATTATAGGCGTGAGCCAATGCACCTGGCCCATATCCATTATTTGAAAGTATTAACAACTCCTGATTAAAAGAAATCAATGAAAAGAATGGATCACTGTCTTTTTAATGCATTGTAAGTCAGCATGGGTGAAATGGCAATGTAGTTTTGTGAAAGTGAAAAATGGCTAACCTTCCTCATTCTTATCAGATCTTCAGTTTTTTCTGCAAGCTTCTGTTTTGCCATAATTTAAAAAAGAAAGAAAAATGATAAAATGTTGCTCATTGAAGTTTGTTTGAACCTTCATTTTATAATTTTAAGGAAAAGGGAGTAAGGGAGAAGAAAAAAATTGAGGGGGCGGAGGGAAAGAGGAACAAGTGGCCTATTGGCACAAACCTGTGTTTGGTCACCATTTGAGGTGGGTACTGTCACCTCGATGTGGGTTTTTTCCACCTACATTTAAGAAATAAAGCAGTAAAAACATTTTAGGTTAGTAGGTTTCTATGAATAGTGTTGTTTCCAAATAAGCTGCATCTTTAAGCTGCTTGTGAAATATGCTGATATGTAATCATCATGATGCAGTCTTATGGAGGGCGTTACAGGGAAGGATATTACTCCCAAAAGTCATCTGTGTTTACCGTCACATTTTCAAGGCTGAAAAGGTAATATGGATATCCAAATTATCAAAAAAGAAAATTAAGGTATGTATTCTATTGATGAAGAAAATATATTTTTATACTTATTTATAAAAAAGTACCCACTAAAAAGAATAATTTAGGCTTATTTAATGCAATAGCCATGTTTTTGTTTTGCCTTTAAAAAATGATCTGGAAGTACTTTAAGTAACATTTAAAAACAAATTTACATATGAAGTTATCAACATATGACATATATGACAGGAAGAAAAAGAAAATCTTTAGCTAAAGCACACATGTAATAAACCACATATGACACCAAACTGGTAAACACAAAGGATTTTGTTAGTTGAACAATATACTTAAGGAGGCACTTCATTCTTCAGTTTACTACACAACAAAACATTACAATAAACCCAATTTAAATTGTAACTGACACATGAAATTACTCCCAGGGCTGGTTATAAACAAGCACATGCAGGATTCAGCTGTAACATTCAACACACTGCAATCTTCTCTAGGAAGGTGAAGCCTATGTGTTTGGTAGAAGGGCAAGATTCATCCTTAGTATTAATATTAGGAAGAGAATAGCTAAGGTCTCCTGCCTAGCTTTGAAATACCTTTAGTAATGTCATTTTATACATAGAAAATGGAGTAATTATTGAAAAAAACAACAACAGGCTATTAAGAGGGAGCATAATAGAGTGAGCAACGCACAAAGCATTGGATATTTTAAATTAAAAAATTGATTGTTTTTACTAAGGGCTAAATCACTTTGTATCATTAAGTTCTTTACAGAACTTCATCAATCTGTGGTGTTGATATTCTTTTTAATCACATTAAGCAGCATTACTTTGGAATATAATGTCATTGTGCTATTTTCCCTAGACTGAGTCTAAAAAATCTGAGAGAGCTACAAAAATTAGTGACACTGTCAAGTGTTTTTTTTTTTTTTTTTTTTGAGACGGAGTCTTGCTCTGTCGCCAGGCTGGAGTGCAGTGGCCAGATCTCAGCTCACTGCAAGCTCTTTACGCCTTTCTCCTGCCTCAGCCTCCTGAGTAGCTGGGACTACAGGCGCCCGCCACCTCGCACGGCTAGATTTTTGTATTTTTTTTAAGTAGAGAGGGGGTTTCACCGGGTTAGCCAGGATGGTCTTGATCTCCTGACCTTGTGATCCACCCGTCTCGGCCTCCCAAAGTGCTGGGATTACAGGCTTGAGCCACCACGCCCGGCCTTGTCAAGCGTTAAGTTAAGCACACCCCATTACAGCACTTTAACTACCAGGGGTAATTAACCATTTTGGGTCATTTCTACTTTAAGTCCCAGCATACTTGTTGTGTGGTCATTAACAAGTTTTTTTTTTACCCCTCAGAGCTTAAATTTCTTTTTTTTTTTTTTTAATTACACTTTAAGTTCTAGGGTACATGTGCATAACGTGCAGGTTTGTTACATATGTATACTTGTGCCATGTTGGTGTGCTGCACCCATCAACTCGTCAGCACCCATCAATTCATCATTTATATCAGGTATAACTCCCCAGTGCAATCCCTCCCCCCTCCCCCCTCTCCATGATAGGCCCCAGTGTGTGATGTTCCCCTTCCCGAGTCCAAGTGATCTCATTGTTCAGTTCCCACCTATGAGTGAGAACATGCAGTGTTTGGTTTTCTCTTCTTTCAGAGCTTAAATTTCTTATGGATAAAATGGAGATAATGTCTTCCTAGAATTGTGCATTTAGCAAACAATAATGTTAAATTATTTTACAGGCCGGGGGGCAGTGACTCATGCTTGTAATCTCAGCACTTTGGGAGGCCGAGGCGGGTGGATCACGAGGTCAGGAGTTCAAGACCAGCCTGACCAAGACGGTGAAACCCTGTCTCTACTAAAAATACAGAACAATTAGCTGGGCGTGGTGGCACACGTCTCTAATCCCAGCTACTCCGGAGGCTCAGGCAGAGAATTGCTTAAACCTGGAGGGGAGG
The DNA here is from genome assembly GCF_000951035.1 of Colobus angolensis palliatus. Taxonomy (NCBI): domain Eukaryota; kingdom Metazoa; phylum Chordata; class Mammalia; order Primates; family Cercopithecidae; genus Colobus; species Colobus angolensis. The sequence continues at coordinate 11,728,477 of NW_012117376.1, forward strand.
AGGTTGCAGTGAACCAAGATCGCGCCACTGCACTCCAGCCTGGGTGACAGAGCGAGACTCCATCTCAAAAAAAAAAATTATTTTACAAAGTTTAAATTCCTCGTTCAAATGAATAATGACTTCTTTTTGTTTTGGATCTTTATCAATCCAATAGCAGAAAATTGAGAGCGTCTACTTCAGTTTAAGAATTGAGGCAAGCCGGGCACAGTGGCTCACGCCTGTAATCCCAGTACTTTAGGAGGCCGAGGCAGGCGGATCACCGGAGGTCAGGAGTTCGAGACAATCCTGGCCAACATGGTGAAACCTTGTCTCCACTAAAAATACAAAAATTAACTGGGCGTGGTGGTGGGCACCTGTAATCCAGCTACTCAGGAGGCTGAGGCAGGAGAATTGCTTGAACCCGGGAGGTGGAGGTTGCAGTGAGCTGAGATCGCACCATTGCACTCCAGCCTGGGTGACAGAGCAGGACTCCATCTCAAAAAAAAGAATTGAGGCCAAGTAGCAACAGTATTTCTGTGTATGCCCCTACATAGAACATTAAATGAGATAACAATATACATGGGGGAGACAGTACCTACTGCCATACTTGCAGAATAGACCTTGTTAAAATGACAACAAAAAGCTTTCTCTATCTCAAACTAATGTCAGATAATGAAATTTACAGTTACAAGGCTACTTTATCACTACTATTGCTTTATATAATAAATATGGTTTCAGGTAAATGCCATAGTTTTGTTTTGTTTTTTTTGAGACAGTGTCTTGTTCTGTCGCCCAGGCTGGTGTGCAGTGGCGCGATCTCGGCTCACTGCAACCTCTGTCTTCCAGGTTCAAGTGATTCTCCTGCCTCAGCCTCCCAAATAGCTGGGATTACAGGTGTCTGCCAGCATGCCCAGCTAATTTTTGTATTTTCAGTAGAGACAGGGTTTTGTCATGTTGGCCAGGCTGTGATCCACCCATCTTGGGCTTCCAAATTGCTGGGATTACAGGCGTGAGCCACCGTGCCTGCCGCCATAGTTATTTTCTAACTGCTACATATAAAATCAGCTCAGAGTCACCCTTAATTCTGCCACCACCATTACTATAATAAGTTATCAGAGGTGGTCTTCAGTCTCATTTCAACACAAGTATCTCAAATCATATATTTATGTAGAATTAATTGGCAACAAAGACCCCCTATTGGCTTGGAAAGCTTATACCAGGTAGTGATCTCTTTACTCTGCCAACTTCCCAAGAACAAAGGGAGCCTATTGTTGAAGATATTTATGCCTATGATACAGGCAAAAATTAGTAAAAGTAAGTCAGCAGAAAGCCAGAGGAATCTTAGCCACTACGAAGATTCCCCTGACAATTCCAGTAATCTAACACTTTTTAGTTAGTATAACAAATGGAGGGATAGTCAAAAGTGTCTGGTGAGATATTCTAACATTAAAAACTGAGGAGGTAGTCTAACATTAAACAGGCATTGTTGACACTGAACCTGACGACCAATGTCATCAATATTTGGCTAGGTACAAAAATGTAAATACCTATCATTCACTCGATCTGTTTTTCTCTCTGGACTCAAGGTAGTCCCAAATGGACAGTAAAACTGTATGTCATATTTAACAGTTTGTTTCTTTCTTTATTATATTTTTTGAGATGGAGTCTTGCTCTGTCACTCAGGCTGGAGTGCTGTGGTGTGATCTGGGCTCACTGCAACCTCTGCCTCCCAGGTTCAGGGAATTCTCCTGCCTCAACCTCCCCAGTAGCTGGGATTACAGGCGCCTGCCACCACGCCCAGCTGATTTTTGTATTTTTAGTAGAGATGGGGTTTCACCATTTGAGACAGGGTATCACTTTGTCACCCAGGCTGAAGTGCAGTGGTGCAATCTCGGCTCACTGAAGCCTCCTCAATCTCTCAGGTTCAAGCTATCCTTCTGTCTCAGCCCCCGCAAGGAGCTGGGACTATAGATACGCATCACCATACTCAGCTAGTTTTTGTATTTTTTGTAGACATGGGGTTTTGCCATTTTGCCAAAGCTGGTCTTGAACTCCTGGGCTCAAGGGATCCGCCCGCCTTGCTCTCCCAAAGTGCTAGGATTACAGGTGAGAGCCTCCAAACCTGGTCTAACAGTTTTTTGTTTTTTGTTTTTTTAAATACAATCAAAACAGAGTTAGATTGTCCACTGTTCTAGAAATAAAGTAGACATTGTTTATTGGAGATCTGGCTCCAAAAGAACAAGGTTAATCAATCTGCCAAAGCGAGGACACTTACTAAGATCTTATGCAGTTTAAATTTTTTTTAATTTCTTAACAGACATATAAAAATGTAATTCTTCTTATAAAGAGTGCTTCTCATAATTCCTGTTGCCAACAGTAAGACCTATATTTATTTCAATAAATCTGAGCTAGCACTTCGATTCCATCACTGCTTAAATGTGTTTACGAAGCTTAACACATAAAAGGTCAGTCTAGGCCGGGCGTGGTGGCTCAAGCCTGTAATCCCAGCACTTTGGGAGGCCGAGACGGGCGGATCACGAGGTCAGGAGATCGAGACCATCCTGGCTAACACGGCGAAACCCCGTGTCTACTAAAAATACAAAAAACTAGCCGGGCAAGGTGGCGGGCGCCTGTAGTCCCAGCTACTCGGGAGGCTGAGGCAGGAGAATGGCGTAAACCCAGGAGGCGGAGCTTGCAGTGAGCTGAGATCCGGCCACTGCACTCCAGCCTGGGTGACAGAGAGAGACTCCGTCTCAAAAAAAAAGGTCAGTCTAGTCACCGTCTAGGAAATCTGCTAATTAAATTGGTGATTTTTCAACACAGTGCAGTGACTGTGGATACAACTAACTGAGAACCATAGGTAACTCAGCAGTATAACCTCTCCTACATAATGGATCTTCTCCTTTTTGTAACGCTACTTAAGATTTGAGCAACCACATAGATGTGCTTTATGTAATACCTATTCTTTGGAAATGTTGTGTATATATCCATCTTAGAAAATAAAATTATATTTTAATCACAATAGCAGAGCTTAGTCTTAAAAATCTATGTGGCGATTCCTTCTAGATGAGTAAAAATTATTTTAAAAAGCAGAGGATCAATCATACTGGTGTGTTTTATAAGTTCATTTAGAAAAATAATAGTTGGGTCAAGGAGTGGGTCACCTTATAACTTCTGAGATAGCTTACAGTCTTATTGACATAACTTTATGAAAATATTTTACTGGTTCATGGGAGACATCTTCATTTAGAAAGAATGAGGAATAACTTTGTTGAGTCTATGAGAATAAGCAATTGTTTTGAACATGTTCCTGGTCAAAATGTTAAGGCCTCTAAATCACAAAGTGAGTTAGCTAGGTATTTGGACTGATGACATACCTTCCATGCTTCTGTGGGCTCTGGCTCAGCTTGCTCAGGTGGCTCGTCTTCCTTTTTCACTTCAGCCTTCACTGTTTCCTTCTGTGCTTTAGGGACCACTGTTTCTTCAGCAGAGGCATCTAGGACGCCACCTTCTGCAACCTGACCCTGAGCAATGGCGGGTGCAGAAGTGGGCCGAGGACTTCGGTCTGCCGAATCCACAGCTGCTGCTATGTGAGAAAGGGAAAAGGGAAGAATAAGTAAAGGCCAGAGCTACTGCATTATTTCAGAGTCACCAGGCAAGGCAAAATAACTGTGAATCCAGGACACACACAAATGTTACAGTGTGTAGTGGGCTATCATACAGAGGGTAAAAAATAAATCATTAGTGCTCTGCCAGGGAACTGACAGCAACAAGAAAGTGATTATATTTTAATCACAATAGCATCAATAGAAGTGCTACCATCAGTAGAAAGGCTAAAATGTGCTAATGATCATATTCCATGAATGCTGAATTCAGGGGAGACAAGATCAAAGAAAAGAAGTAGAAAATCCATTTATCTTGTAATTTTAGTTTCAAAAACCTGCAATGTTGTCTATGGTGGGAAAAAAAGGGTCAACTAAATGTGATTTCTTCCATGCGGCCTTTTAAAAATAAAGATGTGTTCATTTTTAGGTTATTTCAGGAACCTAAAAATATATCGTAAGAAAAAAGAATTAAGTCTGATTTCTTCTGTAAGCCTCCTTGGAATGATTACAAAATAACTTGATAAATGGCTCTTCTGGTAAGACATGAACTACTTCCTGATGCTTGTAAGGACAAATCTTTGAACCAGATGCTCTCCCTTTTAATAATATATCCTTTGATTAAAATAACATGAACTCAAAATCTTTGTCAGTACTCAAACCTAAACAAAAATATCTTTTGAGTTCTGTCCTACTATCTCTCACTCTTACCAATTTGTATTATAGCTCTTATTCTCTAATATGTTTAGGGCAGTGGTTCTCAAGTGGAGTAAATTGTCCCCAGAGAATATTTGGCAATGTCTGGAGACATTTTTGGTGGTTGTAACTGAGGAGGGAAGAGAAAGGACGTACTGGCATCCATTGCATAGAGGCTGAAGTTACTGAGGTTGAGAAACCTTAATTTAGGGGAAAAGCTGTATACATTGCTTTAGAGAGAATAAACTATACAGGCTTATGATAAAATCTTGATCTTTTCTAAGAGCTAATTGTTGTGTTGGAATATTTGGTATCTACATTTTAGACAGCTTACTTCAAAACAATCACTCATACCCTTTTTGTGGTTTTTATGTTAATTCTTTCGGGATATAAAGCATTTACACTTTGTAATAAAACTTCACTTACCTGACAGTATCTAGGAATGAAAGTGTTTTTTGACATTTATTGTTTCTGATAACATATTGTTATCCTCTTTTGTACTAAGACTTTTTTTTTTTTTAAGACAGAGGCTCTGTCGCCTAGGCTGGAGTGCAATGGCACGATCTCGGCTCACTGCAGTCTCTGCCTCTCAGGTTCAAGCGATTCTCCTGCCTCAGCCTCCCCAGTAGCTGGGACTACAGGCGTGTGCCACCATGCCCAGTTAATTTTTTGTATCTTTAGTAGAGACGGGGTCTCACCATGTTGGCCAGGCTTGTCTCGAACTCCTGACCTCAAGTGATCTGCCTGTCTTGGCCTCCCAAAGTGCTGGGATTACAGGCGTGAGCCACCATGCCTGGCCAAGACTTTTATATTTTAATCAATTTGCATGGAAATCAGTAATTTTTATTATATACTTTCCTGCATTCTTAAACTGACTATAACTGAACATAATTCATTCTGAAATTTTTAGATTTGTAAACTGTAAGGATCAGATAAAGGAATTTCATAAATCTGAACAGATAAAAACTTTAAATTCTCAACTACTTCATACAACAATATCAAGAAAGAATGGTTGGCCAGGCACGGTGGCTCACACCTGTAATCCCAGCACTTTGGGAGGCCAAGGTGGGCAGATCACCTGAGGTGGGGAGTTCGAGACCAGCCTGGTCAACATGGTGAAATGTCATCTCTACTAAAAGTACAAAAATTAGCCAAGCGTGATGGTGGGTGCCTGTAGTCCCAGCTACTCGGGAGGCTGAGGCAGAAGAATGGCCTGAATCCAGGGGGTGGAGCTTGCATGAGCTGAGATCGTGCCACTGCACTCCAGCCTGGGCAACAGAGCTAGACTCTGTCTCAAAAAAAAAAAAAAAAGAAGAAAAAAGAAAAAGAAAGAAATGCTCATTACCCTGTAGTAATTTCCAATGAAAAAACTAATTCCTTAGAGAATATATAGGAAAAACAGCAGAAATTCAAGAATCCCCTTTATTGGCCAGGTACTATGGCTCATGTCTGTAATCCCAGCACTTTGGGAGGCCAAGGCAGGTGGATCACGAGATCAGGAGATTGAGACCATCCTAGCTAACACAGTGAAACCCATCTCTACTAAAAAATACAAAAAATTAGCCAGGCGTGGTTGTGAGCACCTGTAGTTCCAGTTACTTGGGAAGCTAAGGCAAGAGAATGGC
>NW_012117376.1:11734508-11735558 GCF_000951035.1 Colobus angolensis palliatus
AATCCTAGCACTTTGGGAAGCCAAGGTGGGAGGATCACCTGAGCCTGGGAGTTTGAGAACAGCCTGGACAACATGGCAAGACTCTGTCTCTAAAATAAATTTTAAAATTAGCCGGGCGTGGTGGCACACTCTTGTAATCCCAGCTACTTGGGAGGCTGAGGCAGGAGAATCGCTTGAACCCGGAAGGCGGAGGTTGCAGTGAGCCGAGATCGTACTACTGCACTCCAGCCTGGGCAACAGAGCGAGACTCTGTCTCAAAAAAAAAAAAAAAAAAAGGCTCTCCTTTATCTTTCCATGAAAAATCTGTGGCCTCTTGCACAGATTGCTACTACTGGGTTAGTAGTAATAACTCTGGATTAGCACAGAGCTACTACTAATGGGTGCTTTAAGCAGTCACTGCAAGAATGGCAGATGGCAGACCAAACCTGACAACACAGGGGAATGTGACAAAATATTTTGCTCACAGTTGTGTTTAAGTATCATTATACATGTGTATTCACACCTCCTCTCAAAGAATTAATTCAACTATGCCTGGCATCACAGAAACATAGCCCATGCTTTCACCATGTGTTATTTTGCCACTTGTCTTTGGTTTCAATCCAGTACTAATATTGCAGAGCCAAATGATTTATGTCATCAGCATTCCTAGCCTTGGCAATCTGTACTGTATGTGGAAAAGAAGGTATTAGTGTGAAAACTGACAGAAACAGAGTTCAGAGATTGGAAAAATAATAACATTACAATAAAAAGCCCTGGCTGTGAAAGGCGGCATGGAACAGAGGCAAAAGCCAAATCACGAGTCTTAGGCCCAGACTCAGTCACACATAGTAGTGTGACCTAAGGCATGGAGCTTAATCTTACGAACTTTAGTTTAATCATATGTAAAATATGGAAGATATTAACTCTATAATATCATGGTAGTGATCATGGCTTTTTAAAACAGTTTTGAGACATAATTCACCTACCATACGGTTCAATCATTTAAAATACATAATTCAATGCTTTTTAGTATATTTACAGTGTTGGGGGTAGTGATTGCTTTTTAAGATA
>NW_012117376.1:11735933-11741717 GCF_000951035.1 Colobus angolensis palliatus
AAAAAAAAAAAAAAAAGATATGTGGGTCTTCAGTTTTATTAATTCAGTTATTAATATTTACAACATTTTGGTGCATATATAGACAATACATAACTTAAAAATCCAGTATCTCCCATATCTGAAGGTCTACACAAAGAAAAATGCTGATGGTGACCCACTAACTTCAATACTATATTGCTCTTGGCTGATAATAGAAACTTAGTTATATACTAGAACAGTAAAGAATAAAATTCAAACTATCAGACTGAGTAAAGGCAAACAACTTCTACTTCTAGCTGTTATTTACTAGCACAATTTCTGCTAGTGTGCAGTAGGGTGGTTCTTTTATCAGAGGACCACATAAATCATTTGTGGATCTTGAAAAACAAAAAAATCGGATGATGCGTGAGATGAGCTATCCGCCCACTCTAGTGAGATGAGCTATCCAAGAGTGAGGCTTGGGCATGTGTTTTGTTTTAAAGCCCCAAAGGTGATAAGAATGTACACCCCTGGTAAGATTCACTGTAATCACTGCTCACCGAATGGATGAACCACCTGGTTGTGTGGCCCTTTCTTTTGTGCTCCAGTTTCCTCATGAGTAAAACTGTAATTCCTAAATGCTTTTTCTTATTCACTAAGTAGCTAGTATTAAAAAGGAATACAAGGAAATGCCTTGAAAAGCAAAAAGTACAAGAAAAATATAATCTTTGTCATCATTAGTTACCCTTGCAATTTACTACTCTATCATAAAACTGGGATCAGAACCAGTTTTGGTACTCCAGCTGGTAAAGCAGATGCTCTGAGCACCAGACATAACAGAAGAGAAAGGGAATGCTCATTTTTATCATTAAAATGAGAGCCGTTATAAAGCAATTATTGTAAAAGTTTCCCTGATACATCATCTCTAGCTTACAGAGTTATATTAATTTTTTGAAAAGGGAGGGGTGACTTAACGGGAAAAAGTATCTTTTAAGGAGCATGGAGAAGTACCTAAGGAAAGGAGGGAAAAATAGTTCCACAGACATGTTTCCAGTTTTTATACCATAGCACAAAGAGAAAACGACATTTAAAAACAGAACTACAAAAAAAATACTGTCCTATTCAGTTTATATGCACTTCAGATACTTAAAAGATATGCAAAATGCTTAGAACAGTGCCTGGAACATACTAAGTGCTCAACCAATATTGACTCTTAACTTTTATTCTACCCTTTCTTAAAAAAAAAAAGTAATCACGGTGAAGAGCAAAAAGCATGGGCCTAGGAGAATGGTCCTGGATTCCCTCCTAATTCTTTCCAACTAGCTATGTGACCTTAGGCAAGTCACTTACATTCTAAGGTTAAGTTGTAAGAAATAATGAACATTGGCTGGGTGCCGGTGGCTCACGCCTGTAATCCCAGCACTTTGGGAGGCTGAGGCGGGTGGATCCGAGGTCAAGAGATTGAGACCATCCTGGCCAACATTGTGAAATCCCATCTCTATTAAAACAAACAAACAAAAAGAAACCACACACACACAAAAATTAGCTGGGCGTAGTGGTGTGCACCTGTAATCCCACCTACTCAGGAGACTGAGGCAGGAGAATCGCTTGAACCCGGGAGGCAGAGGTTGCAGTGAGCCAAGATCGCAACACTGCACTCCAGGCTGGGTGACAGTGCGAGACTCTGTCTCAAAAACAAAACAAAACAAAACAAATTTAAAAAAAGAAATAATGAACATTAATGAGTATCTAGTTCAAGATATTTTTTTAAAAAAAGCTCAATAAAAGTGTAAAGAAAATAAAGATATGAGCTGACATGAGTTAAAGTATATATAATAGGAAAAAAACAACAAAACCAAAAGTTGGTTCTTTGAAAAAATTAAGAAGATTACTTTGTACCCCATAACTATATACAATTATAAATTGTCAGCCAGGCTTGGTGGCTCATGCCCAAAATCCCAGAACTTTGGGAGGCCAAAGCAGGCAGATCACTTGAGGTCAGGAGGTAGAAACCAGCCTGACCAACATGGTGAAACCCCGTCTCTACTAAAAATACAAAAATTAGCTGGGCATGGTGGCACACACCTGTAATCCCAGCTACTTGGGAGGCTGAGGTGGGAGAATCGCTTGAACTTGGGAGGCAGAAGTTGCAGTGAGCTGAGATCATGCCATTGCATTCCAGCCTGCAACCATTGCATTCCAACTCTTGCTGCATTCCAGGGCAACAAGAGTGAAACTCCATCTCACAAATAAATAAGTAAATAATAAATACATAGTCAATTTACAATTTAAGAAAGAAAAGATTAATAAAATCAATATATCTCTAGCAAGCCTATTTGAAACAAAAAGGGTACAACTTACCAATATCACGAATGCAAAAAGTGGACCCTGCTATAGTTCTTACAGGTATTAAAAAGATACCCAGCTTTATGTAAATATATTTGGAAATTTAGATAAAATGCACATTGCCTAGAAAAACACAACTAGGCCAGGTACAATGACCCACACCTATAATCCCAGCACTTTGAGAGGCCTAGGTGAGAGGACTGCTTGAGCCTAGGTGTTCAAGATCAGCCTGGGCAACACAGTAAGACCTTGTCTCTATAAAAATTAAAAAATTAGTGGGGTGTGGTAGCGTGTACTTGTGGTACCAGCTACTTAGGATGCTGAGGTGGGAGGATCATTTGGGCCTGGGAGGTCAAGGCTACAGCAAGCTATGATGGCGTTACTGTACTCCAGCCTGAGAGAGCTAAGCCTGTTTCTCCAAAAAAAAAAAGGAAAGAAAGAAAAAAAGAAACACAGTTTATCAAAACTGAAACAAGAACTAGAACATTTTAATAGTCCTTTATCTAATAAAGACACTGAATCTGTAAGTAAAGAACCTCCCACAGTGAGATCTCTAGGACAAGATATGGCTTCAAAGGCGAATTCTTCTAAATGGTAACAAAGAAATGACAACAGTCTTCAACGAACTCTTCCAGAGAACAGAAGAAGAAGGAATTCTTCTCAATTTATTTTATGAGACCAGCATAAATTTGAAACTAAAGCCTGACCACAACATGACAAAAAAGGAAAAATCCTAAAATGATAAAAAAGAAAAGTGTATTATGACCAATTTGAGCTTACTCCAAAAATTCTTAGGTGGTTTAAAAATTGAAAGTAAAAATAATCTACCACATAAAAAGGAGAAAAATCATTTTATGATATCAACAGATGAAGTAAAAAGCATTTGATAAAAGTAACACTAATTCACAATTAAAACATGTAGGAAACTAGAATGAAAACTTCCTCATATGATAAAGAAAATACCATATAAGGAAGCTTGATGAAATACTGAAGCTTTAGCCCTAAAATTGGGAAAGATGACAGTTATTAACGCTTGTATTCAGCATTACATTGGATGTTCTAGCCAGCAACAAAGCAATTAAAGAAATTAAAAGTGCGAGATGGAAAGGAAGAAATACAACAATCATTATTTTCAGTTGATGTTGGGTACACAATAATGTATACCCCAAATAATCCACAGATAAACCATTAAAATTAATGATAAATTTTTTAGTAAGATTACTGAGTATAAGGTCAAACTAGAAAAATCTATTGTATTTCTATGTACCAAAACAACTGAACAAAAATAAAAATTTTAAGATACCATTTATTTTATTTTATTTTAGAGACAGGGTCTCCCTCTGTCGCTCCGGCTGCAGTGCAGTGGCACAGAAATGGCTCACTGCAGCCTTAACCTCCTAGGCTGAAGTGATCCTCCTCCCTCAGCCTTCCATGTAGTTAGGACCACAGGTGTGCACCACCATGCTCAGCTAATTTTTTTTTTTTAAAGACACAGCATCTTGCTATGGTGTCCAGGCTGGTCTTGAACTCTCAGGCTTAAGTGATCCTCCCACCTTGGCCTCCCAAAGTGCTGGTATTATAGGCATGAGGCAACTGCAACCAGCCAAAAACCAAATGATATCATTTAAGATAGCAAAAGATGGCTGGGTGTGGTGGCACACTCTTGTAATCCTAGCACTTTGGGAAGCCAAGGTGGGAGGATCACCTGAGCCTGGGAGTTTGAGAACAGCCTGGACAACATGGCAAGACTCTGTCTCTAAAAAAAAAAAAAAAAAAAATGTTAGCTGGGCATGGTGGTGTGCACCTGTAGTCCTAGCTACTTGGGAGGCTGAGGTGGGAGGATCACCTGGGCTTGGGAGACCGAGACTGCAGTGACTCATGATTGCTCCATCACACTCCAGCCTGGATGACAGAGACCCTGTCTAATAATATTAATATAAAATAGCAAACGACATCAAATCTCTAAGAATAAATCTAATGTAAGATGCACAAGTTACCTACACCAAAAATCACAAAACATTACTGAGAGAAATTAAAGGAAACCCAAACAAAAGGAGGGTTATAGCATGTTTGTGAATCAGAAGATTCAATATTATAATAATATCAATTCTCTCCAAACTGATTCATATAATCAACTAAATCTCAATAAAACTATTAAGACTTTTTTTAGTGGAAATTGAAAATCTGATTCCACAATATATAAGATAATGCTAAGGGCTAAAAATAGCCAAGATAATCTTAGAGAATATTGTTAGAGAACTTAGATAACACTTATAAAAGCTAGAATAATTAAGATAGTGTGGTATTGACACAAGGATAGACAACGATGAATACAAGAGGTTAGAGAGACCAGAAATGAACTCCCAAATTTATGGTCACCTGATTTATAACAAAGGTGACATTGAAATGCAGTGGGGACAGAATGATATTTTATTTTACTTTATTGTTATTTTTGAGACGGAGTCTCACTCTGTCATCCAGGCCGGTGTGCAGGTGTGATCTTAGCTCACTGCAACTTCTGCCTCCTGGGGTCAAGCGATTCTCCTGCCTCAGCCTCCTGAGTAGCTGGGAGTACAGGCACGTGCCACCATGCCCAGCTAATTGGCTAATATTTTTGTATTTTTAGTAGAGACAGAGTTTCAACATGTCGGCCTTGCTGGTCTCGAACTCCTGACCTCAAATGATCCACCCGCCTCAGCCTCCCAAAGTGCTGGGATTACAGGTGTGAGCTACCACACCCAGCCAATATTTATTTATTAAATACACTGTAGCAAGAACTGTGGTAATTACCAGGACAAGTTAAGACCATGCATCTTAAAAAAAATTTCCAGAATATAAATGTAATAAGGCAGTCAAGATGTGATATCTGTAAAACTTTCTAACTTGTTCAAAGTACCAAAGCTCATTAACATTTGACTCTGGTTATCTTTGCTATCAGGAAAAGGCAATACATCAGGCATAGTATCTATATAACCATGAAACTCCATTTAGCAGGAAAAACCATGGAACATGCTATCAGACAGACCTGAATTTTTGTCATAGCTTGCAACTTACTGTCTGTGAGATGCTGAACAAGTCACTTAAACTTTCCAACCTCAGTTTTCTCACCTGAAAAATGAGGATAAAAAGATAATTCCCCATACCTAAGGTAAACTGGACGTAAGGTGATTTACTGGGCAAGGAGGGAGATGCCCGATAGTGTTATCTGAATATAGCAAAGACATGAAGATTAAATGATTATGCCTCAAACTTAACTTATCCACAATAGAAGTTTTTATTTTTTTTTTATTTTTATTTATTTATTTTTTTTGAGGCAGAGTCTCGCTCTGTCACCCGGACTGGAGTGCAGTGGCCGGATCTCAGCTCACTGCAAGCTCCGCCTCCTGGGTTTATGCCATTCTCCTGCCTCAGCCTCCCGAGTAGCTGGGACTACAGGCGCCCGCCACCTCGCCCGGCTAGTTTTTTTGTATTTTTAGTAGA
>NW_012117376.1:11747997-11756465 GCF_000951035.1 Colobus angolensis palliatus
TTGGGCGACAGAGTGAGGCTCTGTCTCAAACAAAACAAAACAAAACAAAACAGCATGACTCACAGCATGGAAGCACAAAAGTCCTATTGCTTAGGTGATCTTTTTTCCAAATGTGGCTGACCCCTTCCTGATTCCTCTAAATTAAGGATATAGGCTCTCATAATGCCTTGTTTCTTTTACTATGATAAATATTATAATATCCTCCATTAGGTTAAGAATCCAATGAGGGCAGGGACTCACACCTAGCACATTACCTAGCACAAGAGATGACTAAACTATGAAACCAAGAGGAACATTGTAAAAAGGATCTTTTTACATTCTATTAAAAAATTTCCTCACATCATGGAAAGAAATACTTGCTCAGGCTGGGTGTGGTGGCTCACGCCTGTAATCCCAGCACTTTGGGAGACTGAGGTGGGCAGATCACAAGGTCAGGAGTTCAAGACCAGCCTGACCAACATGGTGAAACCTCGTCTCTACTAAAAATACAAAAAAAACTAGCTGGGCGTGGTGGCACGCACCTGTAATCCGAGCTACTCAGGAGGCTGTGACAGGAGAACCACTTGAACCCAGGAGGTGGAGGTTGCAGTGAGCTGAGATCGTGCCACTGCACTCCAGCCTGGGTGACACAGTGAGACTTCATCTCAAACAAACAAACAAAAAACCCCAAGAAATATGTATACATTGTGAAATGGCTAAATTGAGCTGATTAACATATGTATTACCTGACATAATTTTTTTTTCGAAGTGAGAAAACTTAAAATCTAGTCTCTTAGCAATTTTTCAAGAATACAATACATTGTTATCAATGTTAGTCACCATGTTGTACAATAGATCTCTTGAACGAATCTCAGATTCCTGAATCATTAAATATTTCTTTTTTCCTCTGATTGATCATTAATTTATCTAGATTCCTCTTACACTGAAGCAAACCATATTCTGCCAGGGCTACTAGAAACACTGTTCTGTTGACTTCTTGCCTCTTTGTTTCTACTTTAAGTATATTTTATAAGATGAAAAGGAAACTGACATTTATTTTGAGTGCCTACTATTGCCAGTGACACTATGATTAGATAGTATCATCTATATTTTTACACATGAAGAAACTGAGGTCAGTAAGTTATTTGCTCAGTCTCACAGCTATGAAATAACAGAACCAGATTTTCACCCTCTTCACCATACCATGCCACTGCTAAATCATCTACTGCTGCCACAATACTGTTTCTCAAAATCCTATTGTTCCTGATTGCCTTCTTAAATAAGAATTTTATATTTTTAGAAGTCAAGGACTTCCCATTATCATATTAACGTGTGTGAGGGATGGGATTCTAATTTGCTGTTATATTTCTAGTCCCTAGAATAGTGTCCGACACAGGAAAGCTCTCAATAAGTATTTGTTGATTGAATAACTCTTGAATTTGAAATTTTAAGGGAAGACTGATTGCTCTGTTGTTAGGCAAAGGTAAATAATTATGGTACAAAATAAATGCTTCTATGGTAATTCCTATCCAAGAGTTTTAAGGCTTCACATTCAGAATTTGCAGGCAGAAATAATGAGCCAGTTTTCGCCAGCAGATGGTGATAAACACACAAAAAAGCCACCTTAGGTTAGTATCATTTCCTATATAGAACTTATACAGCTGTCATCTCATTTGATCTTCAAATAACTATGATGGAGAAGGTATTATCTGCTCAAATGATAAGGAAGCCAAGCCTTAGATTTGTACGGTCTTTTGTTTAGTATGTAGCAGAAAAGAAGCCAGAACTGTTTTAAAAACTTTAATTCCTACTTAAACAATTTTATGCTATTCCATAACAGCTCTTCTATACAAAAGTTAAATTTGGCCAGCATTAGTATATCCTGAAACCAACTAATAAATGAATTAACTGGTACAAAGTTGAACATCCAACTCTATTACAAATCTAGAACTTGGCCCTAGAACCCACTCTCAGTAACCACAAGAAGCTATGCATACAAATAAATTTTAATTATATAAGGTAAGGGATTGGTGGTGCCAAACATGAGTAATTTACCCCCATAAATAACTTTAAAATCTCATGCTACTCAATTTAAAAATATTTTTCCATTAAGTTTTTGCTTGGAGTAAGGAACAAATCTATCAGTCCAACTTTAACTTTTTTGCAATGGTATATTTACATACAAAAAGTGAAATGTCCAGAAGACCAGTCGTAAGGAAAAGCAGCAGCATCACAGGACTAATCAACTTAGAAAACAGAATTATCAGACCTTGAAAAGTTAACTACAGAGAGACTTCTCAGATGACTTAATAAGGAAAATGGAAATGTAGATATTTCAAATACAGTCTGTGTCTGGTTTGGGGGGAAGGAAATACAAATTCTGTACCTCTCCAGGCCGAATCTTGATGAAAAAGCTGCTACGTTTATAAGAAATCTTCAGCACTTTGGGCCAAGGGAAGCGGTTAATTCTCAGCTTATCTTTGTAAACCAGAAGGCCACTAGAGCAGACACCTAGGATGATATCTACTCCTTCCAAGTCCTGAAAAAGAAAAATGTTAGCATTTCAGTCTGGAGCAAAGTATTCAATACACTGTTGACTATTACTAGATAATCTGAAGATAACAATCAAAAACAGTTGCAAAACATACAACGAATAATAAAGATCAGCCTAACAATTATAATTTATGGACCTATTATGTTTAAATCAGCAGTCATGACTTCCTGGAGAGCAGGGCTTAGAGCTATGTATACTAAGTTACAAATACACATTCACAATTATTCATATAATTCTTGTTTTTTATGATAAAGTGTTAACAGCTCCAGAAATCATGTTAAGTGTAGGAGTTGACTCTATTCCTGTATAAACTCAGCACAAGACAATCTTAGGTTATTAAAATTGATGTTAAGTATATTAAATTTAAAATATGATCCCTAAGTCAAGAAGTTACATTAAGGCACAATGAAATCATATTTACATGCCTCTTTATTAAAGACAACTTTAAAAAATATGTAATATTAATCATCTATGTCTGTAATTCAAAGAAAATAGATTTCACCTAAGTTGGTCCCTACAGCTAACAGTTTGTTTAGCTAAGTAATCAAAACACAAAGTTAAATGCTTCTTGACTACTCTTTCCTCAAAAATGAGTATAGAGAAATATATTAGTGCCTACCCGTGTTATAACAGAGAAGTAGGAATTACATACAGTTCCAATTCAGTGACTATGTAACTGAGAATTTCTGATAAGATGCCCTCTTAAATTTTTAAAGCTTGTGGGTATAACTACATTTCACTTTGGAGAAACAATTTGCTTTATAATATTTGGAAAAGGAACATGCTGCCTGACTCCATCAATACCTGAATTGACACCAGTTTCCAGCAGGAATTGTGAAGCAAAATCTAGCCATTTCAGTTTTAGAAACATACCTAACCTGATGTACTGGATCTTCCTATACGTTAGAGATTCATAGAAGTTGTAGTACCCAGCCCAAAACAATCCAGAACAACTTTTTTTTCTTAAGATAAGAGTCTCAACTGTCACCCAGGCTGGAGTGCAGTGGTACAATCTAGGCTCACTGCAGCCTCTACCTCCTGGGCTCAAACAATCCTCCCACCTCAGCCTCCTGAGTAGGTGGGACCACCAAAGACACGTGCCACCATGCCTAATTTTTTGTATTTTCTGTGGAGACGGGGTTTCACCATGTTCCCCAATCTGGTCTTGAACTCCCGAGCTTGAGTGATCAACCGCCTCAGCCTCCCAAATTGTTGGGATTACAGGTGTGAGCCACCACACTGGCACTGAACCTCCCCAGCAACTTTAGTAGCTGAAGATAAGAGAAGTAAGGAGGCTTTCCTTAAGTATTCATTCTGTTAGGTTGTATTAGGTAGAACTAGGATTAAAGCTCAAGTTTCCAGGGCCCTACCCAACTGGTTTTTGAATGAGCCACTGTGGTTCATTCAGTGTGTATCAGAATAACTTGGAGAGCTTGTTAAAATGGATTGCTGAGCTCCACCCCCAGAGATTCTAACTCAGCAGGCCTGGGATCGGGCCTGAAATGTGCATTTCTAACAAGTTCCTAGGTGATGTTAAATGTTGCTGACTCAGACACCATACTTTGAGAACCACTACTCTAGGCCAATGGTTCTCAGATTCAAGCATGAATTAGAATCATTTGGATGCTCTTTAAATCTGGAGATTCTAGAATCTCTCCTCCAAATTAATTCCATACATCTGAGAGAAGCTCAGGGATCTACATATTGAATGAACATCTTCGGTGATTCGATGTAGGTGATGCTAGCTGTGAAACAGGCCTTGCTGCCCACTACTCTATTTTCAAATGCTACTGTATGTTAGGAAAATCAATTTCTTTTCTCTAGGGGCTATATTTTGATCTTAACAGTAGTCTGGATATTAAACTTTATTCTGAGGGTAGAATTGCTAAGGGGCAAATTCAACTGATACAGTTGACTGATTTAACTGTACACTTAAAACGATAACAAGAAGTACTCTTTTTTTTTTTTTTGAGACGGGGTCTTCCTCTGTCGCCAGGGCTGGAGTGCAGTGGCACAATCATGGCTCACTGTACCCTCCATCTCCTAGACTCAACTGATCTTCCCACCTCAGCCTCCCGAGTAGCTGGGACTAGAGGCATGAGCTGCAGTGCCCAGTCTACTATCTCTTTTGAATGTTTTAAAATAGCCCAGATGTTGGTAAGAAGTATTATACGACACAGATGTGATACATACATAACAGACATGTATCATATAATGTCTTCCACATGCATATTAATAAAGGGCAAAGATATCATTACCTTTGCTTTATGAAGATCAACTCCATACATAGACAACTTTTTAGCATTCTCAAGAAACTCCAAGTCAGCCTGAGCTGGAGTCATGGACCTTTGATAGAATAAAAACATAAAATTCTTTCAGTGTTATTCATTGTATTTTTAACACATGAACATATACATACTACTATGTATGTAAGCTATATTTCCTAGTCCTGAAAGTAGGTTATAATGGAACAGAACTCATCACTACCTGTATCTAAATAATTA
This sequence comes from Colobus angolensis palliatus, assembly GCF_000951035.1. NCBI lineage: Eukaryota > Metazoa > Chordata > Mammalia > Primates > Cercopithecidae > Colobus > Colobus angolensis. The sequence goes on from NW_012117376.1 coordinate 11,753,035, forward strand.
AAATATACCTTAGAAAAATACAATGTGAGCAAGCAAAAAGTGACCAAAAAGCTACCAAAAAAAATTTTTTTAATGCTACTAAACAATTTCCTTAAAGCTATTTCATCTATCATTAGTTCTGCCCCCTCTTCTCTTCACTCTTTTTCTCCAACATACATAAGCTCCTCCCACTAATTTTTCTTGCCAAGGAGATGACCAGATTAAATCCTCAGAGGGCATGGTATAATTTACAATATCCTCTTACAGCTGCCTTTTTCTCTCCATACCCCTGAATTGAGTTATGGAAATTAAACAAGAGGGCAGCTGATGTTACTTAACTGAGGACTCTTAATCGGGGCAGACTTGATGAAAAGAAAATTTCTGGTAACAGATGGTGTCCTGCCCACTGATATAAACAAAATAAACTGGTTAACAGAAGCACGTAGATAATGGGGCTGCTTTCTCTGTTATTAATATGTCTTCATTACCAGGCATATAATGAATTAGATTTGTTTGAAAACAGTCAGTCTCACTGTCTAAACACTCGCTGTCTTTTCTTCTCCTCTATAAATTTCCCCTCTTTTGAAAAGTGTTCATGAGCTGCTATATAGAGCTTTCAAGACAAAAATTTCACTTCTAATGCTGCACAATTCAGACCAATCAAGTATAACTTAACAGTAACAATAAGGCAGCCGCATCCCTAAGGGAAAAACATGTAAATGACAGTTTCCCATAAGACTGCCTCAAGCTACAGAAAGCTGCAGGGGTCTCTTCATTTAACAAGGAAAAGTGTCTTCCAAATCCATCTGTCTTTACCGTAATTAAAAGGACAAAGGATTCCTTGGAACCACCACCACCAAAATATGTATATAACAGGAGAGAGGCTGCGGATTTGTTACTGACTTAGCCTTCATGAACAAACTTATTTTCATAAGCACTGAAGCATCACACCTAATTCTATTTATTAATGAACCTGAAATTGAAGATTAAAAAAAGGAGAATGGGAAAATTAGCCCCTTATGCAAGTCTGTATATTCAAGTCATTAAAAACATTTCAGGAAAGTTTTGTAGTTTTTAATTTTTTTTCATCTAAGTTACATTTTTTTCTAGTTAACATCACTCCTATTTGTTTCTGTTGTTGTTGTTGTTACCATTATCGACGAGATGAATTTTAGAATTTTTGTTTGTTTGTTTTTTGAGACAGGGTCTCACTCTGTCACCCAGACTGCAGTGCAATGGTGCTAACACAGCTCACTGCAACCTCCACTTCCCAGGCTCAAGTGATCCTCCCACCTCCAGACTCCTGAGTAGCTGGGTCTACAGGTGCATGCCATCATGTCCAGCTAATTTTCTTATTTTTTGTACAGAGGGGGTCTTGGTATATTGCCCAGGCTGATCTTGAACTCCTAGGCTCAAGCCATCCTCCAGCCTCGGCCTTCCAAAATGGTGGGATTACAAGCGTGAGTCACCACTCCAGCTGAATTTTAGGATTTTGAAGCTGGAAAGGAGCTTGAACAAAAAGAGTACAACAATTTCATTTTGCTGTTGAAGAAACAGGTTCTCAGGGATTACATTATCACAGGCAAGTTAGGACCCTTAATTGAGACAGCAGACTTAAGTCAGAACTCAAGTCACAATACTTGGGCTGGAATCTAGGCTTTGGTACTTATGAGTGGCCAGCCAGTGTCTCACTCTATCTCCTCTATGAAACAATCATAATAATGCATATTTCCAGATACTAGGATAGGCAATGACTTTTTTGTTTTTGCTGAATGAATGAATGTTACTATTAGGATCAAAATGAGATAATGGTTGTAAAACTGCTTTATAGACATGAATAGTTATCATTGCAGCCTTAGTTTTCTGATAGTCCAGTGGTTCATCTGCACACAAATCATAAAATTAAGAGACACAATTTGGATCACTTGAATTTGAAGACAAATTTTAAAACATTAAATAAAGTAATTATGATAAAATCTTCCCTATACTCACTCCTCCTACCCTACCCTAAGGGACATTAATGGGGGTCAATCAATTTGAATACAGATTTAAATTTCATAGTATGTAGTTACATGCTTCTATAAATAAGCATGCTTTAAAAAATAAGGAGAGATCAGGCCAGGCACGGTGGCTCACGTCTGTAATCCCAGCACTTTGGGAGGCTGAGGCGGGTGGATCACCTGAGGGAATCCAAGACCAGTCTGACCAACACAGAGAAACCCCATCTCTACTAAAAATACAACATTAGCCAAGCATGGTGGCGCATTCCTGTAATCCCAGCTACTCAGGAGGCTGAGGCAGGAGAATCGCTTGAACCCCGGAGGCAGAGGTTGTGGTGAGCTGAGACTGCGTCATTGTACTCCAGCCTGGGCAACAAGAGTGAAATTCTGTCTCAAAAAAAAAAAAAAAAATTCCATGTGGAGGTAAGTGAAGGTAACTCCCCTTAACTGGACTGACTTTAGTTACAATTAGTGCAATCCCAGAGTCCCTAGTAAATACAGGTTCTCATTCCTTACTCCTCTCTTCCTTCTACCACACACAGACAGGTGCTTTGGAAATGTTGAGGCATACTTTTCAACTCAAAGGGAGAGAAATGGATTCATTTTGTCTTGCTTAAGATGATCTCACCTGAGCTAAATAAAACAGTGCCAGTCATACAATGAAAGGAATTTTAATAGCAGGCTTAAAATAGAAATGTTATAAATAATTTATCCTTGAAAAATAAGTGAGAATAATACCTGAAAAACGTGTGATGTTCTACACAGACTTTCCATAATTTCTTAGCTGCTCGGTAACTGGGAAGTTTGAATCCAATGGTACTTTCATATTGTTCTTGCTACAAAAACACAAATAAACATGGGACATGAAGTATTACATGTGATAAAGTACCAGATTACAGTGATACAATACCAGAGAAATATGGTGCCACAGAAGAGGCCACTGTTACCAATTCAAGGACATAAAATGTCATTTGAAATTTTTTCCTACTTATTGAAAGAAATTCACTCACTGAGGGTGGCTTTTTCCAAAGTAAGAAAGACAGGGAATGCATCTCATATAATTTACACTTTTTTTTTTTTCCAGAAAACACACACACATTCACTATACATTTTTCTGAGACACAATTAAGTTACCTTTTGATTGTCCAGACACTACTTTTCCTTAGTCACTGTCTGCATTTGGGACACTATTCAATGAACAGGGAATGGGATATTGACCAAGTCCTCCAATCAATCAATATTATTAAGCAAAAGAAATTAGTAATAGGAGCTAAAGATTTTATTTCAAGCCAGATTTTTAAATCTAGTTTTAAAATTGACAAATAAAAATTGTACATACTTATCATCTACAACATGTTTTGAAATATGTATACATGCCAGGCGCGGTGGCTCACGCCTGTAATCCCAGCACTTTGGGAGACTGAGGTGGGCAGATCACAAGGTCAGGAGTTC
>NW_012117376.1:11756515-11767813 GCF_000951035.1 Colobus angolensis palliatus
TTTTTTGTAGAGATGGGGGTCTCACCATGTTGGCCAGGCTGGTCTTGAACTCTTGGGCTCAAGCAATCAGCCCACCTCAGCCTCCAAAAGTGCTGCAATGACAGGCATGAGCCACCATGCTCAGCCTTAAAATTTCAATTTACTTATTTATATCAGTACTGACTCATGAATTTTCGTTTTATTCAATGCATTATATCAATTCTTCTCCTTATCTATTTTAATGCTTAAATTGCCCCAGATATGGTCAGTGGGAACCTCTCTAAGCTGGATTCTGTGTCCTGACCATTTTCCATCATTTTTCCAGTACTTCCTTCTGACACAATGTAGAGTTAGAGTATGTATCTGTGTATGTATCTATCTTTTCACATCTATATTTCTATATCTACCTATCTATATATTGGAAACCACAAGTTCACATTGAAGCTTCCAGTTTTAACGCAATATCTTAACTGGGTTCATTTTAGTTTCTCCCTTTCCATAATTTGTGTCTCCCTTTACTGACAGTGAGAAACCTGGCTCCCATTACCCTGAATACATTGACTAATTTAATCACTCCCTCTATATAATCATATAATCTCTCATTGCAGCCACAAACCCCTACCGTATGTGGATGCCCTCCTCACTCTACTTAAACCTTGAATTCCCTATTCTGGGCTACTCAGCACACGTGGATGTGTGCTCCTTACCTCATCAGGGTTCTGACTGCTGGTGTGGGACCATCTCTTCACCCTGCTTAGGCTTTGACACTCTGCATCAAGCACCACCCCGTGTGGATGCCCTCCACATCCTGTGTAGGCCTTTCCCCCACATGGATGCCCTTCTTGCTCTGCTTGGCTTCTGAAACCCACCACCAGGTGTCTACACATGACTACCATCCTCATCCACTTGAGCTCTGACTCTTCATGCCAGGCTACCCTCCAACGCATGAACCCACTCCTCACTCTGCTTAGGCCTCAATATTCCAAGCCAGACTGCCCCTCTGCATGGATGACTACCTTGCTCTGCCCCATCTAGTGTTGCCAGAAAGCTTTTTCCGATTATAAAACTCATACACATTTACTGTATAAAATTTGGAAAATATCATTAAGAGCACAGAAAAGAAAATCTATAATCTCAACACCCACAGACATCTGTGCATGTTAACACAACACGTATATCTGAAAAATTAATATCACAAAATAAATTACTTTTTGCCTTAAATTTTAATGATCAAGGTTTTCCCTAAAATTTCCAAGACCTTTGAAAGTCATAACAAACCAGCTGGGAAGAGATTAGACACCTCTAAACCATTAAAAGTACTGTCTTGAATTTATTCAGTACCACCTAATAATTTACTACTTGCAAGTACTGAGCTTACAAAAGTACCTGACGAGGAAGCTCTGGCACTGGTTAACTCTTGCTCATTAAAAACAGAAGTTACAATAAAGTTTCCCTGCATTTATTTCGAGCAAGTGGGATCAGGATAGAGCTATTCAGTGAGTTCCAGTGTTATGTGACCGCCTTTTAATAATGTTTGCTATATCTCCTAATTAAGGATTGTGATTTCAAATAATTAAGTGGGGGACAATAGACAAGTTTACATATCTTCCTAATACCCATAAATGGAGGGCGATTAATTTTAAATCTTGATTTGCTAGTGTAAATTTAAAGTATTAATTATAGCTTTAAAATCCCAGTCTGGGCAAAGGGCCACTACTAAGGATTCCATTTACGCAGGCTGTCTTCTATTTGAGAAGTGCTTATACTGCACTTTCTAATGCATAGTAAAATGCATATGCATCAGTGGGAAGTTTCTTTGGATTAGTTAAAATCCCATGTTGTTGGACATAATTAAACTGTTCCTTTGGGTTTGTGAGGGTTGAGAATCTTTCCAAAAAGGAGCAAGTAAATTCCAAGATGACAGACTCCTAAATGTTCTGGTCATGGTGATCCATTATTGCTCAATTTCTACCACATCCCTAACAGAACGTCAACTGAACTATAGCCATTTGTCCCTTGAGATTGTTTCACCTAACTGGGTTTAAATTCTGATAAAGGTTTAAAACTAGTTCTCCAAACCAAGACACATACATTTGTCACTTGTAAAGTGAGGATAAGAATTTTTATTTATTTATTTATTTATTTATTTATTTTTTAGATGGAGTCTCGCTTTGTCACCCAGGCTAGAGCGCAGTGGCACGATCTCAGCTCATTGCAACCTCCGCCTCCTGGGTTCAAGCGATTCTCCTGCCTCAGCCTCCAGAGTAGCTGGGGCTACAGGTGCACGCCACCACGCCCAGCTAATTTTTCTATTTTTAGTAGAGATGGGGTTTCACCATGTTGGCTAGGATGGTCTCAATCTCTTGACCTCGTGATCCACCTGCCTTGGCCTCCCAAAGTGCTGCGATTACAGGTGTGAGCCATGGCGCCCGGCCGAGAATTACTATTATCCTAGCAGATATTTGAACTCTCACTATATACTGTCATTGTACTAATCACTTTATATAAATTTTCTGATTTAACAATTAGAAAATTCACATTATTGCCCTTATTTTTCAGATGAAAAAACCAAAGCTTAGAGAACTTAAGTAACTTACCAAGAGGCACACAGCTAACAAGGAATGGAGTCTGAATTTAAAGAAAGGCTGACTCTAGAGCTCAAGCTTTTAACTATGGTGCCCTATTGCCCTAGCTCAGTGGTTCTCAAACTTTTTTATTCTCTTAACAATTATTGTAAAAATTATTGAGGACCCTAAAGAGCTTTACTTTCTTTTTTTCTGAGATGGAGTTTCGCTTTTGTTGCCGAGGCTGGAGTGCAATGGCGCGATCTCGGCTCACCGCAACCTCCGCCTCCCGGGTTCAAGTGATACTTCTGCCTCAGCCTCCTGAGGAGCTGGGATTATAGGCAGGTGCCACCATGCCCAGCTGATTTTGTATTTTTAGTAGAGACAGGGTTTCTCCATATTGGTCAGGCTGGTCTTGAACTCCCGACCTCAGGTGATCTGGCCCTTGGCCTTCCAAAGTGCTGGGATTACAGACATGAGCCACTGCACCTGGCCAAGAGCTTTTCTTTATGTGGCTTATAGCTATTAGTATTCACTATATTAAAATTGTTTTAACTAAGGAAAATTTAAAATGCTTATTAAATTTCTAAAAAGTAACAGTTATCCAGCCAAGCACGGTGGCTCACCTCTGTAATACCAGCACTTTGGCAGGCCAAGGCAGGCAGATCACCTGAGGTCAGGAGTTGTGGACCAGCCTGGCCAACATGGTGAAACCCTGTCTCTGCTAAAAATACAAAAATTAGCCAAGCATGGTGGCAGGCACTTGTAATCCCAGCTACTCGGGAGGCTGAGGCACGAGAATCATTTGAACCCAGGAGGCGGAGATTGCAGTGAGTCGAGATCGCACCATTACACTCCAGCCTGGGCGAAAAGAGTGAAACTCCATCTGAAAATAAAATAAAATAACAGTAATACCATTATTTTTTAACATAAATAACATAATTTCTGAAAAATACCAATATTTTCTGAAAAAGTAATGAAAAGGTAACTTTGCTTTACATATTTACAAATCTCTTCAATGTCTGGCATAGAAGACAGCTGAATTCTCCCAATTGCTTCTGCATTCAATCTGTTGCAATATATTGATTTGGCAGTATGTGAAGAAATCTGATCTCACACAGACATGTAGTTGGAAAAGGGGTGACTATGAATTTAAAATATTCTTTTTTTTTTGAGACGGAGTCTTGCTCTTGTCACCCAGGCTAGAGTGCAATGGCACGATCTCAGCTCACTGCAACCATCGCCTCCCAGGTTAAAGTGATTCCCCTGCCTCAGCCTCCCAAGTAGCTGGGATTACAGGTGCTCGCCACCATGCCCAGCTAATTTTTGTATTTTCAGTAGAGACGGGGTTTCGCCATATTGGCCAGGCTGGTCTCGAACTCCAGACCTTGTGATCCGCCTGCCTCGGCCTCCCAAAGTGCTGGGATTACAGGCATGAGCCACTAGGCCTGGCCTAAAATATTCTTTTCTGGTATTACACTAAAACTTATCAATGGCAGTTTCTTAAAGATAATTTTCAATGTGAAATGTAGAAATTTATCAATGAACTTTTTGTACTGTTACATTAAAATCCATTGGTCTATCTCGCATTTTGAATCTTTTACCTGGGCATGATTTAACATTGTGCATTTCTAATCTGAAAAATACTTGTTCACCAAGTTAGGAAAATCTTCCAAACCTTGATACAATATGTGTATTAAAAAATCACATTCATTAAAATTACCACCAACCTTAGCAGAAAAGTCTTTAAAAGCTGTCAAGATCATGGGGATATATAAAAGTTTTCCAAAATTGTAATTTTTACCAGAATGCTTCAATTTTGTCATTAGCAACAAATACTGTCAGTTGCTTTCTTAAAAGTAGTAGCTTATTTCATTTTTGAGAAAATGTATGTCAAATAACCAAGTCCGAATAATCATAGTTTGTCATTCTTTCAAGAAAACATGGTGTTTCACAGAAAAGATGGCCGCCGGGAGCAGCAGCTCACGCCTGTAAACCCAGCACTTTGGGAGGCCGAGGCAGGCGGATCACAAGGTCAGGAGATCAAAACCATCCTGGCTAACATGGTGAAACCCCATCTCTACTAAACATACAAAAAATTAGCTGGGCATGGTGGCGGGTGCTTGTAGTCCCAGCTACGCGGGAGGCTGAGGCAGGATAATGGCATGAACCCGGGAGGCAGAGCTTGCAGTGAGCCAAGATCCTGCCACTGCACTCCAGCCTAGGCTACAGAGTGAGACTCCATCTCAAAAAAGAAAAAAGAAAAAAAGATGGCCAATTCAGCTCACAACTCAATTGCACAAGTGCTTTTCCTTGAGACAACTGTCGTGCTTCAGTATGCAGCAGAAATGCTTTGTGTGTACTTCCTATCTAATCACACAGAATATTAAACAGAAGTGTATTCAAGACAATAAAATTCATACTTTTTGCTGCTTCATTAGGAAAATTCTAAGGTAAGCTGGCTTTCTTTTTAACTGCAAGTGTATGCTGGAGAACAATATAATGACTATTAGTACAGTTTGCCATAACTGCCTTGATTTGTGCCCCACCCACTTCAACACAGTGAAGAAGGCAAATAACATCTTAGCATTATTACAAAAATAATTTTGACCTCATGGACCCCTTGAAAGAATCTTGAAGATCTCCAGGGTCTATAGACCACCCTTTGAGAACCGTTGTCCTAACTCAAAGGGTGGTTATAAAGATTAAACGTGATGCTGTACATAAAGTGCTTATCATAGTATCTGGCACATAAGAATAGATGCACAATAACTGGCTACTTATTATGATGATTATGTAACAATTCTATAAAGAAGAATCAAGCAGTAGATGAGAGACTATAAGTCCTCTCAAACCTGAGATTCTATTATGATCAGATAACCATTAAAAGACTCATTAGGCCAGGTGCAGAGGCTCATGGCTGTAGTCCTAGCATCTTGGAAGTCTTGAGGCCGGGAGTTTGAGACCAGCCTGGACCACATGGTGAGACTACCAGCTCTACAAAAAAATTTAAAAATTAGCTGGACATGTTAGCACACACCTATAGTCCTAGCTACTCAGAAGGCTGAGGTGAGATGATCACTTGAACCTAGGAGACTGAAGCTGCAGTGAGCTATGATCACACCACTGCACTCCACTCTAGGCGAGAGTGAGATTCCATCTCTCTTTAAAAAAAAAAATCAGAGACAGATTTCAAGTATCAATCATAATCTGACATCATCATTTTCTGCGGTTCAGCTCTATGGCAGTAGTAAATATTTTCTTTTACTATTTTAGTGATGCCCAAAGTTATAATTAATAAAAAATATTTTAAAATTATTAGATAATAAAAATATTTCCCTACAATATTGACATTCTAATTATTTTCTTTCCAGTACTTGCTTTTCTATGTATATACGCATATATTTTTTATATATCCATATATCTTTATATATATAAATGTTGAGAATCATAACCAGAATATAAATAAAAGTGCTGTAATCCTAGCACTTTGGGAGGCCGAGGCAGGTGGATCACAAGGTCAGGAGTTCAAGACCCGCCTGGCCAAGATGGTGAAACCCCATCTCTACTAAAAATACAAAAAATTAGCCAGGAGTGATGGTGGACACCTGTAATCCCAGCTACTCGGAGGCTGAGGCAGAGAATTGCTTGAACCTGGGAGGTGGAGGTTGCAGTGAGCCAAGATCGCGCCACTGCACTCCAGCCTTGCCAACAGACTGAGATTCCGTCTCAAAAATAAAAATGAAAAATAAAAACAATAAAAATGTATTCAAAGAAATTGTACTGGTATTGTATTCCAGTACCAATGTCTATAATCACTAAATACACCACTTTCAACTTGTTGATGATTATAACTTAAGCATGTCATTTTTTTTTTTGACATGCTTAAGTTATAATCATCAACAAGTTGAAAGTGGTGTATTTAGTGATTATAGACATTGGTACTGGAATAAGTCCAAACTTAAAAAGCAAATGTGCAGTTCTCTTTGGAAATAGTGTGACCCCAAGAGAGATGGGTAACTCTTATAAGACTCCTGCTATGTGGGTTGTAGACTTTAAAGTCCTTAGTATGGTCCTCATGACTGAGGAACCTGAACCTACAGGGGCAATAACACACCTAGAATTGGGACACCTTAAGTTACAACTCTCTCATTTGAAGCATCCCAATCCATGCAATCCTATTTAGGAGAAATAAATGGCTCAAAGGCTGGAAAGAATATTTTTTACTACCATGGCAAGCCTACCAACACCACTCTTTGGATTTCTCTTTGAGCAGTGTGATCCTTTGAAGCTTTGTAACCTAACTCATGCTAACATAACTCAGGGTACTAACTCAAGGCCAAGGTCAGACTTTCACATTAATATGCTAAGGCAGTTTATAGAACTAAGCTACAGCAAGTCACTCAAGTAACAATGAATGTATGGGTAGGAAGAAACACAAATTATTCTGGCACTTTAATATTAGCTAATATTTACTGAATTTTTTACCATGTGAAAGACATTGTGACATTGTATTCAGTATTTTACACACATTACCTTTCAATGGTGTGATCTCAGCTCACTGCAGCCTTGACCTCCCAGGCTATCCTTCCACCTCAGCTACTTGCCACAGGTGTGCACCATCATGCCTGGCTAATTTTTAAATTATTTGAAGAGATGAGGTCTTGCTATGTTGCCCAGCTGGTCTCAAACACTTGGGTTCGAGTGATCCTCCTGCTTCGGCCTCCTAAAGTGCTAGGATTTCAGGTGTGAGCCATCACGCCCAGCCCACAATACCTTTTCTAAACCTAGCAGTCCCCCTATTTTCTCTGAGGTGATAATCTCCATCAGAAATATAAGAAACCTGAGGCTCAGAGAAGTTATAATTGAAAGACCTAAGCTCACAAGGTTGGAACCAAGGTCAAGATTTCAACCCAGCTCAGACTGACTGTAAACTCTTGCTCTTGATCACTTGATAACGCCCAACATTGCCAATCATTTTCATGTATAAAAGCAGTATAGTCGGTGAATAAAGACTTTTAAAAATACTTCCAAGTGTTTCATGGGCCCTCTGAAATCTATCCATGTATAAAGATCTCAAATTAAAAACCCCTGCTCTAAGGATCTCAAGGTACCTAATGCAGCATAATAAGCTTTAAATCTGATAAAAAATAAAAGATAAGGAAACAAAAATAATAATAGCTGCCATTTGCTGAGCACTGAGCCAGCCACTGTGCTAAGTGCTTTACATATATTCCTTCATTTAGTTTTCATCCTACAGTGCAATGACCATTAATCTGATGAGAAAGTTTAGATTAAGAGAGGTTAAGTAACCTGTCCAAAGTCAAACAGTGGAGGAAACTGAGTTCACACTGACTCTTTCCGTGGCACCATGCTCCCTCTTAGGCAAACACTGAACCAATACCATGTTAAGTGTTTAAACTCATTGCCAAAACAAACACCGAACAAACCCTGTAGACATACTCACCTGTATGACTTATGCAGTTCCATGACCTTCTCTTCAAGTTCCTTGGTCTGATTCGGAGCCAGTTTAAAATCACTGACATAATCCACGCCATGGAGTTCTGGGTCATAGTCTCCCAGTTCAGACTGGATGGTGTAAGAACCTAATAATGCTAAGGTTGCAAAGGAACAGGGCAGCCGTCCTGCAACTATGTCCTGCCGAAGCTGAAGACATAAATAATATCTACAGCAAAAGAGAAAAAATGTTATGTCAGCAACAACAACAACAAAATATATAGAGAGAAAAAGGAGAAAAGGGGAGAAAGAAAAAGGGAGAGACAGAAAAAATAAGGAGATGGAAGAAAAAGCGATTAAGTAAATATGAGATAATATTAATAACTGTTCGATCTAGGTAGTGGGTATATGGTAGTTCATTGCACTATTATTTTTCTCTTTCTGTGTGTTTGAAATTTTTCCATATTAAAACTTAAAAAAATACTGTAACTATATTGGACACATGTTTAGAAAGAGGAAAAGCTGGGGAAGTCTAAAGGAAGTAATGAAACTAATATATTTTTTTACATATACTAAGTACCACAGATACATAAATTACCTCACCTAATCTTCACACACACACACACAAAACTTGTGAGGTGGGTTATCATTGCCAGATTGTAGATGAGGAAGCAGCTCAGAAGCTTAGCGTGCTCGGTGTCAGGTAGTAATAAAGACTGGCTCCAAAACCAGGCCCTTTCTTTTCTGTCACATTGCTATGCCAAGTGTGCAGACATAGTCCTTCACATATAAAGATGACATTAGTGACATATTTTCACTAGGTTATAAACATTCTGGTGTATCTTCTCTCCAAGATGAGTTAAGTCGCATGCAGCCTTCTACATACTATTAGCCACCTTGTAAGACTAATTCCATCTGTGTGCTACACTGTTGGGAACTGCACAGTTTGCAGTTAAAACAGTTCAGTCCAACAAACCAACCGAGTGCCTTACCACGTTCAGATACTTTTCTCTCCGTCAGTGTAACGTTCGCCACCTATGGCCCTGACTTCCTTACCACGTGTTCTAATTGACTGAGTTGACCAATTCAGACTGTTTTACCAAACAGGAAAATATTATTAAATTGACAATTCCTAAATTAATTAGAATCATATCTTTGCTTCTATTATAAGATAGTAAATAACATTTTGCTCTAATTAGTCACAACATACATATTTTTTTAAATGTCAGAACAATGCCAAACAAGGCACAAAAATTTTAAACTCCTCTAAAATGTAAATAATTAGGAAAGATTTTTAGAAATGTGTTTTGTTTTATACATAAGCCTGGATGAAGAAAGATGATTAAGTAGCAACTCCAAAAGACAAATATTACTGTGAAAAAGAAATAACCAAAGGAATTTTTTAAGGCAGAGATCTGGCATCTCAGCTTCAAGAATGTACTGAGGATGACTAGATGACAAATAATAAGAAAAAAATGGTATTGACTTTGTATAGAACTTAATAATCAGATTTTTAAAGAGGTTAGTCTGTTCTTTTATTTGAGAGTATGGAAACTATCTAGGCCTAAAGACTAAATCTGCCTGGAATCAGACAGTTGGCAGCAAAATCAGAAATAGAAAGCAGTTACTCAACAATTAACAGTTTAATTTAACAGACATTTACCAAGCATCTACTATGGATAAGACCCTACGCAAGATGTCATGAATATAAATATGCACAGTAGTACTTCATAATATATTGATTTTCTATTTTCTTTTTTAGTTAGTATTTTTATAGAATCCAATAAAAGCCATTTTCTTAAGACATCAGTAGGCTGTTTTTAAAGAGTACAAGATTTCATAAATTAGGTGGGCTCCAAGGAAGATTCAGTTCAGGGCATCAAGTACTTCATCAAACATTTTAAAAGAGAGATAGGAAGAAATAATAACACTTAGACTTTCAGTTTTTTTGATACCTATAAGAAGGGTGTGGTGGCTCAAGCCTGTAATACCAGCACTTTGGGAGGCCGAGGTGAGCAGATCACCTGAGGTTAGGAGTTTGAGACCAGCCTGGCCAACATGGTGAGAACCCGCCTCTACTAAAAATACAAAAAAAAAAAAAAAAATTAGCAGGGCGTGGTGGCACATGTCTGTAATCCCAGCTACTCAGCCAGCAGGCTGAGGTTGCAGTGAGCCAGAATCGCGCCACTGCACTCCAGACTGGGAGAGAAGAGTGAGACTCCATCTCAAAAAACAAAAAACAACAACAAAAAGAAGGAACATAGTGGGAAAGGAGTATGAAAAGAGACTCCAAAAAATAAACAAAAAAAACAGTAGAGCCATTTTACCATGATATTTGTGTATTGCCCTTTGGAGGGTGCTGGTAGGAGCCCTGCCCACAGCTTGGCATATCCATGATAAGCAATGCCAGTTCCCCTGCCAATTTGCTGATATTTGTGATACAGGTCACAGATACTTAAGGCTTTTAGGTTCACTTATTTGCATGCCTGCCTTGAAGTGACCAGAAACTTTCAATCTTACGCTGCTTAATATCATTATTTTTCTTCCATTGTGAATTAGCAGATCTTATGGTGGTAAGAATTACTATCTCATCATATACATTACTATATGAAAAATTATATGTTTAACTATTACTTCTTTACCTTGTTATGTCTTCTGTTAACTGTGCTGGGTCAGGTGGATAAAACTTTACGTTAAATGTAAAATTCCAAGGGACACCTATAAAAATAAACACAAAATAATTTTATGTTTATACCTAAGTTTCTAATTGTTGGAAGTACTTCAAATTATTCAAACATTTCTCTTTTTGTTTTTCTTTTTTTTTGAGATGGACTTTCGCTCTTGTTGTCCAGGCTGAAGTGCAATGGCGTAATCTTGGCTCACCACAACCTCCATCTTTCGAGTTCAAGAGATTCTTCTGTCTCAGCCTCCTGAGGAGCTGGGATTATAGGCATGTGCCACCATGCCCAGCTAATTTTGTATTTTTAGTAGAGACGGGGTTTCTCCATGTTGGTCAGGCCGGTCTCGAACTCCTGACCTCAGGCGATCTGCCTGCCTCGGCCTCCCAAAATGCTGGGATTATAGGCATGAGCCACCGCACCTGGCCCCACGAACTCTATACCATTCTTTCAACATTTTTAAAAGTCTGAAATTATGTCAAAAAATGTTTTAAAATTAATAACTGAAAAAAACTGCTGGCTGGGCACGGTGGCTCATGCCTGTAATCCCAGCATTTTGGGAGGCCGAGGCAGGTGGATCATGAGGTCAAGAGATCAAGACCATCCTGGCCAACATGGTG
>NW_012117376.1:11771893-11792846 GCF_000951035.1 Colobus angolensis palliatus
TTTTGAAATGGAGTCTTGTTCTTGTTGCCCAGGCTGGAGTGCAATGGTGTGATCTCGGCTCACTGCAACCTCCACCTCTCAGGTTCAAACAGTTCTCCTCCCTCAGCCGCCCCAGTAGCCGGGATTACAGGCGCATGCCACCACACCTGGCTAATTTTGTATTTTTAGTAGAGACGCGGTTTCACCATATTGGTCAGGCTGGTCTCAAACTCAGGTGATCTGCCTGCCTTGGCCTCCCAAAGTGCTGGGATTACAGGCGTGAGCCACTGCGCCCGGCAAATTTTCTTTTTCAACAGGGAGGAATTACAAAAATTACTTTGAGTAAGAAAAGGAAAATGCACATGATTACCTGTTACATAATTCAATTTACACAATGTTCAAAAAGATAAAACAAAACATTATATTTTTAGGTATACATTCATAGATAATAAAAAGCATTTCGAAAAATTCAAAGGAATCATTAACATAAAATTCTGGACAGTAGTGACCTCTGCAGGGAAAGAAGAGAAGGAAGAAAAAGACATGGGTTATATTTTAAGACATAATTTGTAGAAATTATGTGTCAGTAACTTACAATATATATAGAAGGTATACAGATTTCTTGCTTTTGCTCTGTACTATTCCAAAAAGGAAGAGTGATCTTTCTTTTTTTTTTTTTTTTTTTTTTTTGAGGTGGAGTCTCGCTCTGTCGCCCAGGCTGGAGTACAGTGGCCGGATCTCAGCTCACTGCAAGCTCCGCCTCCCGGGTTTACGCCATTCTCCTGCCTCAGCCTCCCGAGTAGCTGGGACTACAGGCGCCCGCCACCTCGCCCAGCTAGTTTTTTTTGTATTTTTTAGTAGAGACGGGGTTTCACCGTGTTAGCCAGGATGGTCTCGATCTCCTGACCTCGTGATCCGCCCGTCTCGGCCTCCCAAAGTGCTGGGATTACAGGCTTGAGCCACCGCGCCCGGCCTTTTTTTTTTTTTTGAGATGGAGTCTTGCACTGTCTCTCGGGCTGGAGTGCAATGGCATCATCTTGGCTCACTGCAACCTCCGCCTCCCGGGTTCAAGTGATTCTCCTGCCTCAGCCTCCTGAGTAGCTAGGATTACAGGCATGTGCCACCACGCCCGGTTAATTTTTTGTATTTTTAGTAGAGATGAGGTTTCACTATGTTGGCCAGGCTGGTCTCAAACTCCTGACCTCGTGATCCACCCTCCTTGGCCTCCCAAAGTGCTGGGATTACAGGCATGAGCCACCATGCCCATCCAGGAAGGGTGATTTTTCTTATCCAGAACCAAGAGAATAATCAAAGCTAAAAATTAAGCTAGGAGGAAGAAGAGATTGACAAACCTTAGAAAAAGGTCCAAACGGGTAAGGCTGGGTCTGAGGGAGATTTAAAAAAAAAACAGACAAAGCGATACTACAGGTATGTAAGTATGGATATATGAAAAAATATATATATAAAATGGATTGAAAGGTATCACCTCAAATTCATAACAATAGATTTCTATGGATAGGGAGAGAAGGAGATGGGACTGAGAGGAAAACAGACAAATCTTACCTGTACTGTTCTATTTTTAATAAAAAATGTTAATTCTGCAATAGATAAATGTCATTCTTCTATTTTCTGTATTTTTTGAAATACGGAAAAAATTTTATTGTTGAATATCTATAACAATTTTTTTTTCTTTTTTTTGAGACAGATTCGCTTGGTCGCCCAGGCTGGAGTGCAGTGGCATGATCTTGGCTCACTGCAAGCTCCGCGTCCCAGGTTCATGCCATTCTGCTGCCTCAGCCTCCCGAGTAGCTGGAATTACAGGTGCCTGCCACCACACTCAGCTAATTTTTGCATTTTAAGTAGAGATAGGGTTTCACCATGTTGGCCAGGCTACTGTTGAACTCCTGACCTCAGGTTATCCACCTGCCTTGGCCCCCCAAAGTGCTGGGATTACAGGTGTGAGCTACCGCGACCGGCCATATACTTGTGATTTTAAAATGTAAAATTTTTATGTGCCTAGAAAAAAATATTGCAGATTATATCAGTTTAACAGTGATTGTATCCAGAGGACAGGATTTAGAGGACTCTTACATTCTTCATGATAATTTCCTATAATGTTTAAATTTCTTACAATGGGTATATATTACCTGCGTGATTAAAAAAAAAAAAAACTTAAGGGCTGGGCATGGTGGCTCACGCCTGTAATCCCAACACTTTGGGAGGCCAAGGTGGGTGGATCACCTGAGGTCAGGGGTTCCAAACCATCCTGGCCAACATGGCGAAACCCTGTCTCTACTAAAAATAATACAAAATTAGCCGGGCATGGTGGCACATGCCTGTAATCCCAGCTACTTGGGAGGCTGAGGCAGGAGAATCGTTTGAATCTGGGAGGTGGAGGTTGCAGTGAGCCGAAATCACACCACTGTACTCCAGCCTGGGCAACAAGAACAAAACTCCGTCTCAAAACAAACAAACAAAAAACAAAAACAAAACAAACAAAAAAACTTAAAACTCCCACCTTTGCAATAAATGTCATTCTTCCCTTTGTCTTAAAAAAATGTTTACAATTTGATTCTCTATTAAAGTTTTTGTAAGGGACATGGTTTTTTTTGTTATTGTTTTTTGGGTTTTTTTCCCCCATGTTGAAGAAAGTGTTTTTATTATTCCGTAATTTTTTTTTTTTTGAGATGGAGTCTCCAGGCTGGAACGCAGTGGCACGATCTTGGCTCACTGCAGCCTCCGACTCCCTGGTTCAAGCAATTCTCCTGCCTCAGCCTCCCATGTGCCACCACATCCAGCTAATTTTTGTATTTTTAGTAGAGACAGGGTTTCACCATGTTGGCCAGGATGGTATAATTTTTTTTAACTGAAAAATATTAAGGTTCCTTTTCTTAGCAAGATTTTTTTTTAAATACCCAGGAAGATAATCCACTAGATACTCTTTTTTACTCATCATAAACTCTGTTAACTTTTTCTCCTAAAGAATCTTCTTGTATAATCATATGTTCCTAATATTTCATATTAAAAGTATTTTCATTGAAAGGAGCAAGGAGTTACATTTTTCTTATGGTGTCTCAAATATCCTAAATATTTGTTTGCTCTGACTTGCATTTTAAAACAAGCTTTTTTTTTTTTTTTTTGAGACAGAGTCTCGCTCTCTGGAGTGCAGTGGCCGGATCTCAGCTCACTGCAAGCTCCACCTCCTGGGTTCACGCCATTCTCCTGCCTCAGCCTCCTGAGTAGCTGGGACTACAGGCGCCCGCCACCTCGCCCGGCTAGTTTTTTTTTTGTATTTTTTTTTTAGTAGAGACGGGGTTTCACCGTGTTAGCCAGATGGTCTCGATCTCCTGACCTCATGATCCGCCCGTCCCGGCCTCCCAAAGTGCTGGGATTACAGGCTTGAGCCACCGTGCCTGGCCAAAACAAGCTTTTTATAGGTGGAAAGCAAACATAGAGTTATCAGTCCAAAAGAGTGTTTTGTTTCTTCACTTAAGAAAACTAAACAATTACAAACAGGGTCTAAAGAAAAACATTTCACCATAACAAAAGTGTTTTCTTCTAAGAAACAAATGAAAAGCAAAGTTTGTTTTCAGGTGAGTGTTAAAACTTACTAATCATGATAAATAACAACTATTGCACTTCCTGGAAGTTTCTTCAAAACTAAACTAAAAGGACAGGCAGTTTTAATTAGCCATTGGGCCGGGGACTGCAAAATACTAATCTATACTTTTTTCAATCCAGAAATATTTATCCCAGGACACCAGTCGGATCAGGGTGTAAAGCGGGACTATACATTAGAGTTAGAGGTAGGAGCAAAGCCAATATGTCAGAAGGGTCAGTGGCAAGCAATTCTTGTCCTTCCATTCTTTTTTTCTTCCACAGTCCTTTATACTACAGTTTAGAAGAGGACTGTTAAAAGGGATGAAAACAACCATAAAGAGGAAAACATAAAATTTTAATGCAATAGTTCAGAACAATTTAAAAGGAATAGGACACGGCAGCAAACTCCTAGAAAGCAACTGCAGTTTCAGTCACTACCATTTTAAGAACTGACTCCCATATCCTTTTTCTTTTCTAATCTTTGTTCTTTTCCACCTTCTGTTACTCTCAACTCTTTCTATCTTCCCCAACTTTGCCCAGTTGTAAAAAAAAAAATCAATAAAATCTGACCTACATCTCAATAGTATCCACCTCTGCTATATTTTTCTATTATGGAATCTCCTCCTTCCAGGAGAAGGCTTTATCTCGATTTCAAAGCAATCTGCAGTAGTCAGGATTCTAAAGTGACTGACTCACAGCCAGAAATGCTTGGAAATCCTCTGACCTACTAAAAGAAAGAAAGAACTATAAAAAGAGTTATATCCACTTACCACGAACCTGCTTTTTTATTTCTTTGGCAGAATCCAGCCACGTCTGTAAAAAGGAGAAAAGGCATTCACACAGAGCTCCAAAACACATAAACAACAGGGTACTGGAAGCTGGATCACTGACTATCTTCAAATAGTGCCTCCAGATCAGCCTGCATTTCCTTTGATAGTCTTTGCATTAATTTCACAAAGCATAGTGATTTTGAGCAGACAAAAAGGAACCCTGACATTTGGGCTGAATATTAGCTCCACTACTTCCTGGCTGAGTGACTTTAGGAAATCTGTACCTCAGCTTCCTCATCTATAAAATGAGATATTGGTAGTACTGCCTACTTCATAGTGTTACTGTGAAGATAAAATGAGTTAATACATGTAAATACATTAGTAAACAGCAAAAGCTAAGTAAGCTTTGGTTATTTATATTAGTGTATAAAGACTAGTAGATAGCTATAACCAGAATTAATTGACAGCATCCACATTTTATTTTCTTCTCCAACCCTGACCTTTGGTCACCTTCAAGTTTTTTCTTTTCTTTTTTTGAGAAGGAGTCTCGCTCTGTCACCCTAGCTAGAGTGCACTGGCACAATCTCAGCTCACTGCAACCTCTGCCTTGCAGATTCAAGCAATTCTCCTGACTCAGCCTCCCAAGTAGCTGGGATTATAGGCGCTCGCCACCACGCCTGGCTAATTTTTGTATTTTTAGTACAGATGGGGTTTTGCCAAACATGTTGGCCAGGCTGGTCTCAAATTCTTTTTTTTCTTCTTTTTTTTTTTTTTGAGTCAGTGCTTCACTCTTATCACCCAGGCTGGAGTGCAATGGTACAATCTCGATCTCAGCCCACGGCAACTTCTGCCTCCCAGGTTCAAGTGATTCTCCTGCCTCCACCTCCCGAGTAGCTGGGATTACAGGTGCGTGCCACCATGCCCAGATAATTTTTGTATTTTAAGTAGAGATGACGTTTCACCATGTTGGTCAGGCTGGTCTCCAACTCCTGACCTCAGGTGACCCGCCCGGCTCGGCCTCCCAAAGTGCTGGGATTATAGGCATGAGCCACTGTGCCTGGCCAAAGTTTTCTGTATCAGCACAGTATTCAGTACATGGCTTGTGCCCAGTTTACTGAATGAATAAATATTTTGTTTTCCCGAACTACTCTTGCCCACGCCAATGTTGTCCTTCACTGTTCTCCCACTCCACTTAGAATCAGCACACCACTAGGCTAGGGCTCCTCAACCCATGGTGGACCATGCAAAATAAGGGCACTGGAAAAGAACCTCACCATTAACATTGTTCATAGATCCCTCTGAGAAATGTTTAAAGACAGAAATTTCTAAATTTCTAGAAATGTTTAAAACATTTTAGTGGAATATAAGATACATATCAAAAAGTACATAAAACATAAGTATAAAGATCAATAAAATATCAATGTGAACATACAAGAATTATAACATTACTACCACCTCAGGAACCCCTTTCTTGCCTCTTCCTAATCCCTCCCCTTCCCTTATCCAAAGATTTAAAATTGAATTTTAGTGACATTTTATTTATTTATTTAGATAGGATCTCGCTCTGTGGCCCAGGCTGGAGTTTAGTGATGCAGTCTTGGTTCTCTGCAACCTCCACCTCCCAGGTTCAAGTAATTCTCCTGCCTCAGCCTCCCGAGTAGCTGGGATTACAGGCAACCACCACCATGGCTGGCTTATTTTTTTGTATATTTAGTAGAGATGGGGTTTCACCATGTTGGCCAGGCTGGTCTCAAACTCCTGATCTCAAGTGATCTGCTCACCTCGGCCTCCCAAAGTGCTGAGATTACAGGTGTCAGCCCCCACACCCAGAGACAGTGGTATTTAGAAAAAAGGAGTAAGGTGTCCCCCTCCTCACCCTCTACCAACAAGGGCAGAGCATATGGTGACCATACCATTTGCCCTACTGAAGGAATGGGCTTGAACACCACATTTCTTAAATTGATTATATACTACTTTGACTATTATATAATCATTACAACAGACAATAAACGTAAGAGGACTAGTTTTCTTTTATACTCCCACCATAATTAAACCAGAACATTAATATACATAAATAAATGCCACATAGTATTAAATTGTTCTAAGGTATAAAAATAAGCACATACTTGCTTAAGCCCTGTCAGAAAGGGGTGACCTGGGTGTTTTCTCCTTAGTCTTTCATTTAGACTAAAGAAAGTTTAAAAAAAGTTGCTGTATTTTCAAAGGCAAAGAAAGACTTTAAAAGCATCAACTGAGTTTCATGAAACCTCTGAGAACCCTGGTTTACACCACGCCATCCAGAACTACTACCACTTTTTACCACTTTGGAGTAGATATTTCTTACCATAGAGGACTCCATGTTTTCCATTATTTTAAGAGAATCTCCCTAGGTAAGCTGAAGCTGCCAAGTTCCTTCCAGGGATTCTATGAGCCATTCTGAGTCTGTGCTAGAATTTCTACTAACTTGACATAGGGAAGGCAAATCCAGTTTTATGTCAATCATATAAAGACTGCAAGGTATAAGCTACTATGTAGAATAAATTGTTATTGCTTCAATTATCTACACCTCCAAATCAAAATAAAAAACAAAATCTTCTGGAGATAATAAAAATCAATGTGTACAAGAACAGGTACTTTTATGCTTGAATTCCTAGCATTTGAGTTAGCCAACAAATATTTGAGGAATGCTTCCATGTGCTAGGCACTGTGGTTACAAAAAAAAAAAAAAGAAAGAAAGAAAGATTGAAAACTAGCACTGGTCCTCAGGGAGCTGTCATTCTAATCAGGAGGCAAAAAGAGAACAATCAGTTTGTTCGAGGTGTGATAATTACAATGATAAAAATATGTGCTAGTGCTATGCTAGAGCACAGGGTATTCTGAGAGCACAGAGGACATGCACCAGAATGGTTTAAAAGTCAGTTAGGAAATGTTTCTTAATTGAATGTCTGGGGGATCTAAATGGAGTCTGGAAGGACAAATGAGTTAGCCAGGCAAAGAAGAAAAGGAAGTAATTAGAAAGGCACAAAAGTATAAAAGTGACTGCAATACACCTGAGTTGTTGCATATGGTTCAGCATAGCTGGACCATAGAGGCAAAGAGGAGAGATGTAAAACTGAAAAGAACAGTAAGGACCAGATATGGAGGGAGATTATTCCATGCTAAGAACTTAGATTTTATCAAGTTCTTAGCAAGCAGGAGTCATAGAAGGATTTAAAATAAAGGAGTGACATCAATTAGAGAAAGCATGATTGTAGCCAGGGGGACCAAAAAAGGCACTGTTGTTCAGAGTGATAACTGTGGTCCAGCAGAGGATAATGGTTAAGGGTACAGGCTTTGAAGTCACACAGTCTTGAATTTCAATCCTGCCTCACCCTCTCTACTATTTAGCAGCTGTGTAACTTTATATAAGACAGTGTTTCTGAGCCTCAATTTTCTCATATGTATAATTGGGATAAAACTATCATCCTCACAGAGTTATTGTGGGTTAAATTATTTGATGTATACTAAAAGCACATAGCCAGTATTCAATAAATGGTACTGATATTGATAATCAAAAGGGTCTGATGGGATAAAGTCTATGGGACAGAGGAAAAAAAATTAGGAGTTAAAGCTATTAGGATTTGTGACTAAGTAAGTGGGATGTAGGGGAAGGGTGGGCTCATGATGAGAGCTGGTAAGGTATAGTGGTAAAGAATAATTCTCAAGTTGCTGGCTTGGGCAACTGGGTGGATGTGGCACTATTCACTAAAACAGGAAATAAAGGAAAATGAACAAATGTTACAAAGAAGAAAAAATAGCAACAAGAAACAACCTACATGTACATCAAACAGCTGAATGAATAAATTGTAGAATAATTTAAATAGGTATATGTTTAAAGTATCTTTGGAAATCCAAGTGGAATATTTCAAGAGAAAGCTGTATAAGCAGGTCTGGCACTCAGAAAATAAATTTGGGCCAGATATACATTTGGACACCTTCCTCATGTAGGTGGTAGATGAACCCATTAAAGAAGATTTAAAAATCACCCAAGGAGTATGTATTAGAGTGAAAATAAAGGGGAACACTTGGGGAACCCTTACATTTAAGGGATAGAGAGAGAACAAAGAGCTGAGAAGTAAATTGAGGAGAAGAGACTACAGTGGTAGGAGAAAGACAGGAAAGGCTGGTATCACAGTATCTAAAGGAATAGGAAGTTTCAAGGAGGGAGTAATTAAGATCATCAATACTGCAAAACGGACAAGTAACATGAGGATAAAAAATGTCAGATTTATCTTGGTAAGAGCAGTTTCAGCAGAGCAATAAGGGAAGAAATCAAAATACAATGAGTTACATCAAGTGCAAATGAGAACATGGCACAGCTGAAACTTTCGCTCATTACTCGTGAGAGTGTAAACTGGTAAAACCACCACAGAAAACTGTTCGATAGTATCACTAAAGCTGAACATATGCCTTCTCGAAAATCCGTCAGTCTCACACCTAGGAACATGTCCAACAGAAACGGTTATGGTAAGATGTATACCAAAGGGCACCTGTAAGAATGTTCCTAGCAGAAATATTCATAAAAGCCCCAAACTGTAAACAAGCCAAATGTCTATCAGTAGTAGAGTACATAAAGTGTGGTGCAGTCAAACAATGAAATATTATATTACACAGTAACGAGGCCAGGAGGCTGAAGCAGGAGGATCGTTTGAGCCAGGGAGGTGGAGGTTGCAGTGAGTCAGCATTGTACCACTGCACTCCAGCCTGGACAACGAGACTCTGTCTCAAAAAAAAAAAAAAATTATACAGTAATGAAAATGAACTATTGCTATTTAAAACAGCATGAATGAATCTCAAAAACATCATAATGAATGAAACCAAAGAAACCTGACCTAAGAGAAGACACTGTATGACTTTATTTATGCAAAGTATAAAAACAGGCAAAAGTGATTGATGGTGCTAGACATCAGGATGAAGTAACTTTTTTTTTTTTTTTTTTTTATTTTTTATTTTGTGATAGGATCTCACTCTGTTACCCAGGTTGGAGTGCAGTGGCACAATCTCGGCTCACTGCAACCTCCACCTCTCCGACTCAAGCAATCCTCCCACCTCTGCCTCCTGAGTAGCTGGGACCACAGGTGCTCACCACCACACTTGGCTAATTTTTTTGTATTTGTAGAGACAGAGTTTCACTATGTCGCCCAGGCAGGAGGAAGAAGTTACTTTTGACGGGGAGTGGGGAGGAGTAACAACAGATAAAGGGTTGGAGGTAGTGACTGGAAGGGACACAATAGGGGATTTTAGAGTTCTGGTAATGTTCATTTTTCTTATCTTGGGGGCGTTTACAAAGATGTGTTCACTTTTTAAAAATTCTCTGGCCAGGTGCAATGGCTTATGCCTGTAATCCCAGCACTTTGGGAAGTCGAGGCGAGCGGATCACGAGGTCAGGAGATCAAGACTATCACGGCTAACACGGTGAAGCCCCATCTCTACTAAAAACACAAAAAATTAGCTGGGCGTGGTGGTGGGCGCCTGTAGTCCCAGATACTTGGGAGGCTGAGGCAGGAGAACAGCGTGAACCCGGGAGGCAGAGCTTGCAGTGAGCCAAGATCGAGCCACTGCACTCTAGGCTGAGCAACAGAGCAAGACTCCATCTCAAAAAAAAAAAAAAATTATTTGGGATATATGTGTATGATTTACACCTCTCTTGTGTTATGTTAAACTAATATGCAGTAAGGAAATAGAGAATAATATATGTAAACCAATTTCTCACAGAGTATGGTTACAGCATGGAAGAAAGGGTTAGAGCTACAGAAAAAAAAGCAGGATCTTCAGATGTCCCCTAAAATAGCAATTCTGAATAATCTAGTTCTATCTGAATATTTTCAGTGGTATGGATTCTTTTTGAAGAGTCTATTTTATCAATCATATCTCGAGAATTAAATATATTAACATTTTAAGCAGAATTTAAGCTTGTGCATTAAAAAGAATTACATTCCTTCTCTGGCTTAAAAAACAAGTTTCCAAATAATATAGAGATGAAGAGCAGCAATATCCTGATACAGATACTCATTCATTCAACTGAAGTATTACCTGTCTCCCATGGGTTCTTCTTTCAAAACACCTTCTCACAAGTGGTTTCTTCTACTTGAAATACTCTCTCCCTATTTCTTCATCTGGAAGATTCCTGACTGTCTCTTATAACTCATATCTGTTATTACCTTCTCCAGAAAAACGCTTCTGACTCCCCATCTATGTGGGTGTCCATCTTACTGCTATTGCCGAGTCAGTTTGGGAGCTCCATGAGGAAAAAGACTGTCTTTTATAGCTCTGCCCAGCACAAGGCAGATACTATCTGAACAACAAATGTTTATGAATGAATGAACAAAGAATAGATGAATGATGCTACTGAAGTAAACCAGGATAGATTATTAATAAAGTTTCAACTAGAGAGATGGCATTTAAAGAGGTAAAATGAATAGGAGCAGATATAGTTTGGATGTGTATCCCCACCCAAATCTCATGTCAAATTGTAATCCCTAGTGTTGGAGGTGGTGCTTGGTGGGAGATGACTGGATCATGGGGGCAGATTTCCCCCTTTGGTGTTGTTCTCGTGATAACAGTTCTCACAAGATCTGGTTGTTTCAAAGTATGTAGCATCCCACCCCCTCTTCCTCCTGCTCTGGCCACGTATAAGACGTGCCAGCTTCCCCTTAGTCTTCTGCCTTGATTCTAAGTTTCCTAAGGCTTCTCCAGAAACTGATGCCACCATGCTTCCTGTACAGCCTGCAGAACCATGAGCCAATTAAACCTTTTTTCTTTGTAAATTACCTAGTCAGGTATTTCTTTATAGCAGTGCAAGAATAGACTAACACAGGAGCCTTTCATATCTTTTGCAGCATTTACAACCTTAGGTCATAATGTTTTAAAAAAAGAACTCCATTTCCTGAGTTAGTCATCAACTACCCTTACATGGAGGTCCTAAAACCCCCACACATACACATAAGAGATCTATACAAATCCTTGTCTTTTGAGGTAAAAGACTTTTCTACAGCTCCAGAAGTCTACCTGTCTTAACTCAAGGAATAACAATTATCTATGCTGCTGTTAGGATGTTGACTTCAAATCACTGCTCCAAGATATGTTACAGAAACTCTAGAGCACAGGTAATTCTAGGTCTCATTCTTTAAGTACTAAGCTAACACACAAATAATAATAATAATAATAATAATAAACAAAAAACTACATTTAAATTCACTAGAAGTGTTGACCCAAATCTCTATAGCAAAAGACAAGATCACAAATGCAGCCTCTCTACTCTGAAAGTATATTTACAAAATTCCCCTTCATCTTTCTAATTTGCCAGAAAATAAAGACACAACCGTGACTGTCACTTGCCTTCAAGGCCAGACATGAATCAATGAGAAACAATCAATCCTTTCAGATGACTATAAACTAAATTACTCATACTCTTGACTTAATAGTCACTCCACTGGTGGTTGCTCTTTGCCCATGAAGGTGAGCAAAAGACTTCTGGTTTGACTGACGATCTTTTCAGAGCTGATTATCTGACTCTAAAGGTAAGAAAATTCATCGACACAGAAAATGGATGGAAAAAGACAACGACTACATACTATTGAATTGAATGTAGTCCTAATTTAAAATTCTCATTATTGACCAGAAGAGCACAATTTTTCTGCTTACAGATGAAATTTGGAGGAAGGGGGAATTAATGTAAGTGACTTTTCTCCCAAGGAAAAAGTCCTTGATTCATTAGTAAATAATTCTAAGCAGGAATAAAATATAGAAAGCAACTATTTAACTGACAATTTTGATTCATAGTGGCAACAAATCTCTCACAGAGCTATAGAAGTTTGCTTCTGGGCTGAGCACAGTGGCTCATGCCTGTAATCCCAGCTCTTTGCGAGGCCGAGGCAGGTGGATCACCTGAGGTCAAGAGTTCAAGACCAGTCTGACCAACACGGTGAAACCCTGTCTCTACTAAAAATACAAAAATTAGCTGGGTGTGGTGGTGGGTGCCTGTAATCCCAGCTATGTGGGAGGCTGAGGCATGAGAATCGCTGGAATCTAGGAGTTGGAGGTTGCAGTGAGCCAAGATGGTACCACTGCACTCCAGCCTGAAAAAAAAAGAAGTTTGCTTCTTACTGCTTTTCCACTTATCCTGCCAGACCCTAGCAACAGGCCCATTATCATGCAGTGAGTAGGAAAAGTGAACAAGTAAGCCACTCCATATGAGGGAAAACTTTCCTCCCTGCTAAATGTACTCAACTGTCTACAAACAAAGCACAAAGTTGTTAATGACAGAAGTTACATATACAAAGGACAAATCTTTACATACACAAAAAGAAGACACCAGAGAATGGAAAGAAAACAGTTCTCTCTCACTGTATTATGGCTCACATTTTTTTCTACAACATAAACTAATTCTGTAGAGGAAACAAAAAAACTACAGGTGAAATGTAAAATCAAGGAAAGGAGTAAAAAGCTAAATAAGAAAATAACTTAGGAAGGGGCAGCAGGCAAGGAGCTACAGGAGTAAACTGACTATGCAACTAGAGGATGTCACTCTGCCTTTATGTGCTTCAGTTTCCTCATCTGTAAAATGGGAGGGTGAGCCCCCAAAGCGTGTATAGCTCTATTACCTTCTGTATTTTCAGAATGGCAGAAAACTTAGATGACCATGATTTACTATGAACTTTATGGATTCAATCATTTAACAAGTATCTGTGTACTTCTAGAGAGGGTCTTATCTAGAAATTTGGCTTGACAGTACATATACATGGAATGATAGTGTTAAACAAAAATTATGGAAGGCCATTGTTTTGGTCTAAGCTTCTTCACTGGCTCCAACAGATCAGGCCAAACCAAAATGGAGTCACTCACACTAAATACCACATAATCAAACTGAAACCTAAAGGAAGTGGGTAGATGCTAAATAGACCAGTTTTTTCTGAAAACAGGAGATTCCAATCTACCTGAGTCAGTTTAACAAGGAAGCCCTCTCTGCTTTAGCGTTTAGAAGAAAAGTAACGACATAAACTAATCAGCTTTTTCCTATTATTTGGTTTCCTTATTCCTACCTTACAAAACCCACTGTTCTGCCATTGCTTATTGGGAGCCCTCATTCTATTTTGTAGAATGGAGGCTGCCTAATACTTGAATCACAAATAAAAGCCAATTAGATCTTTAACTAAATTTGTGGTGATTTTATTTTTTTCTAATAGATAAAATAAAGCCATATAGTCTTGCTAAATACAATCAATTTTAAGTAAAAGATACACTGTTCTTTTGTACATCCTAAGAAAAGAACAGGTAGAATATTCAACCCGAAGGATGCTCCAGAATGCATCTCTAGATTACAACACACAAATCTTTTCTTTTAAAGTCAAGGCCTTGACTAATTGGTAATTTCATTTGAAAATAATAATAGTATCTTTTTTTTTTGGGGGGGGGGCGGGGGGATATAGGGTCTTGTCCCTATCACCCAGGCAAGTGCAGTGGTGTACTCATGGCTCACTGCAGCCTCGACTTCCCAGGCTCAGGTTATCCTCCCACCTCAACCTACCGAGTAGCTGGGACTAGAGGTATGCACCACCACACTCAGTTAATTTTTTCAGTTTTGGTAGAGACAGGGTTTCACTAGTCTCAAACTCCTGGGCTCAAGTGATCTGCCTGCCTCTACATCCCAAAGTGCTGGGATTACAGGTATGAGCTACCATGCCCAGCCAATAATACTATCATAATAATAATGATAATACCTTATTTTTATTGAATGCTTACTATGTGTCAGGCATGATTCTACATGCTTTCATATAGATTATCTCATTATCATTCTCATTTTACCAATGGGAAAACAGGACAAGTAACTTACCTAACTTGCAACTAGTATGTGGCAAAGCTATTCTCTCAAGTGTAACAATGTGTCTCACTTTTTCAATAAACATTTGTTGAAGGCCTACCACATTAAGGCCAGGCAATATGCTAAATAACATTCTTTAGGAAATCAGTCTGGTAAAAAATAGACGTGGGCCCAGAATAATAGATGAAAATCAACCCACACCAAGATATGTAATTGTGAACTCTCAACTTCGTAAGGACAAGAAAAAAGAAAAGATCATACTCACTTGATTGTGTAAAGGAGGAGGGAGAGGAACAAAAGTCATATAAAAGATCAAAAATCAAAATGGCTCTGGCCCTTTCAAGAGCAACACTGGAAACTAGAAGACAATGAAGCAATGCCTTCAAAATTCTGAAGGCAAATAATTTCAAGCCTAAAATCCTATACCCAACAAAATTCACAATCAAATGTGAAGGCAGAATAAAGCCATCTTTTCAGACATGTAATGTCTCAAAAACAATTGCATCCCATGTACCATTTCTGAGGAGTAGCACTCTATCAAAACACAAGGAAAAGCAAGGATAAAGGAAACAGGAATAACATCACAGGAAAGAGGCAAAGCACATCTGCAGGATGATAGTGATGGGAGATACCCGGGACAGCTGTGTACAAAACAGACCGTGATACCCATCTAGACTAGACAACTGTGACTTAAGAGACAACTGTGACTTAAGAGACAGCATTATTTATTTATTTATTTATTTATTTATTTATTTATTTTGAGACAGGGTCTCACTCTGTTGCCCCAGCTGGAGTGCAAAGGCATGACCTTGGCTCCCTGCAACCTCTGCCTCCTGGGTTCAAGTGATTCTCATGCCTCAGCCTCCCGAGTAGATGGGATTACAGGATTGTGCCACCATGCCTGGCTAATTTTTGTATTTTCAATAGAAATGGGGTTTCACAATATTGGCCAGGCTGGTCGTGAACTCAGGAGATCCACCCAGTTCAGCCTCCCAAAGTGCTGAGATTACAGGCATGAGCCACCGCACCCAGCCAAGAGACAGCATATTAAGGAAGGCCTGCCATCACTAAGGTGTTTTTGCTACTGTATTGACCCTTTAAGTTGACAATCCTAAGGTAAATCTTCCCCAGATTCATTTTTGTACAAGATTTACCCAGGCCATGTGCTAATGAAGTTCTTACTTTCCCTTCCATGCTCTGCTTCTGAGATCAGCTAAGGACTCTTGTTTTAATAAAACAAAACAAAACTCTGTTTTGACTTACTTCTGAGCTGGAGGTTGACCATAATAAACTTAGAAGCATAAAATATAGAGTAGCCCATTCCCTTTGATGATGTTCCCGCTGGATGTCCTATAAGAACCTGGTCCATACAGACCTGCCGATGCCCTGACTATGACAAGGCCTGTATTTCCCAGGATTCCCTTGCCCATTGACTTCCCAAGTAGGGGCTCTTATAAACTATCAGGGAAGTTGAAGCCAGATTATGATTCAGAGGTACCAACTTTTCTTTTCCAAAAATACTTACCAAGGACAATAATGCACTTTTCTGACACAGCCAGGTTTGTACTTTGTTATTAAGGTTTTATATTAAGCACTTTTAACAACACTTTACACCTAAATATATAAGTGAACATAAATAAAGCAATTTAACATTTGCTCTTTAAAAACTAATTACAGTCGGGTGCAGTGACTCACGCCTGTAATCCCAGCACTTTGGGAGGCCAAGGCGGGTGAATTGCCTGAGGTCAGGAGTTCAAGACCAGCCTGGCCAACATGGTGAAACCCCCATCTCTACTAAAAATACAAAAAATTAGCCAGGCATGGTGGTGCATGCCTGTAATCTCAGCTACTTGGGAGGCTGAGGCAGGAGAATCACTTGAGCCCAGGAGGTGGAGATTTCAGTGAGCACAGATCACGCCATTGCACTCTAGCCTGGGTGACAAGAGTGAAGCTCCGTCTCAAACAAACAAAAACTAATTACAATAGTGGCAAGGCACAGTGGGCCATGCCTGTAATTTAGCACCTTTGGGAGGCTGAGGCAGGAGGATTGCTTGAGCCCAGGAGTTCAAGACCAGCCTGAGCAACATAGTGAGGCCCTGTCTCTACAAAATATAAAAATTTAAAAATTGGCCAAGCATGGTGGTGCGTGCCTGTGGTCCCAGCTACTCGGAAGACGGAAGTGGGAGGATCGCTTGAGCGTGGAAAGCAGAAACTGCAGTGAGCAAGATCGCACCACTTCACTCTAGCACAGGCAACAGAGTGAGACCCTGTCTCAAAAAAAAAAAGTGAAAACCACTATAAAGAAAATAAACTTGGTGACAGGACAGAATATAAATTCCAGTAATGGTGAAAATTTTTCAGTGTAACTGAAAATTTTTGTCCCAACATGGGCCCTAGAAGCTCAACTGTAAGCGGAAATTATTTCTTCTGCTGAATGGCTTTAGATGAGTCAGCTTCTAGAAATGTAAGTATGCTTGGATCACACAAAAAAATATTTCCAGCCATATTTTGTAGATGTAGGTACTCGGTGACTTTACATACCAAATTAAAGGATTGTTAATTACTCTCAAATCAATTTTGGTTGTTTTTTCCCCCACAATGTAACTATTCAATTTCTGGGAATCAAAATTATCTCGCTGAGCTTACAGAAAACACTTTTCAGAGTATTTCCCTTGATTCATGGGAGAATTTTCTTTTTTTTTTTTTTTTGAGACAGAGTCTCGCTCTGTCGCCCAGGCTGGAGTGCAGTAGCGCAATCTCGGCTCACTGCAAGCTCCGCCTCCCGGCTCATGCCATTCTCCTGCCTCAGCCTCTGGAGCTGGGACTCTGTAGCTGGGACTACAGGCGCCCGCCACCGCTCCCGCCACCTCCCCCGGCTAATTTTTGTATTTTTAGTAGAGACGGAGTTTCACCGGGTTAGCCAGCATGGTCTCAATCTCCTGACCTCGTGATCCGCCCACCTCAGCCTCCCAAAGTGCTGGGATTACAGGCGTGAACCAATGCACCCGGCCAATTCGTGGGAGAATTTTCTAGCTCACAGTTGTAGAAAGTTTTTCACTGTAGTTTTGAGGGCCCTGTTTTGTTTTGAAATTAACTTCGGTGTTCCCTTACTAGTGGGAAATAGTGGTTTCAATTAAGGCTAGAATTTTTTAAATTATTCATTGAAAAATTATAGTATATATTTATGGGGCAGAAAGTGATGTTATGATTTTTTTAATACTATGTGAAATGATTAAATCAAATTAATCAAACTATCCATCATTTCAAATATTTGACCTTGTGATGAGAACATTTGAGATTTACTCTCTTCATGATATTGAAATGTACAGTACTCAAATATTAGCTATATTTACCAGTACAAGCTAGTTTGGGCCTTGAGGGAGACAAAGTAAAGGTTAAGTCTTTAAAGAATAATATTAACCTAGTGCTCAAACACAGTTCTGTTTGAGTTAGTAGTCATTCATAGAAGGAACAAATTTTTGTAAACTACTAGGTATATTCTACAAATAGACTTTGTTTAGGCAAAGGATAATTCCATGTCTTCTAGTTTGCATTATCAAACTCACACAACCTAATCTACAGTTTGCAGACATTAAAGGCTGCTGCCCTTCAACTTTTCTTAATACACTTAAATTATCTTGGAGAAAGGATGAACTTAAATGGCTTAAATTCAGTGTCTACAAGACTCCAGGATCCCTCACTTTACACCCACCCCCCAACCTGGCCATATACGTCTCCAGATTCATCTGTTACTCTATTCCTCATACCCTGTGTTCACCTAGGCTAGATGGCTTTCAGTTCCTGAAATGTCACTCTCTCAACTCCAGTTTTTACACAAGCCATTCTCTCTCCACCTCACTTGCCCATTTTATCCTTCAGGTCTCTCTCAGCTAAGGCATCACCTCCCCAGAGGAGACTTCCCGGGCCATACTCTCCCCTGACAACCTGTATTTCCTTTTGTATAGTGCTCATCAAACCAGTAATTAATGTTATCTACATAATAAACTGGAAGTTCCAGAGGGCAGGGACTATGTCTACCTTATTCACAGCTGCATCCATATCACCTAGTACAGCACCTGCAAATACTTGTTAAACTGGACTAAAGCTTTCATCATTAGATTTATGTTAAATATTTGCAATTTTCAATTAATTGGCCCAGGAAATAATTCAAGTATTCTGAAGTGAAATACCTGACTTTAAACCTTTCTTCCCTTCTCCAAGTCCTTAACCTTTCTTCACTCCTCCAAGTCCTTAACCTTTCTTCCCTCCTCCAAGTCCTTAACCTTTCTTCCCTCCTCCAAGTCCATTCTTTTACTTCCTTCAAAAGTTAACAACTGGTTTCCTTTTAGGTTGGAGGAAATGTCAGATTCATTGTTATGACTGTTTCAATAATATTGGGATTTTACTCTGTTTCATAATGTTGCTTTCAAATTATAATTATAATTATATTTAATTATATGTCATTATAATATTAATAACAGATCATCCATTCAACAAATATTTGTTATAAACCTCCCATGCATTAAATACAATACCAATTGCATAATATATTAAGTTATTGACATCTACAGTACTTGCTAATCAGTGCATCATACCTCTTTCCTTGCCTTTTAAAAACATATAATATATACTTTATTTCAATGATGAAAGAATACACCAGCAATGGTCTTTTCTTTAAAATGTTAATTCTAGAAGAAAAACAGCAGGAAAATCTAAGAAATAAGAGTAGACAGTAATAACTCTAAGAATACTGGCTTAGAGAAGCAGGTATAAATACATTCTTAACAACAAAAGAATTAAAACAATTTTTTTGTCAGCTTCTTAAATTCAAGCAGTCTCCTCACCTTAGAGGTTGCGTTATCCCAAATGGCTAGACCAAAATAGTCTTCTTCCAAAAGATTGAGATGCTCACATACTCGTTTAAGCAAATCTTGTCCCTTAGCATGTTTCTGCAAAGATATACGTGTCTTAGTTGAGTTCAGGTTTCTTCTTCTTTTATTTTTTTCCCAGAAGAGATGGGGATTCACTCTGTTGCCCAGGCTGGAGTGCAGTGGCCTGATCATAGCTCACTGCAGCCTCAACCTCCTGGGCTCAATGATCTTCCCGCCTCAACCTCCAGAGTAGCTGGAACTACAGATATGCACCACCATGCCTAATTTTAAAAATTTTTTGTAGAGACAGTCTGATTACGTTGCCTAGGCTGGTTTTGAACTCCCGGGCTCAAGTGATCCCCCTGCCTCAGCCTTCCAGTGTGCTGGGATTACAGGTATGAGCCACTGCACCTGGCCTGAGGTTTCTTCTTATTTCTATACCCTTCATGAAATAAAATAAAATGTCACTTTCCAATTTCTTCTTTTATCTTTGGTTACCAACAAACTTTCAGGTGGCTACATAGTTTAAGCAGAAATGATGATTTATAAAATTCCTGCTCTTCAATTTGTCAGTTTACATATGTAATACACATATATTAGATTGGAAATTGTGTCACAAATCAAAGTAAAATTCTACCTTCCTTCCATCTCATATTCCCCATCTCCATCCTACACATCACATTCTTTATTTTTGGTGCAATATTTCCTATAGCATGCTATGAGCAACTCTCAGTTACTGTGACTACTTAAATTACTGAATCAACTGTCCAGAGTGACATTTAATTGTAGCTATGGAAATCATTAGACTGTATCATTTTCAGACCAAATGTCCCAAAGAAAATAAACTATGCCTCAATTCCCTACAATATCTTTCAGAAAAATGAATAAAGTAAAATTCTAGATAGCCAACAGACACTACCTGTTGGAGTGGCTCCTTCAGTGGTGCTAGGAATCATTTTCTTAACGTTTCTTAACCTAGAAAGTCAAACCACTTCCAAATTTGGGTTATTTTACTCCTTTTTTTTTTTTTGAGGCGGAGTCTCGCTGTGTCGCCCGGACTGGAGTGCAGTGGCCAGATCTCAGCTCACTGCAAGCTCCGCCTCCTGGGTTTACGCCATTCTCCTGCCTCAGCCTCCCGAGTCGCTGGGACTACAGGCGCCCGCCACCTCGCCCGGCTAGTTTTTGTATTTTTAGTAGAGACGGGGTTTCACCGTGTTAGCCAGGATGGTCTCGATCTCCTGACCTCGTGATCCGCCCATCTCGGCCTCCCAAAGTGCTGGGATTACAGGCTTGAGCCACCGCGCCCGGCCGATTTTACTCCTATTTATAGGAAGAAAATATCCTAACTTAAAGACTGAGATTTAGTCAGAAAGTCCTGGCTCCTCCATTTACTAGCTAAACAAGCTGAGTAGATTCAATTAACTTTTCTGAGCATTAGTTTACTCAGCTGTGAAATGATAAGAATATTTACACTCATCCTACCTCGTTATTGGAATTATTTAAAAATAATCAAATATGTGAATGTCTTCTGAGAAATACATATGAAAATACTTCAAAAAATTAGAATCATTTTTTGGGCAAACATATATGACATGTCCTCCTCTCAGTGAGATGAGTTATTTTTAATGACTATTAATAATTCACATAAATGTTCATCCATTGTCAGTTTTAACTCATCTATATCAAATCATTTTCTTCTTTTTTCTCCCATGTTTTCATTCTAAATGACAGAAGAAGATTTGAAAATGCTTCATGTATGTTCCCTAATCCCTTACTCATAATTCTAAAATCCAAATGGATTTTTGAAATCCAAATTTGGACTTGAACTGTATAGAGGCTATTTATAATCTTCATTCATCCATCTTAGAATGAAT
>NW_012117376.1:11793361-11796561 GCF_000951035.1 Colobus angolensis palliatus
TATAAAATACGCAGAATATGTACTTATTCCCTTGCTAAACTTCAAAATATTCTGAATTCTAGCTTTTTGTTTGTTTGTTTTTTGAGATGGAGTCTCGCTCCATCGCCAGGCTGGAGTGCAGTGGTGTGATCCCGGCTCACTGCAACCTCCACCTCCTGGGTTCAAGCAATTCTCCTGCCTCAGCCTCCCAAGCAGCTAGGACTATAGATGCATGCCACCATGCCCAGCTAATTTTTGTATTTTTAGTAGAGACCGGGTTTCGCCATGTTGGTCAGGATGGTCTCAATCTCTTGACCTCGTGATCTGCCTGCCTTGGCCTCCCAAAGTGCTGGGATTACAGGCGTGAACCACCGTGCCCAGCCTCAAAATATTCTGAATTCTAAAACACATCTGTCCCCAACGGCTTCATATATAAGAGATCCATATCTGGATCTTGGTCTGAATGGGAAGAATGAGTGTAAAATAGCTTTCCCCATCTCTAAATTAGTTAGTGCAAGAAGCAGAAAAAGCAGACCCTAAGTCTCTAGTTAGGTGTATAGTACCTGTTTCAAAGTACAATTACATCTTTCTTGATTTCCTTTTTAAATTTAGAGAATACCTATTAGTAAATATAGCGTAATATTTTAGATGATATTGTGCTTGAACATATTTGCATTTGCTCATAAACAAGGTGATCAACAAACAAGGCTGGGTGTGGTGGCTCATGCCTATAATCCTAGCACTTTGGGAGGCTGAGGCGGGCAGATCGCTTGAGCCCGGGAGCTCAAGAGTAACCTGGGCAATATGGTGAGAATCTGTCTCTACAAAAAATAAAAAAAATTACCAGGTGTGATGGTGTGTGCCTGTAGTCCCAGCTACTTAGGAGGCTGAGGTGAGAGGATCACCTGAGTCCAGGAGGTTGAGGCTGCAGTGAGCTGTCACTGCACCACTATACTTCAACCTGGGCAACAGAGCAAGACCCTGTCTCAAATAAATAAATAAATAAATAAAATAATTTGTTGCACATATATGTGAATTACATGCTTTGTCAATAAAAGTTGTTACTAGTAACAATTAAAACAATTGCTTATATATCAAGCATATCATAATAAATAACTACTGTTCTAGTTTGAAGAACAGTTAGATTTTTTTAAATTTTCAACTTGTCCTGAAGGAGCAAAAACAGTAACTGAATAACTGATATTTTTCTTCAATCCTGATTCAATCACTTATTCTTTCAGAAAATAGAAAATTTTAAGAAACGGCATTTACTGGGCTTAAAGACTTACTCATCATCTTCCCATAACCCCACCTCCAGAAAATCACCATTAATACTTCTGTCCACAGAAATAATCATTAGCGGTTGTGCACAGTGGCTCACACCTGCAATCTCAGCAATTTGGGAGGCAGAGATGGACAGATCACTTGAGGCCAGGAGTTCAAGACCAGCCTGGCCAATATGGTGAAACCCTGTCTCTACTAAAAGTATGAAAATTAGCCCAGCATGGTGGCACATGACTGTAATCCCAGCTACTCGGGAGGCTGAGACAGGAGAATCACTTGAACGTGGGAGTTGGGGGCTGCAGTGAGCCAAGATTGCGCCACTGCACTCCAGCCTGGGTGACAGAGCACAACTCTGTCTCGAAAAAAGAAATCATCATTAGAGTGAGTCTTATTGTGGGCAAAATCACCACTTACCCAACTCTAGGTGAAACAACCTGTAAGAGTTCTGATTGTTGGAAATGAAAACATACTCACCTCCACAACACATTCATAAACTGTGTCATCCAACAAAGAAACCTTGCAGTGCATGTTCCTGTGTTTTCTGATTGATTTTTGGGAAGCTTTTAATTCTCCTTCTGCTTTTGATTCAGGGCTTTCTTCTTTTACTTCTATTTTGGAGCACTCTTCAAGTCCTTCTCCTTCCTTAGTTTCAAAATCTGGATCTTCTCTGAGTTCTTCCTGAGCAGGCTACATATCCGTGACATCGCCAAGTCAGTAATAAAGACATTTCACAAAACATGCTGTATATGCTTTTACCTATAATAATCTTACCAACAAAAGCACGAACTAAAACAAATATAGGTGACATTAATATTAATTATTTTTCTATAAAAAGTAATATGATCCCCCAAATGACCTAAAGACTTTGCTAGTATTAAAACTTCTCAGGTAGAATCCCATCAAATCAAAAAATGAAAATTTCAGGCAAACCAGAGGTTACCAATCCATTGCTCTTAGCATTATGTGTTCTTCCTGACCAAGCCATTACATGCTATTATTAAAGTTTACAAAAACGTTATTGTCTCTGCCCATGCTCCTCAATTTTAGCAAGGTAGCCTTACAAACTGCAAAATAAGATGTGACTTGTTACATATTCTAACTTTTAAATTAATTTTAATTCTAAGAGAAATGCTTGGGACAAATTTTATATCATTAGGCAAACATATATAGTAGGCTAAAAATTTTAACTACCAGTTAACACCCTTCTACCCAATATTAATCATGTTAAATGCAAAGAAGATTCAATGAAGGAAGAGTTTCCTGGTGCAATCTTAAATTATCCCCATATAATACCGATAAGCAGGATAACATTTTTGGCATACATTTTTTTTTTGAGACGCAGTCTCGCTCTGTTGACCAGGCTGGAGTGCAGTGGCCCGATCTCAGCTCACTGTAAGCTCCGCCTCCTGGGTTCATGCCCTTTTCCTGCCTCAGCCTCTCGAGCTGGGACTCTAGCTGGGACTACAGGCGCCCGCTACCATGCCTGGCTAAGTTTTTTCTACTTTTAGTAGAGATGGGGTTTCACCATGTTAGCCAGGATGGTTTCAATCTGCTGACCTCATGATCTGCCCGCCTTGGCCTCCCAAAATGCTAGGATTACAGGCGTGAGCAAATGTGCCCAGCCAGCATACATTTTTACTTGTACTTTCAATACAACAAAACTACTGACATATTTTTATCTAAACCCAACTAATTCTTTTCTTTTAAAAGAATATGTTACTTCCTTGTATAACAGCTGGAAAAAAATTAAAAGAAAAAAGAATGCATGGTTGACAATTAAGGAAAAGGAATTAATTATTTGACTCCAGCATTAAATACTGGAAGTAATCTAAAAGACTCCTTCCCAGGCCGGGCGCGGTGGCTCAAGCCTGTAATCCCAGCACTTTGGGAGGCCGAGACGGGTGGATCACGAGGTCAGGAGATCGAGACCATCCTGG
>NW_012117376.1:11796826-11797800 GCF_000951035.1 Colobus angolensis palliatus
CCTTCCCATCTTTCATGACCCTCTCACTGCAACCTCAGGAAGGCCCTTCATTGGCTATCCTATCTATCTATGCCCACTCTACTGTCTTTCATATCAGTACTCTGGTGCCTTCATAATTTATTACAATAAATAATTATTTTTATTTACTACTTTTTTTGTCTTTTCTATTGAAGTCCACAAGGGTAGAAATCATGTCTGTTTTATAATAATAATAATACCAAACATTTATACAATTACAATGGGCCAGTTACTATTCTAAGAAAATTACTTATGTGAACTCACTCAATCCTTACAACTACCCTGCGAGGCAGGTACTATTATTACATCCCCACTTGACAGAGGGAGGATAATAAATAGTACCTGGCCTGCAGGGTTGTAAAACTGAGGCCAGAGAAATTAAGTAACTTGCCTAGGATCATACAATTAATAAGTCACATACCAGTCTGGCATGATTTGTTTTCTTTTTTTTTTTTTTTTTTTGAGACAGAGTCTCACTCTGTCACCCAGGCTGGAGTGCAGTTACATAATCATGGCTCAATGCAGCCTCGACTTCTCAGACTCAAGTGATCCTCCTACCTCAACATCCCAAGTAGCTGGGACTACAGGACAGCCACAAAGCCCAGCTAGTTTTTTAATTTTTTGTAAAGATGGTGCTTCTCCATGTTGCCCAGGTTGGGCTCGAACTCCAGGGCTCTAGTGATCCTCCCGCCTCAGTCTCCCAGAGTGCTGGACTTACAGGCATAAGCCACCACACTCAGCCCCAAAAATCCATGATTTTAAACCTCTTCACCATACTGTAGTTTTTATTTACCAAGGTATATCCAGCCTTGGGCCTGGCACACATGGTAGGTTTTCAATAAACATTTGTTGAATTAATAAATAAACATTAAAAATTTATGTAAGCTTCCAAAACATCCAAGCTCTTCTGGATGAAGACTGGTACAATCCTATATTTTTATATAAGTATATAATAT
>NW_012117376.1:11804950-11805594 GCF_000951035.1 Colobus angolensis palliatus
AGACAGGGTTTCACCGTGTTAGCCAAGATGGTCTCGATCTCCTGACCTCGTGACCCGCCCGCCTCAGCCTCCCAAAGTGCTGGGATTACAGGTGTGAGCCATTGCACCCAGTCGAATTAAATCTTAATGAATGAGATTTTAGTTAAATCTAAAATTAACTTTGTCCATCATCTGTGTCAACTTGAGTACGAATCTATGACCTTTAGACAATACAGACAAGTTCTGATTCAAATGTTAACTAAAACAAGATATGGATTTTCCCCTATATAAAGCTGAAGGAGAAAAAAGCAGTTAAAAACCCCTTGAGGCCAGGCACAGTGGTCACGCCTGTAATCCCAGGACTTTGGAAGGCTGAGGCAGGAGGATTGCTTGAGTTCAGGAGTTCAAGACCAGCCTAGGGAACAAAGCAAGACCGTCTCTACTAAAAAATTTAAAAATTAGCTGGGCATAGTGGCATGCACCTGTAGTCCCAACTACTCCGGAGGCTGAGATGGGAGGATAGCTTGAGCCCAGGAGGTTGAGGCTGTAGTGAGCCATGATTGCACCACTGTATTCTAATCTAGGTGACAGAGCGAGACCCTGTCAAGAAAGAAAGAAAAAAAGAAAATAAATAAAGAGGGGGAGGGAGGGAGGGAGGAAGGACA
>NW_012117376.1:11806753-11811172 GCF_000951035.1 Colobus angolensis palliatus
GCCAGGATGGTCTCGATCTCCTGACCTCGTGATCCGCCTGTCTCGGCCTCCCAAAGTGCTGGGATTACAGGCTTGAGCCACCGCGCCCGGCCGTAATTATAATTTTATCCTAAATTTTACTCTCAGTACTTTGAATATACAAGTAATAGTTCTATAAATACATGTAATATTCTAATAAGACTCTAATAAAACTACGGAGTCCAAATCTCAGACCTATAACAGAAACATGTAGGACTTATACATTTTCCCCTCTAACACTGTCAGAGTTCTAGAAGGACTTACACTTTTAACAATGCAGATAATATTCACATGCTTCAGAAATAAGACTTTGAAAATAATTCTTAATTTGTAATGGTAAGGCTGAAAATAAATGACATTCTTAGAAAATAGTCTGAGTTACAATACTAATATTTTCCCATTTTTTTGGACAAATAGACTCACAACTCATGTTTAGTTTAACAACACTATGTCACAATTAAGGCCCCACCTCTGTAAATATACATTACACAGGTGATAGAAAGAGCTAGACTTCCTCATCTATATCTTACACTCTGTGGCAATATGATCTAGTTAAAGAAGATAATCAAAATAATGTAGACATGACTTGAATCTATCACATACCTTCAGATGGCTTGAATTCATCACACAGATTTTAGGAAGATTTACGTAAAAGAACCACATCTGCTGATAACTGTCCTGTTCCTAATAATTCCATAAAAATGAACTCTAAACCATCTCACTTTTATTTTCTTCTCTCATGAAAAATCTTCAATTTGTTCCATTATTATAATAAAATGAAATATGGGCTGAACACATTCATTTGATACTTTTTTGTTCTCTTCTATTCTTTGATTTATAAACAGTAAATGGACAGACATGGTGGTGCACACCTGTAATGCCAGCTGCTCAGGAAGCTGAGGTGGGAGGATCACTTGAGCCCACGAGTTTGAGATTAGCCTGAGCAAAATAGCAAGACCCTTTATATAAACATGTAAAGTATAAGTATCTTTTTAAAAAGTAAATTTCCAATGACTACATTAATTTTTTTAGAGTAGAAACTATAGGCCGCTCACATCTATAATCCCAGAACTTTGGGAGGCTGAGGTGGACAGATTACCTGAGGTCAGGAGTTTGTGACCAGACCGGCCAACAGAGCAAAACCCTGTCTCTACTAAGAATACAAAAATTAGCTGGGCATGGTGGCCAGAGCCTGTAATCCTAGCTATTCGGGAGGCTGAAGCAGAAGAATAGCTTGAACCCAGGAGGGAGAGGTTGCAGTGGGCCAAGAGCGCACCACTGCACTCTAGCCTGGGTGACAGAGCAAGACTCAGACTCAAAAAAAAAAATAGAGTAGAAACTATAAAGCTTCATGATGCTACTTATCACTATCAATGCCTAAGTCAACTAGCTGGTAAGAAACAAAACCAAATACTTTTTTTTTGTTGTTGTTGTTGTTGTTGAGACGGAATCTCACCCTTGTAACCTAGGCTGTAGTGCAGTGGCGCAATCTCAGCTCACTGCAGCCTCCGCCTACCGAGTTCAAACTTCTCCTGTCTCAGCCTCCTGAGTAGCTGGGATTACAGGCAGCCGCCATCACACCTGGCTAATTTTTGTAATTTTAGTAGAGACAGGGTTTGGCCATGTTGGCCAGGCTGGTCTCGAACTCCTGACCTCAGGTGATCTGCCTGCCTCAGCCTCCCAAAGTGGTGGAATTACAGGCGTGAGCCACCGCACCCAGCCCAAATACTCTTAAATGAAAAATAAAGTGTATAACCTGCCTTCCTTTGCCCACCTCCCATATCCACACATCCTTACCTGTGTCTCTGCACTGCTTAATGAATGAAGATCCAAAGATGGGTCTGTTTTGAGTTCAGGTTCAGGAGCTGCAATCGGGGCCTTTAAAATGATCTCTTCATCAAGACTGGTTCCAAATTCTATCTCTTTCTGACCTCCTTCACCTTTTTCTTTATCTGACTCTACTTCTTTGCCTCCTTCTTCCTCGGACACCTGAGATTTGGGCCTTTTGAGAAACGAGGAGAACAGTCGTGAAAGGCCTCTGCTTTCTGATGTCCGCTCCTTGTTCTTAGTCAAGTCTTCATGTGTAGGAGTGTCTCCATTAGAAGCTTTCAGCTTCTGTTCAAACTGATTATCTCCTTCGGCTACTGTCTGACAAGATTCCTCCTGCTGAGGTTCTTGTTGGCTTGAGTTTATAGCTCCCTCACCCTCTTCCTTCTGTTGGTGCTGTGAATTTTCGGCCTCAGTCACTAAACTCTTCTCTGTTGTCATGATGTTGCTATTAAAAAGAAGATAGAAAAGGGGGGCTCTTATAAGCAATACTGTTGGCAAAACCCTAAACCCTAAAAAATTAATATACTTAGGTATTTAATTGCCAACAAACAGAATTCCAACCCATTAAACATGAGACTTTCCATTAAATTATAAAAATATCTTATCTACACATCCTGAATAAAATATTAATGCCTTGAGTCACTAAAGATATGCACATAGAGAGAGTAGCTTAAAATAGTACCCACCGAGGCCACCTTAATGAAATGCATCACATACTAAATCCAATGCCTAGAATTGTATATAGTAAATACAGTTTTATCCTTCCTTAAAAAAGGATCATGGTTTAGTGTCCTTTGAAGGTATCAATCTGAAGGTGTAGGATTTGCAGGAATTATTCCCTGCAAAATTCTCCACACCCCAAGAGACAATGAAATTTACAAGTTCCCCAAATCTTTATTGTTCTTTTTCTTTACATTTCTTAGGATGCAGAGACTTCTCTATTAAAATTGCAAAAGTAACTGGACAACAGCAATGACAAGTATACAGTTGAAATAATTGCAAAAAATTTCCTTAGGTTTTCGTGTTACAATTCCAAATTACAACCTCTTTCAGAGGTATCCCTTTTTTTTTCCTTTTTGTGGAGAATGGGGTCTCGCTATATTGCCCAGGCAGGTCTCAAACTCCTGGGCTCAAGCTATCCTCCTGCCTCTGCCTCCCTAAGAGCTGGGATTACAGGCATGAACCACCACGCCCAGTCAGAGGTATCCCATTTTAAGCTCTTGCAGTCTGTTTTTTCTCCTGATAAATACGATTTTGAAAGCTCAGCATTTTTAAGAGTAGGAAGTGAAACTAACAATAGAGAAAGAAGATAGAGAAGAAAAACTTACAAAGCAAGTGCTGATTCACTCATAGGGGAGGAGGAAAAAGCACGCAGCTGACCTTACATATTTCCAACATCTTGGCTTCTAGCCTCTTGATCTCAAAAGCCCAGTATTATCAGTCAAGCTTCACAATAACAGCCAACAAGCATTGTCACATCTACTTTACTAAAGAATAACCAACACACGTGGGGACTTTGAAAACACTGGGCAATGAAGTTGACTATTGATGACCTTATTCACTGCTATCACTAAAAGTACTTCCTCACTAT
Source organism: Colobus angolensis palliatus (assembly GCF_000951035.1). NCBI lineage: Eukaryota > Metazoa > Chordata > Mammalia > Primates > Cercopithecidae > Colobus > Colobus angolensis. Next base: position 11,810,193 of record NW_012117376.1, read on the forward strand.
CACTCACAAAGCATTTACATTGTCTTCTCATCTTCTCTGTACTAAATAAAGTAATTAAAAAAAATTTTTTTAAGGCTATTGAAGTGAAGCAGTGGGAGTAAAGAAGAAACAAAGACATCTATAACTGGTTGTGATCAATTAGTTGTAAGCACCACTGCACTGGACCAGCCTAAATGAAGTAACTTTATCTGGATGTTAACAATCTGAATGAATGAACAAATTATATTTAGCTCATTCCCTCCTCAGGCCTTTCACACTTGCTGCTCTCTCTACTTACCATGCTCTTCTCCTGGCTATTTGAAGGCTGGTCTCCTTCATATCACTACTGTCTTAGGCCTTAGGAGGCCTCCCCACATATTTTCCCCACTGGCTAAAAGTATTGGCCTTCATGCCTCCAGATACCCTCACAGGACTCCTGCTCTGATTATCTGCAATTATTTTGTTAACATATTTGTTTACCAGTTTATTGTCTTTCTTCCCTCTCTCCAGCTAAATGTTCTGTAAGGATATGAACCTTGACTTTTTTTTTTTTTTTTTTTAATCATTGTATATCCAATGCCTAGGATAGTACCCTACACATAATAGGTATTAATAAAAGTTTTAGGCCAGGTGCAGTGTCTCACACCTGTAATCCCAGCACTTTGGGAGGCCAAGGTGGGCCGATCACCTGAGGTCGGGAGTTTGAGACCAGCCTGGTCAGTATGGTGAAGACCTGTCTCTACTAAAAATACAAAAATTAGCCGGGCATGGTGGCAGGCACCTGTAATCCCAGCTACTCAGGAAGCTAAGGCAGGAGAATCACTTGAACCCGGGAGGCGGAGGTTGTGATGCACCAAGATCGTGCCATTATACTTCAGCCTGGGCAACAGAGCGAGACTCCATCTCAAAAAAAAAAAAAAAAAAAGTTTTTTGGGGCTGGGCATGGTGGCTCATGCCTGTATCCCAGCAATTTGGGAGGTTGAGGCAGGAGGATCACTTGA
>NW_012117376.1:11811222-11823300 GCF_000951035.1 Colobus angolensis palliatus
TGGGCATGGTGGCTCATGCCTGTATCCCAGCAATTTGGGAGGTTGAGGCAGGAGGATCACTTGAGCTCAGGAGTTCAAGACCAGCTTGGGCAACATAGGAAGACATCATATTTATAAAAAATTTAAAAATTAGCCAGGCATGGGTGGCGTGTGCCTGTAGTACCAGCTACTTGGGAAGCTGAGGCAGGAGAATCACTTGAATCCAGGAGGCTGATGCTACACTGAGCCATGATCATGCCACTGCATGCCAGCCTAGGTGACAGAGCGAGACCTTGTCCCCCCCAAAAAAAAAAAAAAAACCCTAAGTTTTTTAAAAAATTAATTGATTTCACTGAATATATCTGATAAATACAAACTACAAAGGCATTCTCTAAATTTATTCAAGTAAATTTACTTCAAATACATGATACTAATTGTTTCATTCAGCAAATTCTTATCAGGCACCTAGCACAGGACTGATGCTAGGTGCTAGACACACAAGTCAAGGTCTATGTCATCATGGGGTTTACATTCTTGTTTCAACTTTAACCAGTATAATGAAAGAAAATTTCAAAAAAATTTTTGTTTAAAACCACTATTGATACAGACAGGGGGCAGAGAAATTCTAGGCAGAAAAGGACGGGTCTCTGACGAAACCCCACCCTCAAGTGGAAAAGCATGAAACTGCAGCCCAAAGTGAGAACTTATCCCTGTTTTCCCGCTGGAATGTTGCCTTTTCCTAAACCACCCATGGCCCCACCTCACCCCATCCTATAAAAACCCCAGACTCAGCTGGGAGGGAGGAGAAGTGGCTGGATGTTGGAGAGAAGCAGCTTGACTTCAGAGGGATAGCTTGATGGCCTAACTTCGGAGAAGAATTCGGCTGGAGATGGCTGTACTTCAGAGGAAGAGAATCTACCCAACCCTGGTCCCTTTTCAGCTCCCCTTCCTGCTGAGAGCCACTTTCACTGGCAATAAAATCCCCCATATTTACCATTCTTCAGTTCATTCCTGTGACCTCATTTTTTCCTGGATGCCGGACAAGAGCACGGGAGCTATGTGTACAGATACAAAAGGCTGTCACACTGGACCTCTGCCTCACTCAGAAAGGCAAAGGGCCCATCAAGCTGCTAACACTGAAGTTGTTCACGGATGGCAGAGCTAAACGAGCACTGTAACACGCCCGCTGGGACTTCGAGGGATGCAGATACTGCCCCTGGATACTGCTGTGGGACCCGCATGGCCTTGAGTCCTGCAAGCACTGATGCAGCCAGCTGGTTCCAGCGCTTGTGCACTCCAGTTCCCGCCTTGTTCACTCACACGCTCCTTCCCACGAGGAGTTGAGAGTGGCAGACTGAGTAAACAAGGTACGCCTGTCACAATTCCCATGAAGAGGTCAGGGAAATATCCTGCTTCACTATGAGGGGTCTGATTCAATAGGTCTGGAATGGGGCCTGAGATTCTACAATTCTAATAGATGTTGCCAATGCTGCTGGCCCACTGAGCTCATTTTGAGTAGGAAGCATAGAAAACCACTATTACAATCACTTTGAGAACGTACCTCAAAATGCCTAAGAAACAAAGACTGTAAAACGCTGCTTTTAGCAAGTGGAATATGAACAGTGGGAAATCCTTGACACAGTAAGTGCTCAACAAATGCTTGTTAATTAATGAAGCAAATGATGCAACATATTAAATGTGAAAAGTGAACCACTAACATTTTTAAGAACTCTTTTTGGCACTTAATCAGACTTTGTAATATTTAACCATAGAGTATGGCGATTCCAGGTTTCCTACCCAGCTGTGACAAGTGCCCAGATTCAGCGTTCTGAGTATCTCCATTGATAAGATCTCTGTGCCACATTTAGGAAGTAATGATTAGGACAGGAGCCAATCATAATCTCGAAAGACACAATCCTCAATGGCGTAATCCCGAGTGTTGAAATCCCAAAAGACCAAAATCCCAAAAATATAATTCTGAAAAAAGGAATTTAAAAAAATTTAAAAGATATTTATTTACATTTTTAAGGGGGATTTATTTGAGAAACATAAAAACACAACAGAACACTTCATAGGCCACTTTACATGATAAAATAGGCAAAAACACCTGGTATAAGTTATGAACAGACAAGGTGTATTCATAAAAAATAGCTTAGATAACTGCAGTCATCTGAAATACCATGACAAACAACCTAAGTCTTAAGATCAATCAAAAACCATGATGGGCTTTTTGCTGTAGGCCCAAGTGGTTGCTGCCGAAATGGGCAAGTTCTTGAAGCCTGAGAAGGTGGTGCTTGTCCTGGCTGGACGCTACTCTGGATGCAAAGCCGTCATCGTGAAGAACACTGATGATGGCACCTCAGATGGCCCCTACAGCCATGCTCTGGTGGCTGGAATTGACCGCTACCCCCGCAAAGTGACAGCTGCCATGGGCAAGAAGAAGATTGCCAAGAGGTCAAAGATCAAATCTTTTGTGAAAGTTTATAACTACAATCACCTAATGCCCACAAGGTATTCTATGGATATCCCCTTGGACACAACTGTCATCAATAAGGATGTCTTCAGAGATCCTGCTCATAAACGCAGGGCAGGCAATTCTCCCACCTCAGCCTCCCAAGAAGCTGGAACTACAGGTACACACAACCATGCCCAGCTAATTAAAAAAAATTTTTTTTTAAAGATGGAGTTTCACCATGTTGCCCAGGCTAGTTTCAAACTCCTGGGCTCAAACGATCATCCTGCCTCAGCTTCCCAAAGTGCTGGGATTACAGGAGTGAGCCACCAAACCTATAATGCACTTTTATTTTTTTTCTCAACCCTCCCCTAGTGACATCATAATGTGCTTTTTAAATTTTTAAAATTTATTTTATTATTTTATTTTTTTGAGACAGGGTCTGGCTCTGTGGCCCGGGCTGGAGTGCGATGGCATACTCTCAGCTCACCACAACCTCCATCTCCCCAGCTCAAATCATCCTTCTACTTCAGCCTCCTAAGTAGCTGAGACTACAAGCATGCACCACCAAGTCTGGCTAATTTGTTTTTGTATTTTGGGGACAGATGGGGTTTCACCATGTTGCCAGGTTGGTCTAGAATTCCTAGGCTTAAGTGATCTTCCCGCCTTGACCTACCAAAGTGCTGGGATAACGTAAGCCTGCCACAATGCACTTTTAAACTGAAACTTTCATCCTTGCTGTATTATGTGGTCAATCCATTCATCTGAAGTTTCTGCCAAATGCACTGCGGCTCAGTGGAATAAACTTTATCTGTAACATCTTGAAATTCACTTTTAGAAGCCTTGATTGCACCACATTCCAAATCTGTCATTACGATTCAGGGATTCAATCAAAATCCATTTTCTTCTGCCAAGTCTACCAAATCTTCAAATAAACATTTATAAGGTGTTTCACTTTTTCTAGTCACTAATACATAAACTAGTAGATAAGTTCTAGAATTTTCAGATTCAATGGGGGCATGAATTATACACAGGTGATTAAAAAAAAAGTGAGGACAGTTTCAAAAGTACCATCCATTAGCCAAAGTGAAGCATGTGCTAGTTTTGCTATATTAGATTTACTGGTAAATATAAGAAGTCTATCCTCTTCAACAGTCAAATCCCTAATCAAAAATAATTCACCATTTAATGTGCTTTGCAACAGTGGAGGAACCTCAATATCGACAAGAGTTTTTGGTTCAGAAGCTCACCGAGCTTGTCAAATTCTTTTTATTCTTTAATGAAGGGTGTTTTTTAAAGGCAAGTATGAAGGGGCATGTGTGAAGGGGCAGTACTCATACACAATTGAATACAATTTGGCAGGGGAGATTTCCTGTATTTTTCGCATGCATTTTCAATTCTTGTATGACGTTCAAAACACTCACTGCACTTGTTTTGGAGAGTGGTTGTGGTCTACAAATTTTGTAAGTATATGCGGTCCATTGGAAAGTTTTGTTATTGCTTGGCCATTGCAATTAAGCAACATTCTGCTTTCACAGCAGCAATAATAATTAGCTTTTAAACTTTTATCTTTCACCATTAAGTAGCCTCATACACTTAACTGATCACAGCCTTTCTACGAGGAAACAATTTCACAGATCTTTCACTGTGTTGTAAGGAATACAGTAAGAAGGAATGACATTCAGCCTCTCTAATACCAAATCTCTATTAGTCAGGGTTCTCCAGAGCGACAGAACCAATAGGATACATACATAGATACATGATGGAGGATTTACTAGGGGAATTGGCTCACATGATTGTGGTGGCTGAGAAGTTCCACAAGAGGCTGTGTGCAAGCTGGAGACTCTGGGATGCCGGTGGCATAGCTCAGTCCAAGACTGAAGGCCTCAGAACCAGAAAAATTGATGGTATAACTCTCATCCTCAAGACCTGGGGTGCTACTGGTATAAGTCCTTGAGTCCAAAGGCTGAGAAGCCTATAGTTCTGATGTCCAACACAGCAGAAAGAAAAGTCTGTCCCAGCTCTCAGAGACACACATGCCTTCTGTATTTGTTCTTTCCGGGCCCCCCAGCCAATTTGATGGTGCCCACCAAAAATGAGGGCAGATCTTCCCCACCTAATCCACAAGACTTACACACTAATCTCCTCTGGAAACATCCTCACAGACACACCCCAAACAATATTTTACCAGGTTTCTAGGTATTCCTTAATCCAGTCAAACTAACATCTCTAAAACTAAGTCTGTAACTCTACCCCTTGTCAACCTGGCATCTATATGCATCTCCTTAAACCATATTGAATTTCCAAATAAACACAACAAAGTAATAGTTTTGCCTAACATGAAGCAACTATCCTGTGATTGTGATTTTGGGGATTGAAGACATTAGGGATTTTAGACTTCAGAGATTTAGGCTTCAGAGATTTTGATCATTCAGGATTTTAACATTTTGGATTATGGTGTTTAGGATTGGGTCTTTTGGGATTATGATCCAAATCCAATTAAGACATATGAAAAGTTAGAGGATAACATCTATGAGTACAGAACTGAGACATTTTGCCACATAATGGGACATATGTAAAAAACAAGTTGAACATAAGAATAAATGAAAACATAATTAAGGAACAGGCACATAGGTAAAAAGGCAAAAGAATTCTACTGAAACATACTGAAACCAACTTCAGCTAATACCATACATTAAATGCTAGAAAACAATCAGGAATTCAAATAATGCAGTATTCAGCAAAGATGCTACAACTCAGTCTATACAAGAAAAAACATAAAAATGAATGATTAAGGAGAGTTTGCATCTATGTTCTTTCCAGCCCTGTACACATCGGTAGCAATGCTATTAATAAGAGAAAAAAAAAGAGAGAGAGAGAGAGAGAGAAAATATAAAATGAAACTGATAAAGCTCGCTGATACTTTCAGTTAGCTCTGAGGTTAATATGAATTAAACAAATAAAAAATAAATAGCAAAAAGAAAAAAAAAATCCTATGGATCACTTACTAAAAGCTCAAATAAACTTCTCCGGACAAATACCATGCAGCCAAGTTCTTTGTGTTACAAATGATAGGATGGGTACAGATGAAAAGATACAAAGAAGTCAGGCAGCACAAACAGGATAAATGCTCTGCAAACAGGCTCTTCCTATGTAAATGACACTATTTTCATTCCGGATATAAAATCCAAAAGGAGGTATCCATTTATTTAATGTCAGAAAGAGGTCTTTTGATTTAAACAAACAAACAAAAAAGAATCTACCCAACTCTGAAGAAAAAGTGATGAGTTACCATTCCATCTCAATCCTAATCCTCAAAACCCTATGAATTACACCCCATCTGGTATCAAAGATACACTTGTTTAAAAAGTGTGCATCTAGCTGGGCGCAGTGGCTCACGCCTGTAATCCCAGCACTTTGGGAGGCCAAGGCGGGCAGATCCCGAGGTCAGGAGATCGAGACCATCCTGGAGAACACTGTGAAACCCCGTCTCTACTAAAAATACAAAAAAAAAAAAAAAAAAAAAAAAAAAGGTGCATCTGTTAATTTCAGAAAAATCAAACCTTAAAAAAAAGACAAAAGAAAAACATACTGAGCAGACTGAAAAGACTGAATGGTTTCTTACATCTTTTTTTACATCTCTTTGTAACATTGAATCAGTGCTCCATTAATGCTTCTTGAGTGGAAAACTTCACAAAAACATTGCAGTTTGGCAGCATTAACAAAATTTCCTTTATAATCACCATTTAGGGATGAAGTTTGATGATTTAATTCTAGGTATTACTCTTCAAATTAGCTCACTGGAAAAAAAAAAAAACCACCAGGCACAGTGGCTCACACCTGTAATCCCAGCACTTTGGGATGCCAAGGCAGGCAGATGACCTGAGGTCAGGAGTTTGTGACCAGCCTGGCCAACAGGGTGAAACTCTGTCTGTACTAAAAATACAAAAATTAGCTGCACATGGTGGTGCACACTTATAATCCTAGCTACTTGGGAGGCTGAGGCAGGAGAATGGCTTGAACCTAGGAGGCAGAGGTTGCACTGAGCCAAGATGGCACCACTGCACTCCAGCCTGGGCAAAAGAGTAAGATTCCATCTCAAAAAATAAATAAATAATGCTTTGAGGGAGGACTATAGATGTCAATAGAAAGAGACTTGAAGTGCAATGGGCAAATGGAATTCCACGCAGGAGAACCAGTATTGTTAAGAACATTTTAAGTCCAAAGAAACTAGTAACAATTCCAGACTAGCTGAAATAGGGCTACAATAGGGCAGTAGGGGGAGATAAGGTTAGAATAGAGCTACCGTTTAAAATTCCATGGCCAGGCACGGTGGCTTACACCTGTAATCCCAGTACTTTGGGTGGCCAAGGCAGGAGGATAGCTTGAGCCCAGGAGTTTGAGACTAGCCTAGGCAACATAGAAAGACCTCGTCTCTGCAAAAAATAAAAAATTAGCCAAGTGTAGTGACATGCCCCTGTAATCCCAGCTACTTGGGAGTCTGAGGTAGGAGGATCACTTGAGCCCAGAGGTCAAGGCTACAGTGAGTCATGATCTTACCATTACACTCCAGCATGGGTGACAAGGTGAAACCCTATCTCTCAAAAATAAAAAAATTAGATTCCAACAGCAACAATAATAATAGCAGCTAGCATGTATTGAGTACCTAAATGCCACATATTATTCTACATGCCTTACAACCCCTCTACAAGGTAGACATTCTCATTTCCCAGAAAATAAACTCTGGGTGGTTAAAAAAATTTTTAGATTTTTTAGATCTTGGAGTCATGCATTAATGAAACCATTAAACATGGTGATGATTCTGTTGTAAATTCTCAGGCTAGTATCTGTCTCTGTAAAACACAGTACTTCAGATGCTTCTACCCCAGAGATGCTTCTCTGTTAACAAAACCTCTATCTGTTGAGAAGTTACACACAGGCTATTCAATTTGGCCAAGACCACCTCTATTTCCACCAGTCTCAAGTTTCCGACTCATGTACATATTTCTTTTTTTACTCTTTCCAGAGTGTACGTGAAGATGGAATGAGACAGGAAGAGACAGGCAAAGATACATTATGAAACGACTTGAGTATCATGCTAAATTGTTGGGACTTGATTCCTGAGAGCCACTGAAAGCTTTTAAGTAGGGAAGTAGATAAAGTGGAGGCAGAAGAGGCTAGAGAAAGAGGGAAATTCAACAAATGACTGGGTAAATTCAGGTTATCAGTGAATATTCACAATGGGAATCCCTAGGGAAGCTGAAATCAATACTGAGCAGAGAAACTTGAAAAGCCTTGCAACCAAGGTTTAAGAACTCCTGCTGCCCTTAGTTTCTCTAGCTTACTCTCACTAGCACACTTCTTATTAATGCAGGCAGTTGCATATTGGAGCCTAAAGGCATTTTTTTATAATATACCTCCTTTGGCCCACTTTGATAAATGGTAATAGAACCAAAATAAGGCCGAGCACAGTGGCTCACACCTGTAGTTCCAGTACTTTGGGAGCCCGAGGTGGGTGGATTACCTGAGGTCAGGAGTTTGAGACCAGCCTGACCAACATGGAGAAACCCTGTCTCTACCAAAAATACAAAATTAGCCAGATATGGTGGCACATGCCTGTAATCCCAGCTACTCAGGAAGCTAAGGCAGGAGAATCACTTGAACCCGGGAGGCGGAGGTTGTGATGCACCAAGATCGTGCCATTATACTTCAGCCTGGGCAACAGAGCGAGACTCCATCTCAAAAAAAAAAAAAAAAAATTAGCCGGGCGTGGTGGCAGGTGCCTGTAATCCCAGCTACTTGGGAGGCTTAGGCAAGAGAATTGCTTGAACCCGGGAGGCAGAGGTTGCGGTGAGCCGAGATTGCCCCATGGCACTCCAGCCTGGGCGACAGAGCAAGACTCCATCTCAAAAAAAAAAAAAAAAAGAACTGAAATAAAATAGAGAAGATTAATATCTGGCAAGTATCTCAATAAAACATGTTCAAAATTAAATTCTTAATTCTGTTTTTTTCTGTTCCCATAAGTGGCTCAATCATACCATCCAGTATCTCAAAGCAGAATCCTAAGTGCTGTCATTCTCTTAGCCTTCTCCATTTCCCTTCCTAACCAAATCCATCTGTTAACCCTATACAGTCTACTACCAAAATATATTTAGAACCAGTCTATTTTTCAGCTTCTCTACTGCTATTATGTTTGTATGAGTCTTCTTCACTTCTCACTTAAATCACATCCTAGAATGATTTGGCTTTTGCCTGCCTCACTAACCTCCGCCCTTGGAGGTTACCCAATTTGACAAAATAGTTCACACACTAAAAAGGATCTTAAGTGCTTGACTGAACATGCCCCAACAGAAATGAAATTCTAAAACAGCTTACAATCTTTATCTGCATTTCTAGACTTATAGTGACCAGAGCACTCCTATACTAAGTAGTGGCTACTCTAGTAAGAAAGATAAACTTAGTCTCTGACCTCCTGGATTTGATTCTCTATCTGAAGATTGTGGACAGCAATAACCCCTCAGTTCTCAGTATTTATACTGCATCTTAAATCCTACATTCTATTTTACATACAGCAATCTATTTTAGAGAGAAAGAATCTGTTAGAGATAGAAGATAATAATGGAATTTGAAACCATGTCATAAAATAAATAACTGAATGATATTGGGACCTTTCGCCTAGAAAAAGAGAATTCAAAGCAGGAAAGTGATTGCAGCTCTAACAAATTTCAAGACCTGCTCAATTTCATGTGACTCCTAAGGGTAGAATTCATTAGTCCACAGAAATTACAAAGACTTAGTTTTCATCTAAATAAAATAAAAGGAAGAAATTCTTAATAATTAAATGAGCTGCTTGGGAATAGTGAGCTTATTATCACCAAAAATACTCACACAAGCTGAATGCCCATCTGTTGTAGATGCCAGAGAAAGGATTCTTCAAGTGGGTCCCTACATTAACTGAATTCTCAGGTCTTTGCCAATGTTAAGATTTTACAAAAAGGAAGGAAGAATACAAAAGGGGTTGGGCACAGTGGCTCACAGCTATAATCCCAACACTCTGGGGGACCAAAACAGGACTATCACTTGAGACTAGGAGTTCCAAACCAGCCTGGGCAACATAGCAAGATCTTGTTTCTTAAAAAAATAAAAATAAAAAAATTAGCCGGGCATGGTGGTGCATGCCTATAGTCATAGCTATCTGGGAGGCTGAGGCAGGAGAATTGCTTGAGCCCAGGAATTTGAGGCTGCAGTGAGGTATAACTGCACCATTGCACTCCAGCCTGGTTGACAGAGCAAGACCCTGTCTTTGAAAAATAAAAATAAACAAAAGGGACATTAGAATAGTTACACAAATGGTTTTTTTTTTTTTTTTTTTTTCTGAGACGGAGTCTCGCTCTGTCACCCAGGCTGGAGTGCAGTGGCCGGATCTCAGCTCACTGCAAGCTCCGCCTCCCGGGTTCACGCCATTCTCCTGCCTCAGCCTCTGGAGTAGCTGGGACTACAGGTACCCACCACCTCGCCCGGCTAGTTTTTTTTTTTTGTATTTTTTTTGGTAGAGACGGGGTTTCACCGTGTTAGCCAGGATGGTCTCGATCTCCTGACCTCGTGATCCGCCCGTCTCGGCCTCCCAAAGTGCTGGGATTACAGGCTTGAGCCACCGCGCCCAGCCAAATGGGTTATTTTTTAAAGGGTATATTATTTCTCCCCCACCCCCAATATCCCCGTGGACACCAGAGAAAGGCTACATTATAGATTCAGAGTTACCATTTGGATTAGGAGAATAAGGAGGGAAAAGCAAAAGTGAGGGATAATAGGCCCTTTTACTTCTCTAGTCAGAGAACAGAATCTAGTGACATTCTTTCAGACAGAAAGAAAATATGTTCAAATATGAAGGTTTCAAAACTATGCTAAAAAATAGCTTCTTTCCTGATAAAAATCAATCCCCCAAAACCACAGGAAAGTATCTTTCCTTTCTAACTCAATTTAAGTACACTAATTAGCACCTCTAGAATAGGATAATCACCAATGTGGTCTTTGGATGAAAATGGTAATTTAAAATTTACAAAAGAGTTTCTTCAGAATTCTTCCTCTATCTTCTTGAAATTATTTGGATCTTAAATTACTCTTTATAAAGGCATGCAGTGGCTCACACTTGTAATCCCAGCCCTTCGGGAGTCCAAGGTGGGAGGATTGCTTGAGCCCAGGAGTTCAAGACCAGCCTGGGCAACATAGTGAGACCATGTCCGTAGTAAAGGGGAAAAAAAAAAAAAATTAGCCAAGCTTAGTTTCATGAGCCTGTAGTCCCAGCTACACGGGAAGCTGAGGTGGGAGAACTGCCTCCTCCTGCCCAGGAGTTGGAGGCTGCAGTGAATCATCATCACACTACTGCACTTCAGCCTGGGCAACAGAGCGAGACTCTGCCTAAAAAAAAAAAAAAAAATTGCCAAACTGAGTGAATCAGGAATGTCACTCAGCATGATCATGCTGTTTTCAAAAACTTGGTTTTTAATTTAAGTCATTTCTATGGTGACTAATACCGCTGAATCAACTCATTCAAAGATATTTTTAAATAAACAAACTCTTACTCATCTTCTTCTAAGAAGATGAAAACGCATTCTTTACTTCTCTAGAGAATTCAGGCATATACTTAAAAGATGTCTGAATATAGTCTAAAAGTACACCACCTAGGCCCGGGCCCTCCCAGAAAATACACTACTGGATCAATGATTACTGAGCATCAATGAAGACTATGTGAAACAAAAAAAAAAAAAAATTCATTTCCACGGAATTGAGTTTTATTCCTTTTAAGTGTCAAAGTGGGCTGGGTGCGGTGGCTCAAGCCTGTAATCCTAGCACACTTTGGGAAGCCTAAGCAGGCAAATCACTTGAGCCCAGGAGTTCAAGATCAGTCTGGTTTGGACAACATGGTGAAACCTTATCTCTATAAAGGATACAAAAAATTAGCTGGGCATGGTAGCATGCACCTGTAGTCCCAGCTACAGGGGCAGGGTAGGGGTGGGTATGGAGTGGTGAGCCTGAGGTAGGAGGATCAGCTGAGCCCGGGAGGTCGAGGCTATAGTGAGCTGTGATCGCTGCACTCCAGACTGGGTGATGGAGTGAGACCCTGTCTCAAAAGAAAAAAAACTGTCAAAGTTTATTATTTGATCCATTCTAGACAGAAATCTTTATGAAATGGATCATATGCTTCCTTGTTTCATTTTTTAAATCTATAGACCATAATTGAGCCTTTATTGATATAGTCATCATTATGAACCTCAATTACTATGCAGTGCTAATGTCCTCATGGGCTACTGAAGTCTACAGGGATGATTAGCTCTTTCAGAAAGATATCTGAATACTGTCCTTTTTAATTTTTTGTATCTGCCTTTATTAGTTTCCTGTTTGCTCATTTGAAGAGTTAACTCATATTTCTTGCTGATGTCAAAGTGGCCTGCCAACAAGCATCTTCCAATGTCTCTTCCTTTAATCTGTTATTGGCTAATCTACACTGATTCAGAAACTAGATACCCAACTGTGTTAAAATTTTGTCTAAAGAGTAAATGCAGCCGGGCGTGGTAGCTCATGCCTGTAATCCCAACACTTTGAGAAGCCGAAGCAGGTGGATCACTTGAGGTCAGGAGTTCAAGACC
>NW_012117376.1:11825060-11825619 GCF_000951035.1 Colobus angolensis palliatus
ATCTCCTGACCTCGTGATCCGCCCGTCTCGGCCTCCCAGAGTGCTGGGATTACAGGCTTGAGCCACCGCGCCTGGCCATCATGGATTGTTTTAGCAGATACGCTGGAAATTGTAACAGACACAGCAGTTGTCTGTCACCATTGTTAAGTATGAAAAATATACTGCAGGCCACCAGAAAATACAATACTGACACAGACATAAGATTTAGTACCAGTTTGAATATTTCAAATAATCCACTATCTTCTGAAAGTATTCAATAAAATTATTGACTAAGCTTGATGACAGTTTTCTCTCTCAGAAAAGCCTCTACTATGGTGAACTGAATTCTGAACAGTAAACAATAACTTTTTGGTGATGTGAACATATCAGAAACTTTGGCGAAGAATAATAATTTCACACAGTTTTGTTTTTTTTTTTTGTTTGTTTGTTTGTTTTGAGACGGAGTCTCACTGTCACCCAGGCTGGAGTCCAGTGGCACTATCTCGGCTCACTGCAAGCTCCGCCTCCCGGGTTCACACCATTCTCCTGCCTCAGTTTCCCAAGTAGCTGAAACTACAGG
>NW_012117376.1:11826663-11856242 GCF_000951035.1 Colobus angolensis palliatus
AGGGCTGGGCGCAGTGGCTCAGGCCTGTAATCCCAGCACTTTGGGAGGCCAAGACGGGCAAATCACAAGGTCAGGAGATCGAGACCATCCTGGCTAACACGGTGAAACCCGTCTCTACTAAAACTACACACAAAAAATTAGCCAGGCACAGTGGCGGGCACCTGTAGTCCCAGTTACTCGGGAGGCTGAGGCAGAAGAATGGCGGGAACCCGGGAGGCGGGGCTTCCAGTGAGCCGAGATCACACCACTACACTCCAGCCTGGGTGACATAGCAAGACTGTCTCAAAATAAAAAACAACAACAAAAAAATAAGGCATGATTGCATGCCCAAAGATTCTGTAAGAATATAGAACTTGTTAGGATAAAGCAATTCTAGAAAGTGAAGTTCATTTAGTTTCTGTTTTTTGTTTCTTTTGGGTTTTTTTTTTTTTTTTTTTTTTTTTGAGACACAGTATCACTTTATCCCCCAGGCTGGAGTCCAGTGGTGTGATCTCGGCTCACTGCAACTTCTGCCTCCTGGGTTCAAGCGACTCTCTCGCGTCTTAGCCTCCTGAGTAGCTGGGGATTACAGGTGCGCGTCACCATTCACAACTAAATTTTGTATTTTTAGTAGAGACAGGGTCTCACCATGTTGGCCAGGCTGGTCTCGAACTCCTGGCATCAGGTGATCCACCTGCCTCAGCCTCCCAAAGGGCTGGGATTATAGGTGTGAGCCACTGTGCCCAGCCTCATTTAGTTTTATAACTGTAGTTTTTGCCATTGAAAGTAACAGCAAAAACTGCAATTACTTTTGCACCAACCTAATACATTTCACAGTTTTATATTAAGTGTCAGGTTCTTTTTTAAGCGTTGGGAATATGGCAGTGGAATTTTCTCTATGCAATCATAAATGTTTAGAAAAACATGAGGAAATGAGTAAAGACAGTCACGAAGAGTGAGGATATTATAAAGACATATGTACAAAAACGGAGGGTTTTTTTGTTTGTTTTTTGAGATAGAGTCTCGCTCTATCGCTAGGCTGGACTGCAGTGGCATGATCACAGCTGACTGCAACCTCCACCTCCTGGGCTTAAATGATCCTCCCACCTCAGCCTCCCAGATTGCTGGGACTACAGGAGCACCACTACACCCAGGTAATTTTTGTATTTTTAGTAGATACGGGGTTTCACCACGTTGGCCAGGATAGTCTCGATCTCTTAACCTCGTGATCTGCGTGCCTCAGCCTCCCAAATTTCTGGGATTACAGGCATGAGCCACCATGCCTGGCCAAAAACGAAGTTTTAAAAACAGCCTTGCAAAGGAATATCTACAAAAATAATGGCCAATAGTCTGGCCAACATGGTGAAAACCTACTAAAAATACAAAACTTTTCCAGGCGTGGTGGTGCACGCCTGTAATCCCAGCTATTCCGGAGGCTGAGGAACGAAAATCACTTGAACCGGGAAGGCAGTGTTTGCAGTGAGCTAGATCGCGCCACTGCACTCCAGCCTGGGTGACAGAGGAAGACTCAAAAAAAAAAAAGGCTAAGGCCCATTAAAGAATGGAGCTTAAAAGAAAAAAAAGGCTGGGCTCAGTGACTCATGTCTGTAATCCCATCTACTTAGAAGGCTGAGGTGGGAGGATCATTTAAGCCCAGGAGGTGGAGGTTGCAGTCAGCTGTGATCATGCCACTGCACTCCAGCCTCGGAAACAGAGTAAAACCTTGTCTCAAAAAATGAAAATTAAAAATTAAAAAATTAAAAACTGCTGAAAATGGCAGGTGGTAAGGGGGAGAAAGAAAGGAAGGTCAAATTCAGACTACACCTTGAGAGAAAAACAGAATAGTGGGTCAGAAGCAAAATTACCAAAGGTTAAATATCCCCAGATCCTTAAACTGTTCCTTATATTAAATAGTTTACCAGTTCCTCACCATTCTAAACATCTTCTCCCAAACAGATTCCAAAGTATCAGCATCTTTCTTTCAAATGAGGTATTTGGAACCAAACACATTTTCCTGAAGGACTGGAATCATAAAAGGGCTGGGCGTGGTGGCTCACGCCTGTAATCCCGGCACTTTGGAAGGCTGAGGCGGGCGGATCACAAGGTCAGGAGATCAAGACCATCCTGGCTAACATGGTGAAACCCCACCTCTACTAAAAATACAAAAAATTAGCCAGGCGTGGTGGCGGGCGCCTGTAGTCCCAGCTACTTGGGAGGCTGAGGCAGGAGAATGGTGTGAACCCGGGAGGTGGAACTTGCAGTGAGCCGAGATCACGCCACTGCACTCCAGCCTGGGCGACAGAGCAAGACTCCGTCTCAAAAAAAAAAGGTTCTCATATAAATCTATCTTTATAACCTGATTCTGAACTGAAAATTGAAGTTAGTTCTCAGTAAAGAAAGTTGCATGATTCTATTAAAACTTCAGTTAGATCACTCCACTGACCAGAAACCTTCCAAAGACATTTCCTGCCATTCAGAATAAAGGCCAAAGTCCTTGCAATTGCCTACCCTGTTCCAGCTACCTTGGTCTCCTCGTTGTTTAATAAATATGGTAAGCATGTTATTTGCCAGGACCTTAGGATCTGTGGTTTCTTCTGCCTGGAAGGCTACCTCCCAGATGCCACGAGGCCTGCTTCCTTTGAGTTTTTACTCAAACATCACCTCCAGTGAGGCTTTCCTTAGTCACCCTGCCTAAAATTGGAGGCCCAACTGCATTTCATTTTCCTGCTTTATTTTTCTCTGTAGCACTTAACTACTCTTTAATGACATAATATATGGCTTTTACTTAATTTGGTTTACTGTTTGTCTACCCCCACTAGAATGTAAACTCCATTGGAGCAAAGGATTGTGCTTGTTTTGTTCATTGTTTCATCCCTGTTGCCTAGAATGTTGCACCAAAAAATATGAGTTGAACAAATAAATGAACAAAAGAAAGAAAGAGACTGATTTTAATATATCCAAAGGCCAGAAACTACTTTCCTCATAATAAAAGATGTGAACGAGTCATTTGGTGAAGGGTAAAGAAATCAACAGAATCCAGATATACCCAAGAAGGAATACAAAATGCTTACTTACATATCCAAGGTACTAAGATACTTCGGATGTAGATATGCTAACTGTAATTTAATTATAAAATAATTTTTTTTTTTTTTTTTTGAGACGGAGTTTCACTCTTGTTGCCCAGGCTGGAATGCAATGGCATAATCTCAGCTCACTGCAACCTCCGGCTCCCAGGTTCAAGTGATTCTCTTACCTCAGCCTCCCAAGTAGCTGGAATTACAGGCTCCCGCCACCATGCCTGGCTAATTTTTATATTTTTAGTAGAGATGAGGTTTCGTCATGTTGGCCAGTCTGGTTTCGAACTCCTGACCTCAGGTGATCCACGCACCTCAGCCTCCCAAAGTGCTGGGATTACAGGCATGAGCCACCATGCCCAGCTTACAAAATAATAATTTGCTAAATTATTGCGTGCCAGCCAAAAGCTCCCACATGACATAGCCATCCCATGTGGGAGTACAAAATCTTGAAAATGCTAAAGTTTATTCCAAGTATTTTCCTTTCTAGTGTAGTCTCTAACAAAGGTAACACTGAAAGGAGATCAGAGTGAAGTGCATCACTACAAATGGTAATGAGTTTGAAATCCCTGAGGGCATGCAGTTCTGGGTCAGCTCCCAGGAATCCAGAGAGGCAGTCCTACTTATTCCCACCTAACCTCCAGGTCATTCTTCATTTATATGTGCTCTGAAAAAAAAATGAGGTTGTGTTTCAATGGTGTTGAAAAGATCATGAACCAAACAAGAGACTCAAAAACCCTGTTACTTCATTCTATATCTACAACTGATTCATTCACCTTCTTTCTTTTTGATACAGTCTCCAGACTTATACCTTATTCTCTTAATAATACCCTATACTAAATCCCACCAGGAAATCAGTTTCAAAAAAGTTCTAAAACATATAATTATAAAATGCTTTCGTGGGTTACTAGGTTCTATGAAAACAATAAAATAAAATTCTCATTGGAGGCCTATGAGAATTAGAATGTCAAAAACAGGTTTTTTCCCCATAATTAAACAACTAAATATTTTTCTTTTTTCTCCTTTGAGGAAAATGATAATTAAAGTTTTACCAAAACTACAAGCAATATTTAAAAACCTATTCACTAATTTAAAAAAAAACCCATGCAATAATTACTGAATTCATCATAAATGTTTATTGAACATATCATATTCTAGGCACCAAGATAAGAGCCAATGCTGCAAAAAATAATAATAATAATAAGATGTGGCTTCTAACCTCAAAGAGTACACAGTCTATTTTAAAAGTCAGGCAAAAGCAAGCAATTATATAGTAATATATGCAGAGAAAAAGCAGAGCAAAGAGTCAGAGAAAAGGCCTTTGATAGACAATCTGAGCTAAGCTTTAAAGGATAAGTAGGACTAAGTTAGGTGAAGAAAGGAGGAAAGGGCATGATCAACTGGATAAGCATCTAGAAAAATTTTGCATGAGCACCTGAATGGCAAGCGGCACAAAGTTCACTATAGCTGAAGTATAAAATATAGCACGACAGAAAACAATGGAAGTTGAGGTTGGGTTGAGACGAGGCAAGGGTAGATTAGGGAAAGCCTGCCTTTGCAATAGTCAAGAATTTATACCTTATTCTCTGTAAAACAGGAAGTCATTAGAAAATTTTATTTATTTATTTATTTATTTATTTGTTTGTTTGAGACAGAGTCTCACTCTGTTGCCCAGGCTGGAATGCAGTAGCCTGATCTTGGCTCACTGCAACCTCCACCTCCTGGGTTCAAGTGATTCTCCTGCCTCAGCCTCCCAAGCAGCTGGAACTACAGGCGCGCGCCACCACGCCCAGCTAATTTTTTTTTTTTTGAGAAAGTTTCACTCTGTCACCAGGCTGGAGTGCAGTGGCACGATCTCGGCTCACTGCAACCTCCACCTCCCAGGCTCAAGCGATTCTCCTGCCTCAGCCACCACATCCAGCTAATTTTTGTATTTTTAGTAGAGACGGGGTTTCACCATGTTGGACAGGCCAGGGTGGTCTCAAACTCCTGACCTCAAGTGACCACACGCCTCAGCCTCCCAAAGTGCTGGGATTACAGGCATGAGCCACCCCACCCAGCCTGCCATTAGAAAGATGTTAAATATGGAAGTACCATAGTAAAATGTGTGTTAATGTGTATGTGACAGAGAGTGGGTACAGGAAATAGAAATAGACTAATAGGAAGCTCTCCTAAAAAGTTTGATGAAAGATCATGAGAGCCTGAATTAAGATTTGTTGAGATGGAAGAAAAGGAGAAGGATTCAAAAAGTACCGAAGAAAGACAGTATGACAGACGGATTATGGCACCAGCTTCAGGGTCAGAAACAAGCAGTAACTGAAGGATGACTGTTCTGTTTTTAGAAAAGTTGAGGCATCTATGGGATATCCAAAATAGTTTTAAATGTGCTAAAGTCATTCTGAGTCTTCAAAAACAATGTTGAGTGTAAAACATAACCCTGGGTATATAAGCTGGTCAAACCAGGATTATAATGAAGCATCACAAAATGCTAAACCTCAATCAGACTGATAAATCATCTGGTCAAGCAGTTCTTTTTGTGGCCATGAACCATTTGAGAATCTAATGAAAGCCACAGACCCTCTCCTCAGAAATGTCCTCCAAAAAAATTTTGCAACAATAGGTTAAGAATCTCCTGACCCATTCTCCTCCAGAGGGACTATGAGATACAATTAGACGAGTTACTGCTCATCAGAGGCAGAGGCAAAACCAAAACCTAAGCTACTTAATTCTCAATTCCATGTTATTTCTCCATTGTTACCAGAAACTTGAAATGATTCTTTCAGATTTACATTTTATTTAGTTGGTCATACAAAGCTAAAATCACACACACACACACACACACACACACGATTCTGATTTTACAGAGCTTGCAGCCCTCATCAGGCTTTCCAGATCCACTGGCATTTCTCAAAAGTCAGCTGTTTCCCATTCATGCTAACAAAATTGGTACTCAAAATAAATAGAAGCATTGAGGGTGGGTTCTTTTCGTTTGTTTTTGTTATTTTCATATATATATATATAAACAAACTTGTCTTATTTTAGAAAAACTGTTTATCCTAATGGGAGCTGGTTTAAGAGTAATGAATGCAATTACAATTTAGTTCAATTAAGACTACCATCACTCACCAAGTACAAGGCACTAAGAATGCAAAGATATCTAAGAATCCCACGGTCATCCATTAAAAGAAAACATATAAGGCCGGGCGCGGTGGCTCAAGCCTGTAATCCCAGCACTTTGGGAGGCCGAGACGGGCGGATCACAAGGTCAGGAGATCGAGACCATCCTGGCTAACCCAGTGAAACCCCCGTCTCTACTAAAAAAAAATACAAAAAACTAGCCAGGCGAGGTGGTGGGCACCTGTAGTCCCAGCTACTCGGGAGGCTGAGGCAGGAGAATGGCGTGAACCCAAAACGTGGAGCTTGCAGTGAGCTGAGATCCGGCCACTGCACTCCAGTTTGGGCGACAGAGCGAGACTCCGTCTCAAAAAAAAAAAAAAAAGAAAACATATAAATGTCTAAAATGTTACATAAAGGAATACAGAATATCTTTATTTTTATTATTATTTAAAACACTCATTTAATTTTACCTTATTAAAAACAAAAAAACATAAAAATCTGTGGTGAGAGAAAACCCCATAACCAATTACGGACAGTTCAACACAGACTGCGAGCCATAAATGCTCCAGCAGCTACATAAACAAAAAGTTATGGAGACCTAAATTGAGGGGCAATGGGGTTTGGATTCTGACAGACCTGAGTTCTAACCTCATCAAATCCAGAGACAGAAAGTTCTAACCTAGTCAAATCAAGAGACAGAAAGTAGATTAGGGTTGCAGGGGCTGGGGAAAACAGAAGTGGGGAATGACTGCTAATAGATACAGAGTTTCTTACTGGGGTGACAAAAATGTACTGGAATAAGATAGTAGTGATAGTGGCACAACTTCTGATATACTAAAAACCCCAAATTACACATTTTAGTGTACAGTGTAGAATTTATGGTATATGAATTATATAAGTTGATGCAAAAGCAATAGAGGTTTTTGCCATTAAAAGTAATAGCAATTCTGGGTACGGTGGCTCACGCCTGTAATCCCAGCACTTTGGGAAGTCGAGGTGGGCGGATCACGAGGTCGGGAGATGGAGACCATCCTGGCTAACACTGTGAAACCCTGTCTCTATTAAAAATACAAAAAAATTAGCCGGGCTTGGTGGTGGGCACCTGTAGTCCCAGCTACTCGGTAGGCTGAGGCAGGAGAATGACGAATGGCGTGAACCTGGGAGGCAGAGCTTGCAGTGAGCCAAGATCGCGCCACTGCACTCCAGCCTGGGAGACAGAGCGAGACTCCGTCTCCAAAAAAAAAAAAAAAAAAGTAATAGCAATTATGGCCAGGAGCGGTGGCTCACGTCTATAATAATCCCAGCATTTTGGGAGGCCGAGGTGGGCAGATCACCCGAGGTCAGGAGTTCAAGATCAGCCTGACCAACATGGTGAAACCCTGTCTCTACTAAAAGTACAAAAATTAGCAGGGCATGGTGGCGGGCACCTGTAATCCCAGCTACTCAGGAGCCCAAGGCAGAGGAATCGCTTGAACCTGGGAGGCAGAGGTTGTAGTGAGCCAAGATTGCACCACTGCACTCCAGCCTGGGCAACAAGGGCGAGACTCCATCTCAAAAAAAAAAAAAAGTAAAAGTAATTACTTTTGCACCAACCTAATATCCCCATTAAAAAAAAAATGCAGTATCAACTAGAGAGATCAATTTAGGAATAAGAGCAAAAACCAACTTACAATTTAACAGCAAATACACTAAAACTACTATTCCCAAAGAAATCTATAAACCCACAACGGGTTTCTATATAGAGGAGGAACCAGTTCGCTCTCCTCACAAAAGAAGAGAAAATTGATGGGAGTTTCCTCTAAAGATTTAAACTGTACTCTAAAGATTTATTGCACTCCTGGATCTCAAAAGGAAGAATCAAACTTGAGTGACGACAGTAATTTGTATTGGCATAAAGTTGAACTTTTCAGTTTCATTTTTGTGAAAATATGAGAATCATAGTGCTAACACAGGTATTCCTGAGAAATGTATTACATATTCCCACAGGGAAGGACATGATTTGGTCAACAGTGTTACCTCATTGTTCAAGTAGAGAGAAGAGATATTATTCCCATGTTATCAAAATAGATACAATTTCAGATGAGTAACATCACCTCTTCAATGTCCTACAGTCGCAGGACTGGGACTATAAACCAGGCGTTCAGATTCCCAGACTGGTTTACTCTCATTACATCAATGTTCTTTAGCTTTAGTGTGCTACTTTCTCCTTTATTCAATAAATCTATCACACAACCACTTATTAATTCTTATTAAAGTACAATGTAACAAACCAGGACACTCTCGGAGAGCACCTAACACCTTATTCATTTAAAGTGATTTTTCTTAAAACTGCAAATGTCATAGGAATTAAAATAAACAGCACTATAAAACACATATTTATTATATAGGAAAGCCCCTTTTGGCCCTCATTCAGAGTCCCTTTACCTTTGTTTTTTTGCCTAATTCTAACACGTTTGTTTGTCAAATGTAACAGATGAATTTAAAGTAGAGGGGGTTATGATTCTTCTAGATACGTACAACAAGTAAAGAAACAGCCTAAAAGAAGAAACAGGCCAGGCGTGGTGGCTCACACCGGTAATCCCAGCACTTTGGGAGGTCGAAGCGGGCGGATCACAAGGTCAGGTGATCAAGACCATCCTGGCCAACATGGTGAAACCCCGTCTCTACTAAAAAATACAAAAAAATTAGCCAGGCGTGGTGGCGGGTGCCTGTAGTCCCAGCTTCTCAGGAGGCTGAGGCAGGAGAATGGCGTGAACCCGGGAGGTGGTGGAGCTTGCAGTGAGCTGAGATTGCGCCACTGCACTCCAGCCTGGGCGAGACTCCGTCTCAAAAAAAAAAAAAAAGAAAAAAAGAAACAGATACATCAAAATCCAAAGTGATAGCCATCTTTTTTGTTTGTTTTTGAGACAGGGTTTCGCTCTTGTTGCCCAGACTGGAATGCAGTGGCACAATCTCGGCTCATTGCAACCTCCACCTCCAGAGTTCGAGTGATTTTCCTGCCTCAGGCTCCCGAGCAGCTGGGAATACAGGCATTTGTCACTACTCTCGGCTAATTTTTTGTATTTTTAGTAGAGATGAAGTTTCACCATGTTGACCAGGCTGGTCTCGAACTCCTGACCTCAGGTGATCCACCTACCTCGGCCTCCCTAAGTGCTAGGATTACAGATATGAGCCCGGCCCGGCCATCTTTTTTTAAATTTTTTTGCGATAGCATCTCGGACACCCAGGCTGGACCACAGTGGCACAATCCCAGTTCACTTCAGCAATCAACCTCTCAGGCTCAAACGATCCTCCCACCACAGCCTCCCAGGTAGCTGGGACTACAGGAGCAAATCACCACACTCAGCTGATTTTTAAGGTTTTTTTTTTGTAGAGATGAGGTCTCACTACATTGCCCAACTGGTCTCAAACTCCTGGGCTCAAGCGATCCTCCCACCTCAGCCTCCCAAAGTGCTGGGATTACAGGTCTGAGCCACCATGCCTGGCCAGTTATAGCAAACTTGACCATTTATTGTAGGGGTAATAAATCCTACATAGCTCAAGGTCCTTATTAGTATTCATAATAACCCATTCTCCCTAATAAAAGGATAACTCAATTCTAAATACTTTATTCAAGAAAGCAAGGAGGAAGGACTGGATATGGTGACTCACACCTGTAATCTCAACACTTTGGGAAGCCTAGATGGGTGGATCACTTGAGCCCCAGAGTTCAAGACCAGCCTGGGTAACATGATGAGACCCCTACCTCTACCAAAAATAAAAATTAAAAAAAATTAGCCAAGTGTAGTGGCATTCACCTGCAGTCTCAGCTTCTGGGAGGCTGAGGCAGGAAGACTACTTGAGCCAGGAGGTAGAGGCTGCAGTGGGCAGTGATTGCGCCATGGCACTCCAGCCTGGGAAACAGAGTGAGATTCTGTCTCAAAAAAAGAAAAGAAAATAAAAGAAAGAAGGAAAGAAGGAAAAGAAAGAAAGAAAAGAAAAGGAAATAAAGAAGGAAGGAAGGAAGGAAGGAAGGAAGGAAGGAAGGAAGGAAGGAAGGAAGGAAGGAAGGAAGGGAAGGAGGGAGGGCGGGCCGGCCAGCAGAAATGGCTCACACCTGTAATCCCAGCACTTTGGGAGGGAGGTCAAGGCAGGGAGATCACTTGAGGCCAAGAGTTCAAAAACCAGCCTGGCAAAAGTGGTGAAACCCTGTCTCCACTAAAAATACAAACAAACAAAAGAAAAAAGAGAGCAAGGAAGAACATAGCTCCCATTTTCCCAAATTCAAAACCTTAAATTCTTCTATTCCCGTTTTTGTTCCCAATTAGTTAAATCCAATCACTTGCCAAATCCTGTCAAGTCTACCTCTACCTCTGCATTTAACTACATGTTTCTATTTTTACTGTTTCTGCTCTAATTCACTCGACTATAAATAACCTGCTATTTCCAGTCCCTCCTGCTATAAAAGTTTTCTCTTCCAAACAAAGATTTAATCATACCACTCTTTTATTCATCAGTTAACAAATATTTATTGAAAGATCAAACTTTTGGCTGGGTGCGGTGGCTCATGCCTGTAATCCCAGTACTTCAGGAGGCCGAGGCTGATGGATTGCTTGAGGTCAGAAGTTTGAGACCAGCCTGGCCAACATAGCAAAAACCCATCTCTACAAAAATATAAAAATTAGCCAGGCGTAGTGGCACAGGCCTGTAATCCCAGCTTCTTAGGAGGCTGAGGCAGAAGAATCGCTTGAACCCAGGAGGCGGACGTTGCAGTGAGCCAATATTGCACTATTGAACTCTAGCCTGGCAACAGAGCGGGACTCTATCTCAAAAAAAAAAAAAAAAAGAAAAGAAAGATCAAACTTTTAAAGGCTCTGTAGTAGCTATGGGATAAAATCTAAACTCCTTTCCCATAGCACCCAGCTTGGCTGCGATTTGCCCTCACTAGTCGCTTCTCCCACCAGCTCCACCTACAACTACTTACTTCTTCCTAAAACAGCCTGCACTTCCTTGCTTCTGCCTTCTTCATAATACCCCATGCCTGCATCTCCACCTGCTGAAATTCTAACCCTCCTTCAAAGTTCTGCCCACATGCCATGTTTTCCATGAATTTTATTTCTCTAATCCTTACAGTCAGAATTAATCGCTATACCTACACATCTTTATTTACTTAAATATTGGACATCTTTGCATAAATATCCCAGTTCATTACTTTCGTTTCTTCCTTTTTTTTTTTTGGAGACAGGGTATCCCTCCGTCACCCAGGCTGGAGTGCAGGAGTGCAGTGGCACAATTATGGCTCACTGCAGCCTCCACCTCCCAGGCTCAAGCAATCCTCCCTCCTCAGCCTCCCGAGTAGCTGGGACCACAGGCGCATGCCACCATGCCTGTGCTCAGCTAATTTTTTGTATTTTTGGTAGAGACAGGGTTTCACCATGCTGCCCAGGCTTGGTCTCAAACTCCCGACCTCAAGTGATCCACCCACCTCACCTCCCAAAGTGCTGGGATTACAGACGTGAGTCACTGTGCCCAGCCCCATTATCTTCAGCAGTTACACAGTATTCCACTATCTAAATGCCACAAGTTTTACTCAAAGGTAACACACAATTTTTTTTTTTTTTTTTTTTGAGACGGAGTCTTGCTCTGTCGCCCGGGCTGGAGTGCAGTGGCCGGATCTCAGCTCACTGCAAGCTCCGCCTCCCGGGTTTACGCCATTCTCCTGCCTCAGCCTCCGGAGTAGCTGGGACTACAGGCGCCCACCACCTCGCCCGGCTAGTTTTTTGTATTTTTTAGTAGAGACGGGGTTTCACCGTGTTAGCCAGGATGGTCTCGATCTCCTGACCTCGTGATCCGCCCATCTCAGCCTCCCAAAGTGCTGGGATTACATGCTTGAGCCACCGCGCCCGGCTAATTTTTTTTTAAGACAGGATATCACTCTGTCACCCAGGCTGGAGTGCAGTGGTACAATCTCAGCTCACTGCCACTTCAATCTCCCAGGCTCAAGCAATCCTCCCACCTCAGACTCCCCAGTAGCTGGGATTACAGGTACGTGCCACCATACCCGGCTAATCTTTGTATTTTTGATACAGACAGGGTTTCACCATATTGCCCAGGCTGGTCTCCAACTCCTGAGCTCAAGGGACCAAGCCACCATGCCTGGCTCATTAATTTTTTTAATATAGAGAACATTAAAATAATCCTGTAATCCCACTGACCAGGTAATATCTGTTGAAGCTTCTTTTAAATAAATAAAAGTAGGGTGCAGTGACTCAACACCTATAATCCCAACACTTTGGGAGGCCAAGGCAGGAGGATCACTTGAGGCCAGGAGTTCGAGACCAGCCTGGTTAACATAGCAAGACTCCATTTCTACCAAAAAAAAAAAAAAATTAATTAAATTAAATTAAAAAGTAAGACATGGCCATGGTTAGAAAATTCAAACAGTATGGAAAGGTATTTGCTAGAATTATAACAGTAATTTTAACTAAGTAAAAAGTAAAGAGAATCAAACTAGAGGACTATGAAGAGGGTATAAGGAATTGGAGGAGACGCACAGGTTTATAAAAGTGTAAACGTTCACTGAAGTTGGTTTTTTTCCCCACAGCAAAGTGGGCCAGTTTTAAAGACCAATTCTTAAAAACAATGGCCCAGTAAAAAAATACTTTAGCTGGAGGGGCATGGTGGCTCACGTCTGTAATCCCAGCACTTTGGGAGGCCAAGGCAGGTGAATCGCCTGAGGTCAGGAGTTTGAGACAGGCCTGACCAATATGGTGAAATCTCATCTCTACTAAAAATGTAAACATTAGCTGGGCATGGTGGCATGCAACTGTAGTCCCAGCTACTAGGGAGGCTGAGACAGGTGAATTGCTTCAACCCAGGAGGTGGAGGTTGCAATGAGCCAAGACTGTGCCACTGCACTTCAGCCTGGCTGACAGAGTGAGACTCCGTTTCAAAAAAAATAAAAAATAAAAAAAAATAAAGGTTTACTGGGAGGCGGAGCTTGCAGTGAGCCGAGATCGCGCCACTGCACTCCAGCCTGGGCGACAGAGCTAGACTCCGTCTCCAAAAATAAAAAAAATAAAATAAAATAAAATAAAGGTTTAGCTATGCTTCTGTGAGGCAGATTGAACATTTTTTCCTTTCCTTTTTCATTATTTTGACAGTCTCTACATATAGTGGAGGAAAAATGAATTAGCTAGAAGCAATCATTATTGGCAAAATCAATGGGCATCCCCATAAAGATGCCTAAAAACTATTTCTAATGTTCTCTAACTTCCCCTGCAGAGTATTCCTCATGAAAAAGGATTTTACTAAGTAGTGTGGTACTATTCTGCCAAAACCAGATCTGACAGATGTTAGCCATACCTACAAGATACACGGCCTATGCCAACTTAACCTTTAATGCAAAAGCTTCAAAACAGGGCTGAGTTACTCCAGATTCAACCACAATCCTATCCACTCTTCATACCACATGCAATCTAGTCTTTTTAAATGTTTTCTTCATGTCTTGCCTATAGAATTATTTTCACTATTTCAAGGCTAAGCTCAAGTTGCAGCTCATGTAGGAAGCCTTTCCTAAACTCCAGCAGTCAGTGATTTCCTCTCCTTGGAATTTAGACAGCTTCTTTGTATCATCCAGCATAACATAAACTCTACTTTGTCCTCTATTATTTCACGTATATTGCTAGACTGAAAGCTCTTTGAAGGCAAGGTTTATCTGTATTTAAATATCTGTGTCTCCCACAGTACCTAATCAGAGTAGGTGCTCAATAAATAATATTTTAGATGATTCTTACTCTGAATTATTCTGTAGTAATATAAATATTAAAGTGCTACACATAATTATCTAATAGTGAAATTCCTAAGGTTTACTTGTGGTTTTGTGTTGCATAAAGGCAATAATAGTAATACAGAGTACAATCCAACAAAGATTAATTTGTTAAGCAACTTTCCAAGAGACAAACAACTCAACCTACGACTGTTCTCTAGTTTCAAGAAAACGTTCTTGTTCTTGGAGACCTATAGTATAGATGTGCTGAATAAGCCAGGAGTTATTTACTTTCAATTCTTCAAAACTAATTTTCCGTACAGCTGTGTTTACTCACAGCATGTCTTATTAACGCTGGAGGTGTAAAACAGCAAAGCCCAGATCTCTCCCTCTCTTGCCTTTGTTGCCTTTGTTATTTGCCCTGCTGCAGTTTGCTAGCCAAAGCTGTAATTAGTACCCAACAGAGATACATACTTTTCTAATAAAGAACAGCCTACTGCACAATGACATATATACACACACAGCCATGTGTGTTCCTAGCAAATTAAGAATATTTTACACATGCAAGCCTTCAAAGGCTTTTAATAGCTAAATGAGAGCACTTTACATGGCAGCTGCAACTGACTCACAACACTGACTGCAGATTGATTCATCCCTTTCTCTTACTGCACACACATCTAATTGCAAAGGGAAACAACTCATTTGAGATTAAAATTATGCATATGGTCCTAAAGCAAACCTTAGTAAGTAAACTGCATTTGTCAAGGGAATTTCTTCTCAAATTATCACAAAAGTTATAGTGTGTATTATATAACAGTTTACTATGATTTTTCTGAAAAGTCACTGTTATTAATTAGTACTTCTTACGAGAGTTAAAACAGACAACATATACAGTATATATGCAGGCTGTGGATCCTGTGCTCCATTCCCTTCACTGTCCAGTCTCCTCTGACTTCCACCCAGCATCATCTCTCACTCAGTCTTCTCCACAACCTGTCATTAACCTTGTCAAGTTTCCACCTATACCCACTCAGTAAACGGAGGACAGCCAAGTAGAAAAATAGATCATCAGGGCTGGGCGTGGTGGCTCACGCCTGTAATCCCAGCACTTTGGGAGGCTGAGATGGGCAGATCACGAGGTCAAGAGATTGAGACCGTCCTGACCAACATGGCGAAACCCCATCTCTACTAAAATACAAAAATTAGGGCCAGGAACAGTGGCTCATGCCTGTAATCCCAGCACTTTGGGAGGCCGAGGCAGGCGGATCACAAGGTCAGGAGATCGAGACCATCCCGGCAAACACGGTGAAACCCCGTCTCTACTAAAAATACAAAAAAAATTAGCCGGGCGTGGTGGCGGGCGCCTGTAGTCCCAGCTGCTCGGGAGGCTGAGGCAGGAGAATCGTGACAGAGCGAGACTCCATCTCAAAAAAAAAAAAAAAATTAGCTGGGTGAGGTGGTGAGCATCTTAATCTCTCATGCTGTTTCTAGGAAAAGACAAGTTAAATCTCTAGCTTCATCTAAATTTACGCGACATATTTACAAAAATAAGCAAGGGGTAAAAATGGAGAAAGACTCCTAGATAACAGCCCTTGTCTGGAAATACTTATCTTCCATAATATATATTATACACATAATTGATAACCTAACATCATCACTGTGGTTACGGTATGCTTAAAAAATACATTATTGAAGAAACATACCAAGAATTGTTATCTTCCTATGAAGGAATGTTTCCCTTTCCCCTTTTCTGTATTTTCCAGATTGACTAAAATGAGCATAAACCACTTTTTTTTTTTTTTTTAATTTTCTTACAATGGAGTCTTGCTCTGTTGCCCAGACTGGAGTAGAGTGGTGCCATCTTGGCTCACTGCAACCTCTGCCTCCTGGGTTCAAGTGATTCTCCCACCTCAGCCTCCTGAGTAGCTGGGATTAAAGGCAGGCGCCACCACACCTGGCTAATTTTTGCATTTTTAGTAGAGACGGGGTTTCACCATGTTGGTCAGGCTGGTCTTGAACTCCTGACCTAGTGATCCACCCGCCTCAGCCTCCCAAAGTGCTGGGATTACATGCGTGAGCCACCATGCCCAGCTGCATGAACCACTTTGATAACTGAAAGAAAAAAAAAAAAACTATCTCCTCACTCCAGGAAGGGATAAAATTTTATTTTACTGTGTCGGGTAGTACATTACAAGCATAAAGTCTCATTACACAATTCGATTTGACCCAATTTAATACAGGCTATAATTCTGTTTTTCCTCTAACCCTACCCTTGCTTATATCCCCAATAGGAATTAGACATATTTTTCTCAGTTCCAGTTCCCCTAACAAGTGAGGAGGCAAGGTCACCCCTGCCTCTCCATAGACTGAAATCAAAATCAAAGAGTAACACTAATTTTCAAGCCAATTCCTAGTTTTCTTAAGTATACTGATCTCCTGATATTTATTTGAGACAGGGTCTTGCTCTGTCATGCCCACGCTGCAGTGCAATGGCACAATCACAGCTCGCTGCAGCCTCAACCTCCCAGGCTCAAGTGATCCTCCCACCTCAGCCTCCCAAGTAGCTGGGACCACAGTTGTGTACCACCATACCTGGCTAGTTTTTGTAATTATTGTAGAGACAGGGTTTTGCCATGTTGCCCAGGCTGGTCTCAAACTCGTGAGCTCAAGCAATCCTCCTGTCTCTGCCTCCCAAAGTGCTGGGATTACAGGCATGAGCTACCACGCCCAGATTGATCTCTTGATTTCAAAAAATATTCATAGTATCTTCTTCCTGGACAACTTCTGTCTGCCTAGGCCAAATTCCCTTGGTAGATATCCTCTCACTTCAAGTCTTTCCTGATTTGCTTCTACTTCATTATTGTAGTCCTTTCAGTCTCCTGCTCCAATTCCTCCAACACACATCACATTTTTGAGAGAGAGAGAGAGAGAGAGTGTGTGTGTGTGTGTGTGTGCGCATGTAACACACAGGGTAAATGTATAAGAGTTGGACTAGTTTTTGTTTTTTTTAATGGGGTCTTCCTATGTTGCTCAGCCTCGAGTAACTGCGACTACAGGCCCATGCTACTGAGTTCAGCAGAAGTCAGCTTTTACAAACATATTTTCTCAGTAATTAAAAACCAAAAGCTGTAATACCATCCTTGGTAAACTGAAGAGGGTTATATATCTTCACCTAGCCTTGATATAATACTACAGAGGGCCAGGCACGGTGGTTTATGCCTGTAATCCCAGCACTTTGGGAGGCTGAGGCAGGCAGATCACCTGAGTTAGGAGTTCGAGACCAGCCTTGGCCAATATGGCGAAACCCCAACTCTACTAAAAATACAAAATTAGCCAGGCATAGTGGCACAGGCCTGTAATCCCAGCTAGTTGGGAGGCTTAGGCAGAAGAATTGCTTGAACCCAGGAGGCGGAGGTTGCAGTGACCGAAGACTGCACCATTGCACTCTAGCCTGGGCAACAAGAGCAAAACTCCGTCTCAAAAAAAAAAAAAAAAGTACAGAAACTGCTAGGTGCCTATTCGAGATGTCTCTCCCTCTTGGGAGGCTGCCTCTATCTGTAAAGAGAGCCAGGAAATGTGGCCTTTTAGTTGGAAACAATCTGCTCTTAATTATATGGGGATTTTGTTAATAAGAACAAGCTACTCAAGAGGCTGAAGGTCACAAGACGGCTGTTCTCTGACCCAGCCAGCCATCTGTGCTCTAAGCAAGAAGGGAGAGGGGAGGCCCTTTGGCCTTCTGCCCTCCTCCTGCTCTCTTCAGAATAGTAGCCATATGTTAAGGTTGGCAGAGCATAAATTTAGGAGACTGGGACCAAGACAGTTTTATTAACATACACATAGATTTTACTCTTCAAAATAGACGTATGCCTTAAACATTCACACTGAAATAAATCCCAATTATACTATATACAAAGCCTGATTATGGACATTTACTATAGAAAGACAAAATGACTTATGATCTAGAGTCTGGTCCTAAAGTTAAACAAACATGGGTTTGAACTTGTTCAGATACTTGCTATCTATGTGGCTTCTTGGATACATAACATCTCTAAGCCACAGTTTCTTTATTAAACTGTTGATAGTTACAGGTTGTTCTGATTATTAAATTAAATGCTATCATATCTAGTAAGGCTGAACGTGTACTCTATGACTCAGCAATTCTACTCCTAAGTATCTACCTTAGAGGAACTTTGAGATGCTTACACACACCCACACATCCAACATACTAACACACACATGTACAAGGAGACATCACAGGTATAGACAAGAAGACATGTACATGAATGTTCATCGCACCATTGCAATGTCTATTACCAGGAAAATGGATACATTAATTATGGAAGTCATACAATGGAATGTTATACCACAGTAAAAGTAAATTCACTGAAGCTATATGCAGTACCATAAATAAATTTCTTAAAAATAACAGAGTGGGGGCCGGGCGCGGTAGCTCAAGCCTGTAATCCCAGCACTTTGGGAGGCCGAGACGGGCGGATCACGAGGTCAGGAGATCGAGACCATCCTGGCGAACACGGTGAAACCCCGTCTCTACCAAAAATACAAAAACTAGCCGGGCGAGGTGGCGGGCGCCTGTAGTCCCAGCTACTCGGGAGGCTGAGGCAGGAGAATGGTGTAAACCCGGGAGGCGGAGCTTGCAGTGAGCTGAGATCCAGCCACTGCACTCCAGTCTGGGCAACAGAGCGAGATTCCGCCTCAAAAAAAATAAAAAATAAAAAATAACAGAGTGGGGCCGGGCACAGTGATTCACGCCTGTAATCCCAGCACTTTGGGAGGTCGAGGCAGGCGGATCACAAGGTCAGGAGATTGACACCATCCTGACCAACATGGTGAAACCTCATCTCTACTAAAAATACAAAAATTAGCTGGGTATGGTGGCATGAGCCTGTAATCCCAGCTACTCAGGAGGCTGAGGCAGGAGAATCGCTTGAACCCAGGAGGCAGAGATTGTAGCAATCCGAGATTGCACCACTGCACTCTAGCCTGGGCAACAGAGTGAGACTCCATCTCAAAAAATAAAAATAAAAAATAAAATAAAATTTAAAAAATAAATAAATAACAGAGTGGAAAAAAGTGAATAGCAGAATTCAAAATATACCATTTTTATAAAGCTCAAAACCAAGCAAAACTAAGTATATTTTTAAGGATCTATCTATTGTAATATACCTCTATATACAGTAATATAGAGATGGTAAGTTTTTTTTTGAGACAGGGTCTCACTCTGTCACTCATACTGGAGTGCAGTGATGCCATCACGGCTCACAGCAACCTCGACGCAGGCTCGAACAATCTCCCGCCTTAACCTCCCAAGTAGCTGGAACTACAGGTGCATACCACATACCTGGCTAATTTTTAAAATTTTTTGTGGAGATGTGATCTCACTGTATTGCCCAGGCTGGTCCCAAACTCCTGAGCTTAAGCAGTTTTGCCACCTTGGCCTCCCAAAGTGCTGGGATTACAGGTATGAGCCACTAAGGCCGGCCTAAAATTATTTTTTAAATAAATGTGAAATACAAAATGCTTAGCAGCAGTTATCTCTGAAGGGAAGAAAGGCAGGAGAATGAATGGGGGAAGAGAGCATTGGTAGATTCAACAGTACTGGTATAGTTCTAGTTCTTAAGTTGGATGGTAGGTTTATAGGTGTTACTTTAATATTATACTTCCTGAACTACATTTTATGTTTCATAGATCCTTTTTTTGAGATGGAGTAGCGCTCTGTTGCCCAGATTGGAGTGCAGTGGCACGATCTTGACTCACTGCAACCTCAACTTCCCAGGTTTCAAAGCGATTCTTCTGCCTCAGCCTCCTGATTAGCTGGGACTACAGGCATGCACCACCACACCCAGTTAATTTTTGTATTTTTAGTAGAGACGGGTTTCACCATATTGGCCAGGCTGGTCTTGAACTCCTGACCTTGTGATCCATCCACCTCAGCCTCCCAAAGTCCTGAGATAACAGGCGTGAGCCACAGCCTCCGGCTCATAAATTCTTTTTAATGAATCAAATATCACATAAGCATATAAAAATACTGTAAAAGGATACTAAGCACCGATTTACCTCACTTAAAAAGGACATTCCATTCTTGTTATACTCCCATAGTTGCTGCTTCATTTCCTTTTTTTTTTTTTTGATACGGAGTCTCCCCTGTCGCCCAGGCTGGAGTGCAGTGGTGTGATCTCGGCTCACTGCAAGCTCCGCCTCCCAGGTTCACGCCATTCTCCTGCCTCAGCCTCCCGAGTAGCTGGGACTATAAGTGCCTGCCACTGCGCCCGGCTAATTTTCTTTTTTTTTTTTGTAGTTTTAGTAGAAATGGGGTTTCACTGTGGTCTCGATCTCCTGACCTCGTGATCCGCCCACGTCGGCCTCCCAAAGTGCTGGGATTACAGGCGTGAGCCACCGCGCCTGGCCTGCTTCACTTTCAATAATCCATTCTCGCCACTTAGCACAAGTAAATTCAGTACTATCCTAAGTAGCTTTCTAAGAACTGTTGACTTTCTTTTAGTATGTTTCAAATTTTTCTTGAAAAAACAAAATTCCCAAATGATTTGAGATATATTAGATGTAACTTATACAGTATGAATAGTATAAAGGCTTAGGTATGACAATTTCCACAAGTATGTTTTATACAGAATGAGGGGAATGTTAAAAAAGAATACGAAAAAAAAAAACTATTTCAATTTGTAGCAAACCAAAATGCATTCTAGTCAGTAGACTAACATAATTGAAAGAATTTCACTGGTTAGCAAGAACTAATATAAAATATCCTATAATTAAACATTAAAATAGCTAAACTATTCTGTGGTATATCTAGAATAATGTCTGTTTGTTAGTTTGTTTGTTTGTTTGTTGAGACAGAGTCTCACTCTGTCAGCCAGGCTGGAGTACAATGGCTTGATCTTGGGTTCCAGTGGTTCTCATGCCTCAGCCTCCCAAGTAGCTGAGATTACAGGATTTGCCACCACACCCAGCTAATTTTTGTATTTTCAGTAGAGACAAGTTTCATCATGTTGGCCACACTAGTCTCAAACTCCTGGCCTCAAGTGATCTGCCCACCTCAGCCTCCTAAAGTGCTCGGGTTATAAGAGTCTAATGGCACCCAAACACTAGACTTCCCTAGTTGCATCTAACAAAAAGAAAGCCATTGGCCCTCAAGAGATTAAAAGGCCTATTTTTTTTTTTTTTTTTTTTTTTTTTTGAAACAGAGTTGCACTCCATTTCCCAGGCTGGAGTGCCGGGGGGCGATCTTGGCTCACTGCAACCTCTATCTGCCTCCCAAGTTCAAGCAGTTCTGCCTCAGCCACCCAGGTAGCTGGGATTACAGGTGTGTGCCACCACGCCTGGCTAGTTTTTTAAATATTTTTTCGTAGAGATGGGGTTTTGTCATGTTGGCCAGGCTGGTCTTGAACTCCTGACCTGAAGTGATCTGCCCACCTCGGCCCCACAAAGTGCTGGGATTACAGGTGTGAGCCACCGTGCCTGGCCTGTGTTACTCTCTTATAATCACATGTACTTCCCTCCACTCTTTCCCTGCCCCAATCCCCATTCCTAATCCTTGGCAACCACTAACTAATCTGCTTGAATTTCAAAAATATTATGTAAATGGAATCATACAGTATATAACTTTTTTTTTTTTTTTTGAGACGGAGTCTCGCTCTGTCGCCCAGGCTAGAGTGCAGTGGCCGGATCTCAGCTCACTGCAATCTCGGCCTCCCAAAGTGCTGGGATTACAGGCTTGAGCCACCGCGCCCGGCCTATTTTTTATTTTTTTTGAGACGGAGTCTCACTCTGTCGCCAGACTGGAGTGCAGTGGTGAGATCTCGGCTCACTGCAACATTCTCCTCCCGAGATCAAGTGATTCTCCTGCCTCAGCCTTCCGAGTAGCTGGGACTATAGGCACGCGCCACCACACCCAGCTAATTTTTGTATTTTTAGTGGAGACGGGGTTTCACCATGTTGGCCAGGATGGTCTTGACCTCGTGATCCACCTGCCTCGGCCTCCTAAAGTGCTGGGATTACAGGTCTGAGCCACCTAGCCCGGCCAAGAGGACTATTTAAGATTCAAAATTAAGCAAAAAGTTTAAAGTTACACTGATCCATTAATTTGGCCTTCCCTTGCATATCTGGTGCTATTCCATTCTCATTTCTGAATAATTACATACCCTGCTTTATCTCCCTTTTTGTGGTTCCACCATGCTCTGCGTATTAGCTCCATACACAGGATATTTTCTTTCAGCCATAATGTAGGTTTCTCTCCCTCTCTCCTTTTGTATGAGTTTATTTCATTCCACATCAAAAACATAAAACATCTGACATATTTGCTAATACCCTGTTTGCCCTTTTGAATGTCTTTAATACATCAAATAGCATGAACCAGACCAGTGAACCCTAGGGCAGCCCTTTGATATTTAAACCAGTCAGCTATCTTCTTCATAATTTTATTTTTATTGGTCAAAGTTACATGCTAAATATTGAAGCAGGGAGGAGTATAGGTATGAAACAAAAAGTAGCAGTTACTACTTTAATGAAATGAAAAGTCGAGTCACTATTTCCAGTAATCATGTGTCATTCAAGTTGCAATTATTTACATGTTACAGAAATCCCAAATTTTTTTCTACTAGAAATCAGTAGACCAAAATAAAAAGTGGAATATAAAATATCAAATATCCAACATTGTCACATTATGTCTAGTTAATCCTAAATTGTTTACATCCACATTTTGCCCAGTTCCAATCCAACTGACAGTTGTTATAGCAGGAGATTCTTCTTTTGAAAAAGAAGTTGGCCAGGCGCAGTGGCTCACGCCTGTAATCCCAACACTTTGGGAGGCCAAGGCAGGCAGATCACAAGGTCAGGAGATCAAGACCATCCTGGCTAACACAGTGAAACCCCGTTAGCACTGCAAGGTGAAGGTTGCAGTGAGCCAAAATTGTACCTTTGCACTCCAGGCAGGGGAAAGAGTGAGACTTCGACTCAAAAAAAAAAAAGGGGGGGCCAGGCGCGGTGGCTCAAGCCTGTAATCCCAGCACTTTGGGAGGCCGAGACGGGCGGATCACCAGGTCAGGAGATCGAGACCATCCTGGCTAACATGGTGAAACCCCGTCTCTACTAAAAAATACAAAACACTAGCCGGGCGAGGTGGTGGGCGCCTGTAGTCCCAGCTACTCGGGAGGCTGAGGCAGGAGAATGGCGTAAACCCGGGAGGCAGAGCTTGCAGTGAGCTGAGATCCGGCCACTGGACTCCAGCCTAGGCGACAGCGCAAGACTCCGTCTCAAAAAAAAATAAAAATAAAAATAAAAATAAATTTAAAAATTGTATACGCTATCAAATATCCAAATCTTTGTCAGCAGCATTTTCGTTCTTATATTCATTCATTCACAGAATGGATCTGAAAGGTATAAAGTCACTTTTTTCAAAGATGAATTTCCCATACATCATACAATGTCTACTCTCCTATCAAAGTTGGGACACTGGCTAATTCACAATTATAACAGCAGTCTGAGGCCACTCTGCAAAACCAGGCTATATTAACCAGCACTACAACAATGTTTCTGGCAAATCTTGACTAATGACAATCTAATTCAGCTAGCCCAACGGAATTTTGTATCACTGAAAGGAAATTTATTTTCTAGTTTTGTTGCCAAACCTACGTAAGGAACCCCACCAAAATACACAAGAGAAATAAATATTCAGTGACTAATATACAGTATTCTGACATTAGCCTCACAATCCACATCAATCCATTAACTTTGGCCCATTTTCTAACTTAAAGAAAATTTTAAAACAGAATATTAAACACTTATACTTAATATATTCACTGCTTCACAATACCTTCCTTCCTTTAGAGTTATGAAACTCTCTTTCTTTTTATGGTTGAATAGTACTCCATTGTGTATATGTAGATTTTGGTCTTTATACTTTATTGTTCAAATTTTCTACAACTCCACAAATTTTCTAAAACTTCATAGTACTTGTAAAGTCAGGGGAGAAAGCTTTTTTTTTTTTTTTTTTTTTGAGATGGAGTTTCACTCTCGTTGCCTAGGCTAGAGTGCAATGGCACCATCTCCGCTCTTTGCAACCTCCACCTTCTGTGTTCAAGCGATTATCCCACCTCAGCCTCCCCAGTAGCTGGGATTACAGGCATGTGCCACCACACCCTGCTAATTTTGTATTTTAGTAGAGACAGGGTTTCTCCATGTTGGTCAGGCTGGTCTGGAACTCCCGACCTCAGGTGATCCGCCCACCTCGGCCTCGCAAAGTGCTGGGATTACAGGCACAAGCCACTGCACCTGGCCTGAGAAAGCATTTTAAATCACTTATTTCTATGGATTTTCTTTGCAGAAAAACTGTTAATAAACTAGTACTACAGCTTAGGTAACATTTGATAAATATCTCTTATGACTCA
Organism: Colobus angolensis palliatus; assembly: GCF_000951035.1. Lineage (NCBI taxonomy): Eukaryota > Metazoa > Chordata > Mammalia > Primates > Cercopithecidae > Colobus > Colobus angolensis. The sequence goes on from NW_012117376.1 coordinate 11,851,002, forward strand.
GTAAAAATTCACAGAAAAACATTTCTTTTTCCAAAGGATACTCATCTTACGAAACCTGCCTAGAACTATTATACCTCGTTGGACTTACACCTCATTCTTCCCCATTATTTTTGAGACGAGGTCTCACTCTGCCACCCAGGCTGGAGAGCAGTGGTGCGATCGCTCACTGTATTCTTGACCTACCAGTCTCAAGAGATCTTCACACCTGAGTCTCCCGAGTAGCTGGGACTACAGGCAAGCACTATCATACCCAGCTTTTTTTTTTTTTTTTTTTTTTTTTTTGTAGAGACAGGTCTCAGGAGGCTAATCTGGAACTCCTGAGCTCAAGTGATCTACCCACTTGAGCCTCCCAAAGCGCTAGGATTACAGGCATAAGCCACTGAGCCTGGCCCTTCTTCACATTTGACTTCACATTAAACGTGATGATAATGTGATATTCTGTTTAATACTGTGAAATATGTTCTGAAAGCCAAATTCACCACCTAGTGATTTTTTTATGTGCTTTCCATACCCTATACCTCAAGGTAATAAATAGGTGATTAAGACTTTCAGACATGAAAAGTCCCCAGTAAGAAAAGTAAATGTCAATGCTTTCATTTTCTTATCAAACAACACAATGGATATCCTAATGCATATTTTCTGGCATATAACATATCAGACAGTTGTAAACATTTTCTTTTGGTCACACAATATACATCCCAACTCTGGATGTTTTTGTTTCCCTACTTAGGACTAGGATAACTCACCTCAAAATTAAATATAATTGCAACCAGTCTAGAACAGTTTCCCCAACAGACTTGATTTCCAAGAAATACTAATTTTTTTTTTCTTTTTGAGATGGAGTCTCGCTCTGTAGCCCAGGCTGGAGTGCAATGGCGTGATCTCGGCTCACTGCAACCTCTGCCTCCCGGGTTCAAGGAACTCTCCTGCCTCAGCTTCCAGAGTAGCTGGGTCACAGGTGCCCGCCACCACGCCTGGCTAATTTTTGTATTTTTAGTAGAGACGGGGTTTTACCATGCTGACCAGGCTGGTCTCAAACTCCCATCCTCAGGTGATCCGCCCACCTCAGTCTCCCAAAATGCTGGGATTACAGCCGTAAGCCACCGCCCCCGGCGAAATACTAATTTTTGCACCTATCAAACATAACATCAAAACTGGTTACTTCAACCATTTCCCAAGAAACACTTTACTATCTGATTTCGTATGATATATTTTAATGTTAGTTATCTAAGTTTAATCAAGGCACTTCTAATAATTATTCTGAAAGTAATGCCCAAAACAGTCATTTAAAATCAAGATTTAAGTTTTCTCCCCAATGTACGATTTGTTTAAGAGCTCTGGTAGTTTAGCTACAAAGATGGCTACCAACAACTCCTCCTATCAAATGTTACAGTCATGGATAAGGACCAGCCTTCTCAAGCCAGCTCCCAGATGACTGAAGCATCCAAGTTGAGGCACCAGACATCAAAGTAAGGCCATAGTGGATCCTCCAGCTCCAGCCCAGCCACTGTAACTTACACCATGTGAAACTGATAAGCTGCCCTAGTTTCTATCACATGGATCAGAAATAAGTCATTTTCACAGAGCCCTGCCCAAAATCCTGATTCACAGAATCATAAAAAATAAAATAGCTATTATTTTAGATCATTAAGTTTTGAGGTGATTGTGTAGCAATAGATAACTGATACTAGGGCATTCTGATTCAAAACTATAAGAAAAATATTAAGATCTTTAAAAAGTGCTTGAGGCCAGGTGCGATGGCTCATGCCTGTAATCCTAGCACTTTGAGAAGCTGAGGTGGGAGGATCACGTGAGGTCAGGAGTTCTAGACTACCCTAGCCAACACGGTGAAACCCCATCTCTACTAAAAATACAAAATTAGCCGAGCGTGGTGGCGAGTGCCTGTAATCCCAGCTACTCAGGAGGCTGAGCCAGGAGAAGCGCTTGAACTCGGGAGAAGGTCATTGCAGTGAGCCAAAGATTGTGCCACTGCACTCCAGCCTGGGTAGCTAAGACTCCATCTCAAAAAAATAAATAAATAAAAATAAAAAGTAAATATAGACACAAAAACCCTCAACAAAATACTAACAAACCAAATCCAGTGGCTATAAAAAAGGATTATATACCATGACCAAATGAAATTTATCCCAGGAATGCAAGATTGGATTAACATACAAAAGTCAATCAATGTAATACACCACACCAATAGAATAAAGGACAAAATCCATGTGATCATCTCAATAGACACAAAAAAAGTATTTGAAAATACCAACATCCTTTCATGATAAACAACACTTAACAAACTAGGAATAGAAAGGAATTTCCTCAACCTGATAAAAAGTATCTAAAAAAATCCACAGCTAACATCAATACATCCTGTAACAACATACAGAGAAAGGCTGAGGGTTTTTATCCAAACATCAGGAATAAGACTAGAATGTCTACTCTTACCACTTCTATTCAACATTGCACTGGCTATTCTAGCCAGGGCAATTAGGCCCAGAAAAGAAATAAATAAAAAGTATACAGATTGGAAAGAAAAAGTAAAACTATCCCTATTTGCAGATGACATAATCTTGTAAATAGAAAATTATAAGGAATCCAACACAAAAAAATACTACTCATTCAAACAAGCAAGTTTACCAGGTTTGCAGGATACAAGATCAACAATAAAAAATCAGGCCAGTTGTGGTGGCTCATGCCTGTAATCCTAGCACTTGAGCCCAGGAGTTTGAGACCAGCCTGGGCAATATGGCGAAACCTAGTCTCTAAGAAAAATTGTAAAATTAGCCAGGTGTGGTGGCACATGCCTATGGTCCCAGCTACTCAGGAGGCTGAGGTGGGAGGTTTGCTTGACCCCAGGAAGCAGAGGTTGCAGTGAGCAAAAATCACACCACCGCACTTCAGCCTGGATGACACAGCCAGATACTGTCTCAAAAAAAAAAGAAAAAAAAATCAAAAATCAACTGTATTTCTATATATTTGCAATAAATAATCTGAAAATTAAAATTTTTAAAATTCCGTTTAGCATGCAAAATAATGAAATACTTAAACAAAGTATAAGACTTGCATTGAAAACTATAAACCATCAATGAAAGAAATTAAGGAAGACCTAAATAAGTGGAAAAAATCCCATGTTCATAGATTAGAAGACTTCATATTGTTAAGATGGCAATATTTCCAAATCTACAGATTCAATGCAGTCAATATCAAAATCCCAACTGCCTTTTTCACAAAAATGGACAAAACTGATGCTAAAATTCATATGGAAATACAAGGGATAGCCAGAACAGCCAAAATAATGCTGAAAAATAAGATCACAGTTAGAGGACTCAAAGTTACCAATTTCAAAGCTTACTACAAACTTATAGTAATCAAGACAATGTGGTACCAGCATAAGGATAAACATGTAGATCAACGGAATGGAACTGAGAGTCCAGAAATAAACTCATACATCTATGTCCAGTTGGTTGCAACAAGGGTGCCAAGACAATTCAATGGAAGAAAGGAAAGTCATTTCAACATATAATGCTGGGACAACTGGACATCCACCTGCAAGTGCGTGAATCCAGACGGACCCCTGTCTCACATCATATAAAAAACTTAATTTGAAATGGATCAAAGATATGAAGGTAAGAGCTAACATAAAATTCCTAGAAAAAAAGATAGGCGTAAATTTTCATGATTTTGATTTAGGCAATGATTTCTTACATATGACACCAAAAACAACCAAAATTTTTTTTCTAAATTGGACTTCAAAATTCTAAACTTATGACCAGGCACAGTGGCTCACGCCTGTAATCCCAGCATTTTGGGAGGGATCACCAGGTCAGGAGATCAAGACCATCCTGGCTAATACGGTGAAACCCCGTCTCTACTAAAAATACAAAAAATTAGCTGGGTGTGGTGGTGGGCGCCTGTAGTCCCAGCTAGTAGGGAGGCTGAGGCAGGAGAACGGCGTGAACCCGGGACGCGGAGCTCACAGTGAGCCAAGATCGCGCCACTGCACTCCAGCCTGGGCAACAAGGCGAGACTCTATCTCAAAAAAATAAATTAATTAATTAATTAAATATACAAACTAAATATACCAAATATATTCAACTCAAATATGTTCACAATACTAACAGTATTGTGCTCTCAACATTTAAATTGTCAACTGAGGTATTTAAAAATCTAACAAAATGTCGATACGTTTCTTTGTAAAACAAGAATATCTTGGAAAAAAGCTTTAGTTCTTCTGTCACTAACTTCTCATATTTCTCTGTCCTACTTAAACACTTGACCTCCAGAAAGCTACCCCAAAAATAAAACAACGAATAATATTAATGACAGGTACTAAGGCCATACTCTCATGGAAGAAGTTTGCTTCTAAGTGATTTGCAGATCATATGGTCTTTTAATATTCTACGTGATTTTCACTACCAAAAGAAGAGATGAAGAGAATTAGAGTTGACATGGAAGAGAAAATGTACTGAGAGCCTGAAAAAAAGAGAATATTTAGTCTGAAACTTAACAGAGGAGAAAGATCTTAGACTGAAAATACACAACTAGTTTGGCCTGTTTTTTATCTCCACGTTAACACTAACATGAATTATTTGGGAAAAAAAGATATCTGCTTTTTTTAAGGGAGGTAGGAAGGGAAGTGTAAAAAAAAAAAAAAAAAAGGCCAGGCGCAGTGGCTCAAGCCTGTAATCCCAGCACTTTGGGAGGCCGAGACGGGCGGATCACGAGGTCAGGAGATCGAGACCATCCTGGCTAACACGGTGAAACCCCATCTCTACTAAAAATACAAAAAACTAGCCGGGCGAAGTGGCGGGCACCTGTAGTCCCAGCTGCTCGGGAGGCTGAAGCAGGAGAATGGCGTGAACCCGGGAGGCGGAGATTGCACTGGGCTGAGATCCAGCCACTGCACTCCAGCCTGGGCGACAGAGTGAGACTCCGTCTCAAAAAAAAAAAAAAAAAAAAAAAAGCCACAGCAGCAGCTTTGGTTCCTGGAAGAAAAGATATAAAAATATACAAGCCAGGCACAATGGCTCATGCCTGTAATCCCAGCACTTTGGGAGGCCAAGGAGGGTGGATCACCTGGGGTCAAGAGTTAGAGATCAGCCAGGCCAACATGGCGAAACTCCATCTCTACTAAAAATACAAAAATGAGCCAGGTGTGGTGGCACCCACCCGTAATCCCTGCTACTCGGGAGGCTGAGGCAGGAGAATCACTTGAATTCCGGAGGCAGAGGTTGC